>NC_134583.1:116599330-116921830 GCF_037038515.1 Microtus pennsylvanicus | reverse complement strand
AATTGTATTGACTATTGTATGCATTCATGTTTCTACCTCTGTTTAAAACATTTTTATGTATTGACATATATTGTATTGTATATATTTACCATATTGCTGTGTACATTTCTACCTCTGATTAAGATACTTATATAATGTTTGTGTATTGATATATATTTACCTACTGCAATGTATATTTGTACATTGTTTATATTTGGAGGTCATTGTCCTCATTTGTTTCACAGTTGTTTATTGTCTTAATCTTTAAGTTAGATAGATATTGAGAATTATATAGACTAATAGTCATCTAAGTTTGTCATTTATAATTAGACTAATCAGATTCTTTAGATATATAGAGATTATACTCAGTATAGATAGATAGTCTTCAACTTCTTCAAAGAGCTGTAGAAAATGGCCTTTAATCTAACTCAGAGTTTTGTGGTAGTGAGACACAATTGCTCCTGGCAACACCACTCTATTCCCGAGAGAATGTTGAGCACCAAAGACACTCCACCTGGAGCCTTTCCTTTTGGCAGAACTGGCCTTGGGGCAAAGAAATGCCCATACCTCAACCACTGACAAAGATACAGAGCGTGCATCAATGGATAAAACAGGGCTGTCTTATCCTGCCAAGACAGGGTAAGATAGTTTTGAAAAGTTGCTTGCCTTTGAAAATGGTGTGTCAGTTATGTTAGGCCTTAGCCAAAGTTGGTTGCTTCAACGCTGCTAATGTGACTTTGGGTGATTGCCTAGGTAGCTAGTTGTCTCTGTGATTTGTTGCATGTTTTGGAAGTTGTTTTACTGAACTTCCTAATTAACCAGGTAACATTATTTCCCTTCTCAGATCTTCGATGGGGTTGAAGACTATATAGATGTAGTTACTTTTCTCTCATGACTTGGCCAAGTTATTTATTATACAAGACCTAAGCTAGTTAGAATAGGATATTTGTACTTATTGTATATAATTTCATAGTAGGTTTAGAACTCTCTTATTTAAACAGAAGGGGGAGGTGTTACGGGAGGTCCTCCCACTCCTCCAGCCTATCGCCGCTGAGATACCAGCCCCTTGGGGTGTGGTCTCTCTCCCTTTAAAAAAGCGGCCACTTCCCTCTCCTCGCTCTCTTCACTTCCTGCTCCGCCGGTGACTTGACTTCCTTCCTGGTTACGCAGAGGGCTGACAGTGATCTGTAAGTTTTTTCCCCTTTAAATAAATACCACCCTATTAATCATAATTCCAAACTGGTGTGGCATTGTTTGTGACTTACGCCTTCAGCACACTGGTAATAGCATGTGCTTGTTCTCTCTGCTCTGGTTCTGCTATTTCAGGAAACAGCAGACCAGCTGGCTGTTTCCCCCAGGAGCAGCTGGGTGGTGTCCTGGCAGGCTTTGGCCTCATAGCCACTCAGGCATAAAGGTCACCAAACATGTTTTTGTTTTTTTTTTTAATTAATTTATTTATTTAAGCATTTCTGCCTCCTCCCCGCCACCGCCTCCCATTTCCCTCCCCCCCCCATCAAGTCCCCCTCCCTCATCCGCTTGAAGAGCAATCAGGGTTCCCTGACCTGTGGGAACCTCTATCCAGGTCTAGTAAGGTGAGCATCCAAACTGCCTAGGCTCCCCCAAAGCCAGTACGTGCAGTAGGATCAAAAACGCACTGCCCTTGTTCTTGAGTTCTCAGTAGTCCTCATTGTCCGCTATGTTCAGCTAGTCCGGTTTTATCCCATGCTTTTTCAGACCCAGGCCAGCTGGCCTTGGTGAGTTCCCAATAGAACATGCCCATTGTCTCAGTGTGTGGGTGTACCCCTCGCGGTCCTGAGTTCCTTGCTCGTGCTCCCTCTCCTTCTGCTCCTGATTTGGACCTTGAGATTTCTGTCCTGTGCTCCAATGTGGGTCTCTGTCTCTGTCTCATTTCATCGCCTGATGAAGGTTAATATTCAGGAGGATGACTATATGTTTGTCTTTGGATTCACCTTCTTATTTAGCTTCTCTAGGAACGTGAATTATAAGCTCAATGTCCTTTATTTATGGCTAGAAACCAAATATGAGTGAGTACATCCCATGTTCCTCTTTTTGGGTCTGGCTTACCTCACTCAGGATAGTGTTTTCTATTTCCATCCATTTGTATGCAAAATTCAAGAAGTCCTTGTTTTTTACTGCTGAGTAATACTCTAATATGTATATATTCCATACTTCCTTCATCCATTCTTCCATTGAAGGGCATCTAGGTTGTTTCCAGGTTCTGGCTATTACAAACAATGCTGCTATGAACATAGTAGAGCATATACTTTTGTTGTATGATAGGGCCTCTCTTGGGTATATTCCCAAGAGTGGTATTGCTGGGTCCAGGGGTAGGTTGATCCCGAATTTCCTGAGAAACCGCCACACTGCTTTCCAGAGTGGTTGCACAAGTTTGCATTCCCACCAGCAATGGGTGAGTGTACCCCTTTCTCCACAACCTCACCAGCAAAGGCTATCATTGGTGTTTCTTATTTTAGCCATTCTGACAGGTGTAAGATGGTATCTTAAAGTTGTCTTGATTTGCATTTCCCTGATCGCTAAGGAGGTTGAGCATGACCTTAAGTGTCTTTTGGCCATTTGAACTTCTTCTGTTGAGAATTCTCTGTTCAGCTCAGTGCCCCCTTCCTTGTCACTGACAAGTATTTCCAAAATCCCTGTTGTGGATTTCTCCACTGATGCAATAACCAAATCCAGTCAAATTAATAAGACCGGGTTTAATAAACCTGAGCAAAGCAGCTCCTGGGTGATTCTAGGGAAAGGCAGAAGAGAAATCACAGGGCAGGTCTAGGGCCAGGGTCTCAAATACTCTGTAGGTGTAGTCTTGAGCTTTAGGGGAGGAGCTACATCTTGGTGGGCTTTCTGAGAAGGGGCGGGGCTTGGAATGGGTGAGAGTGAGGCTGAAGCAGGGTTCCCAGCTAAACAATCTTAAGCCCAGAATCAACCACAGCATGGACTGACATGTCTGAGCCCCTGAGCAAAAATAAAAAACGCTTGCCTTTAGTAAATTTGTTCAATGGTGTTTCTATCACAGCTATGCAAAAGTGATTAATGCACAGAACCAGTAAGTAAGTGGCAGACGCCCATGCAGTCTGCCTCCAGAGCACAGTTCTGAACTTCCCTGTTCTGAACCATCCCTAGAATGGGCATTAAGAAGACCATGGGAAATGCGTGTGTTGAACTCAACGGCAAAAGCAACTTGAAATGGAAACCCTCATCACACCTAGGAAAAGACACAGGCTTTCTCAGTTTCTCCACGTTTCTCTCTCTCTCCTTCCTTCCTTCCTTCCTTCCTTCCTTCCTTCCTTCCTTCCTTCCTTTCTTTTCTTTTTCAAGACAGGGTTTCTTTGTGCAGTCCAAGCTGTCCTGGAACTAACTCTATAGACCAGGCTGGCCTCAAACTCACAGAGTTTGCCTCCCAAGTGCTGGGATTAAAGGCATACCCCACCACTTAGCACATTTTTCCTTTTTTGGAAAAGTCTCATGTAGCCTAGGCTAGCCTCAAATTATGTATGTAACTACAGATGACCTCGAACTTCCCCCATACTTCCTGAGTGCTGACATTAGAGGCGTATACCACTATGCTAAGTTTATTCAGTACTCGGGACCTGAACTTTATATGTACTAGATAAGCATGTCTCCAGCTGAGCTACATCCCTAGCTCCTCATGTTTCCACTTGTAGCAGAAATAGCCTTGCCAGGTTATTGCCAAGGTTAAATACAATAAGGAGAGAATGTGCTTGACCTAGTAGTATGTAATAAACCATAGCTGCCTCTCTTGTTCTTAAAGTGGAACCAGTGGGCCTTGGCAGCAATGGTAAGGACTTGGTCTTGAAGAGAATGATATAGATCTGCATCTGATCTAGCACTGGTGTCCTGTGCAGAAAACTGGTGGCAGAAAGAGGGAGCAGAGCAGCAGCCTGCCCAGGCCTCTGTCTGGGGGTCAGTCTCCGGTGCTGTGGAATTGGATGGGTGGGACACTCAGTACCACGGTAGGATGTGTGGTGGTTTGAATAAGAGTGATCCCCATAGGCTTATATGTTTGAATACTTGGTCCTCAATCTATAGAACTGCTTGGGAAGGATTAGGAGGTGTTGCCTTGGAGGAGGAGGTATATCACTGCAGGTGGACTTTGAGGTTTCAAATGTCCATGCCATTCCCAATGACTAACTCATCGCCTCCTACTTTTGGGTTAATCTGCAAGCTCTCAGTTGCTCCTGCTACCATGCCTTTGTTCAACCATCATGGATGATGTGCTGGCTGGGCTCATCTCCACTTGACACCCAAACTAGAGTCATCTGAAAGGAGAAAGGAGGGAATCTTACATGAGAAAATGCCTCCATAAAATCCAGTTGTAAGGCATTTGCCTAAGTACTGATTGATGGAGGAGGTCCCATCCTGTTGTGGGTGGAGGTACTAGTTCTACAAGAAAGCAGGTTGAGCAAGCCATGAGAAGCAAGCCAGTAAGATCGTATAGTGTTGGTCTTCTAACACCTTGTTTTCCATGTACTCACAATCCCAGATCTGACACCGAGATGATAATCTGTTGGCAGACAAAAGCAATCTGGCAGATCCAGGAAGGGAAGGTTGAAGGAAAATGGAGGGAAAACCGGAAGTGAACAGAGTCAGGTCTCAATTTGTAAATCATTGGAATTTGTGCAGTTTTGTGACTTTATCAAGCAGTTCGGATTTGATCTAAGTCTCCATACCCATGAATGCCCATGAAACAAAAAGCATTACTAGTGCAGGGTCAAGCCTCTTCAATACTTCACCATACCTAGTTCAACATCTGTGGTGGTATCTTTGAAGAAAGAAATTGAAAAAGACACAGGAAAGCGGAAAGATCTTCCACGCTCTTGGGTAGGTAGAATTAACATAGTAAAAATGGCGATCTTACCAAAAGCAATCTACAGATTCAGTGCAATGCCCATCAAAATCACAGCAAAATTCTTCATAGACCCTGAAAGAATGATACTTAACTTTATATGGAAAAGCAAAAAACCCAGGATAGCCAAAACAATCTTGTACAATAAAAGAACTTCTGGAGGCATCACCATCCCTGACTTCAGACTCTACTACAAATCTACAGTACTGAAAGCAGTCTGGTATTGGCATAAGAACAGACAGGAGGACCAATGGAACTGAATTGAAGACCTGAATATTAATCCACACACTTTTAAACACCTGATTTTTGACAAAGCTTTTTAGAACCTAGACAACAATGAGGACTCTAAGAGAGACATGCATGGATCTAATCTACATGGAAAGTAGAAAAAGACAAGATCTCCTGGAAGCATGGGGACCTCGGAGAGGGATGAAGGGGATGGGAGAGGCAGGGAGGGGAGCAGAAAAAATGTAGAGCTCAATAAAAATCAATAAAAAAACTTCAGGAGAAACCATAAATCTAAACTGATAAGTATTAGTGAACAAGAGACGCCTCTTGATTAGAAGAGGTAACAGTTTATCAACCAGTATGACCATTCAATCTAAACTAACTTATACTTCTAACAAATGCTTCTCATTTGATCAGATATAACTTGCTAAAAGGGAACCTCCCCAAAGTTAGGGTTGGAGCAGGGTTTTCTTCTTGTCTTTTCAGTAGAATAAAGGCATCCAACTAAGGAATCTGAATACCACTGGACAAATGAGATATCTGAAGAAAAAAGGACAAATCATCGAGGAAAAAATTGTCCCAAGAAAAAAAGTAAATTGGCCTATTGGCATATCACATTTCCAACAGAATAACATTTCATAAATCTTCCCAAATGTTTGTTTCTGCTGTTCTCTACAGACATATAATGGGCGCTTTGCAGTCCCAGTCCAATTAAAAATTAAAGCTCTCTTTGGAGTTGGAGTGTGACTCTCTCTTTCTCTAAACCCAAGCATGCTTATTAAAGTAAAATCAAAAATCTCTATTTTATGTCACAAGAGTCACCTCATATGGAATAAAAGAAAAACCAAAATTAGGGGACTATTTTATTACCACCAATCTCATAATCCTTTGGTTTTATTTTGACTCTTTAAAGTTTTCCTTAAGGTATAAATATTATCTCAAAATTTATAAGATTAATATATATTAAACTTTTTATTATGATATTAATGATCACATAGAATATTAAATAACTCTAGAAAAAGACTTCATCTAGCTTCCTGTACATGATTTCTAGTTTGAGTCTCTACAGGTAACTGGGAATTAAGTTTTTGTACTCTGGATGTACATAATGAACTATGATCTTTTAACCTCTTTGACATCTGCTGCATATGACATATAAAATGTTTAAGTTTTCTGCAGTGAACCAAGACCATGCCTAACCGTGACTTTTGATGTCTCTAAAAGGAGGAAGGGGCCCCATAATGATAATTCCACCAGGACTATGATAATACCACTAAGCTGAAAAACACTACCTAAAGATTGGCTTTGAGGAACAAACTGCTCAGGACAATTTTGAGGTGGCTAGCTGGGATGATCCAGCCTCACAGACTACTCTAGCCAGGGCTTGAGACAAGTCCTGCACTTTCTCATTACATAGAGACTAGACAACAAATGGTACAGTCACCTCTCCCTGGTCTTGACTATTAACTCAAAGTTTTCTTTTCAGGATCCCCTAAAGATGTTGCCAACCCCAGACAGTAGGAAGTAAATTTAAGAACACAATGCTCACATTCCCAAGAGGTAGGGTGGGTGGTCAAAGGTCTTTCACTGGATTATGGATATCTGTCGTTGTTATTGGTAATGGTCAGAAAAATATGGAACAAAAGAGTTTAGATTCAGGGCTATATAAAGGGGGATATAGATATGATAGAATATAAAGGTAGATTGCTGAGTCTATTTTGAAAAGAAAAAGGGGAAATATAGAAATAAGATAAAAAACTAGATTATTAAATCTATTTTTAAACCAAAAAACTACTGGTTTTAAATATTTTGCATTGATGTTGATTTTTATATTTTGTTACAAATTTGAGATTATCTTTGTTAGAACATACTGTATATACATTTCTAGTTTTGTTCAAGATATTGTAACTATGCAACTCATTTAACAATGTAATGCAAATTTCTAGTTCTTGAAAGTTATTATTACCAACTATTTAGAATAGTAAGGAAATTCAGGTTGGTAATTAGTCACCTATTATAATCAAACTTGTAGTCATATTAGGTATGTTTTCAAATTCAAATGAAGGTATATTTTAGACAGACAGGTCATTATCTATCCTATTTTGGTGAGTTGAAAATATTGTACCTAATTCACCTTCTATCCTAATTTGCATTACCAAAGCTATCTTTTAATGTCTCTCAAATTTATACACTTTACACCTCTTTAGTGAATTTCTTTTCTGAATCTGGTAACAAGGAAATTGTAACTATAACTATAAAGTCTTCAACTCCATCAGAGACCTGAGAAGGAAATAATGTTACCTGAGTATGCAAGAAGTGCAAGCAAGCAACTTCCAAAAATTGTGAGAAATGACAGGACAGTTGACTGCTTGGACAGTCACACAAGGTTCCTCTACAATGTTGGAGCATCCCTTTTCAGCATGCCGGCCTAGCATATCTGGTAGACATTTCTGTAAAGCATTACAGACATTTCTGTGAAGCAGGATATTCTGAAGGGCTGTCCTACCTTGTCTTGACAAAGTTTGGCAGTCTCTTTTGTGTCCTGCTTGTCCAATTTGGATAGCATACTGTCAGCAGTTGAGGCAAGGGTATTTTCTTGCCCAGTGGCTTATATTGCCACAAAGAAAATAAATTTCATGTGGAGTTTATTTGGTGCCCATTATTTTCTCTGAAGTACATTTGTGTTTCTAGGAGCAGACATATCTCATTGTCATAAAAAAAAATTATGTTATAAAAAAATCTTAAATGCCATATTCTTCAGATCTCTGAAGTGTTTGAGGATGATAATAGAGTATTTTCTCTGAATTTGTCACATGTTTATGGACTAGACATTATTGATATATTTATTACCTGTATATATTGTAAATAATTATTGTACTTGTTGTATATAGTTTTTCTTTCTTTTTTTTTTTTGGATATTTTCGAGACAGGGTTTCTCTGTAGTTTTTGGTGCCTGTCTTGGAACTAGCTCTTGTAGACTATAGTTTTTCTTATATTAGTTGTAACCTTCTTTTTTATTTTATACAAAAAAAAGGGGAAACGTGATTTCTTGTTTGTACTCTAACAAATAAAGTTTGCCTAAACGTCAGAGGGCAGAGTTAGCCACTAGTTAACCATAGAGGTCTGGAGGTCAGTACAGACAGACAGGAAGTGAGATATCTGGGCAGAGAGAGAAATATAAGGTGGGAGGAGATAGGAGTTCAGTCTCTTTCACTCTGGAGATTTCACAGGGGTACAAACTCTAGTGTCTGGATGCTCTGCTTCTGTGATCTTTCAGTTTTCATCCCCTAGTATCTGACTCTGGGTTTTTATTATTAAAACCAATTTTTATTATTAAAACTCACACTGCAAGCATCCTACATGCCAAGGACAGCTAATCCCTGTCAGTGGATAGCTCGGGCCACTTTCCCTGCACCCGTAATGAATAATGTTTGCCTTCAAGGAGCCCAGATATTAAGAGTAAATAATGCCTTACACACAGCTTTCCATAGACCATTTTAAAGCCAACTTTAGCATGCTCCTGCAATCTCCACACTTAGGGGGCTGAGACAGGAGACTGTCAGTTTGGAATCAGCCTGAATTAGTATAATGAGATCATTATCTTAAGCAAGCAAACAAACACATATTCTCTAGCACAGACCTCATTATGTGCATCTTCTAAACTCATTTATTTATTTATTTATTTATTTATTTATTTTACTTATTATTGGAGAGCAGGACATGCCATGCTGGGTGTAGAGGTCAGAGGACAGCTTTGTTGAGTGAGTTCTGTCCTTCCACCTTCTATGTGGGATCCAGTGATGTAGCCAGACTTGCAGGGAAAGCTCCTTTCCCAGCTGAGTCACCTTGTTAGCTCCACAATGTGTGTGTGTCTGTGTGTGTCTCTCTCCGTGTGTGTACATGTAAGGATATATACAGGGAAAAAGGGGCAAATCCATGGTTCCCTGGATGTCCTGGAACTCACTAAGTAGAACAGGCTGGCCTTGAACTCGCAGATATCTGACTGCCTCTGCCTCCTGAGTGCTGGGTTTAAAGTCGTATGTCACCGTACTTGACTATTACGTCCATTTCGAAAGCAACCTCTAATACATGAGAACCATTGTCTTCACTCTAGATTTTTTCATCTTAGCAAACTGAAAGTTAACAGTTCCCAACTGGGACACTGAAGTCCCAAATCTTCCACACCAGAGGTGCCCATACCTCCCACACTGCACGAGCCCCCCACCTCGTTCCCTCCATCACGCCCTCACGTCCACTCTCCCTGCTGCCTTCTCACTTCTAACCTGATTAACATGTAAGCCTCAGACTGAGCTCGGTATTTTAGGAATAAGACCTAGAAAGAAGAATTTCCAGGGAGAAGAAACAAACGCCAAACACTCTGTAATCACACTTTTTACAAGAATATATATATATGATGGATATAAAGGGTCCTTTCATCTCAACTCTATAAATGTTTAAAATAGGATTGGTGATAATTAATGTTTCTATAAGTATATGCTTAAGCAGTCGCTACAATCAGCCTTTGTGTGCTCCAGTTGGCAGCCTGGACCACGGCATTTCAAAAGGGAATGCTCGGGGGTCATTCGGCATTGCCTCACTCCTGGCAATTCTTGAGTTGCTATAATTCAGCCAAAGAACATAGAGGGTTTCCCAGTCAAGTTCCATCCTGATTTTGATTATTGTTTATCTCCAGTCCCTGTCTGAATAGTCGTAGTAAAATAGAGGAAGTTTTAGTCCTGAATCCAAGGTCAGCTTGTAATGAACCATGGTTTCAATTGCAGGAACAGCTGCTCCTTCATAAGCCCGGCGAGTTCACCTACAGTTCAGGGGGACACAGAACTAACTTAAGAACAAGACTGCCTCTATTCGTTTCTTTATTTTTTTTTAAATATATTTTTT
This sequence comes from Microtus pennsylvanicus, assembly GCF_037038515.1. Taxonomy (NCBI): domain Eukaryota; kingdom Metazoa; phylum Chordata; class Mammalia; order Rodentia; family Cricetidae; genus Microtus; species Microtus pennsylvanicus. The sequence continues at coordinate 116,911,824 of NC_134583.1, read as the reverse complement.
GAAACATTTTGACATTTGAGTGGCTGCAGAATGTGGATTATTGACTAGACTCAACAGGAAAAAAAGACCCAATAAAGTAAAAAATAAGAGAGAAAAAGAAATACAGTATTTCTTGACCCACCTTCCACCCCAAGCGCTATTTTAAAGTTTAATTTGTATGGGAAAACTCAAATAGTGGACTCCACTTTCTTTTTAAAGGCATGTTGGATGTTTTCGCTTTTTTTTCACCAAATACCTTCAGAAAGTTCCAAAAATAAGGCTTAAAAAATTGAAAACACTACAGTGCAGAACAAAAAGGATGGGTTTTTGAGTTCAAAGATTCTTTCTCCTGCCAGTTGAACAGAAAATGAAGTATTTTAGGTTTGCAGTTTTGTGTGGCAAATATACCTGGCACTCGGCCAACGGTAGCAAGGACCATTCCTTTACATCCAGAGGAGCCCTGCCGCATGCATAGTCCAGTCTAGACCAACAGAAGGAATTATTCTCACTGCAGAGACCTAGTCCCATAGCCCAGTGACCAAATAAGTCTCCTTCAGGTAGAACTTTCCAGGTTCTTTTCATTATTTACTTTATCTTTTTAAGTGTGTACCCCACTTAAATGTGACCCACTGTTAGATTTCTTCCTAATGTCGTGATAAAATTGTATTATGGAGTATTTAACACCGACGACATGTGCAAGTTGTGTGGTATAATTATTTATAAAATCAAGGATGCCAGTCGTTCCTCCTAACATTCCCACGCATAGGGTGAATGCCGTATCCGGGACCTTTCCTCATCCTGTCTCGTCTTTGCATGTGGCCTGTCCCTGCGACAGGAGACAGGAGCTGAGGCAGAGACCAGCGGAGAAGCAGTGATTACTGGCTTGCCCCTCATAGCTTCTCAGCTTGCTTTCCTCGACAACCCAGGACCGCCTGCCCAGGGGTGGCACCTCCCTGTCAATGTCCTCTTTCTGAATTTCCTGCCTTAGAGTCTCTAGCTACTTTTTAGAGCTTTACTGAGATTTAAGACATGCATCCCATAATCTTTCCATCTGAAGTGTTTATTTCAGTGGTTTTCGGGATGTTTGTACAGTTATACAATTGTTACCATAACAAAATTTAGACTCTTCCCCTCTCCAAGGACAGCTGTACCTAGTAGCAGTCACCCCTATGTTGTCCTGGTCTGCCTTCTGCTCACCAAGGCAACCAGGAGTCTGTTTTCCCCCTCTCAGTCAGAAATTTCGTGGGTGAGGTGTCCAACCTCTTGACATCGTGATGCGACATTGTCATCTACAAAGTGTAAACTTGAGAAAGATATATAAATCAATCTGATATGCATCCCCAGTTGCCAGAACACCTCGCAATATTTTGAGTACGTTTATGACTTCGTGTAGGGCCACAGTTTTAGTGATCTTTGGCAGAATGTTGGCAATATTTGTAATAATAGCACATAGTCCTTTGTCGCTAGTTCGTTTACTCGTTTTATGCCAAATGTAATATTTTGAAACTCATCCACATTGTAGTATATTCCATTTGTGATTAGATCATATTTTATTCCTTCATTTAGCAGTTGAAAGATGAGTTTTAATTTGGAGCTATTACAGGGCACCTACCAGAGATGACCAGACAGCCACAGTTTATTGCCAATTGAAAGTTTTTATTCCAGCTGGACTACACTGAGGTACTAAAGTCTAGCCTGGAACATTTGAACTAGAGAGGGTTTTTTTTTGTTGTTTGTTTGTTTGTTTGTTTGTTTAGCTTAAGGACAATTTTTGTTTGTTTTTCGAGACAGGGTTTCTCTCTGTAGTCCTGGGTGTCCTAGATCTCACTCTATAGATCAGGTTGGCCTCGAACTCAGAGATCCTCCTGCCTCTGCTCCCATCCCACCCCTACCACGGGGTGAAGGGACTTTTAAAGATAGAAGTCACATTTGTTATCTCACCCAGCAGCTTCATGGGGAGGTTTGCACAAGCCAGCAGTTTCACAGAAGCTAGGATAAGTTGTTAGCTAGAGAGGGAGGCTCTGAATAAGCAGGCAGATAGAAGCTAAGCTAAGATCTGGGACATCTTGGCCTTGGGTGCCTAGAATAGAGCTGGGTAATCTTCCACAAGAATTTCCATCAAGGAACCTCTTCACTGACTTGCCCTGTTACATTACAAATAATATTGCTTATTATCTTCTTTTCTTTTCTTTATTTTTTAAGAAATCTCTTCTCATTTTACATACCAGTTCTCTCTCCCTTCCCTCCTCCCTCTCCCCTCACCTTCCCCCACCCCATCCCCCATCCACTCCTTAGAGAAAATAAGGCTTCCCATCTGGAGTCAACAAAGTCAGGTGCATCACTTTCAGGCAGGACCAAGGCCCTCCCCTTATATCTAGGCTGAGCAAGCTGTCTCTCTAAAGAGAATGGGCTCCAAAAAGCCAGTTCAGGCTTTAGGGGATAAATCCTGGTCCCACTTCCAGTGGCCCCACAGACTGCCCCAGCCACACATCTGTCACCCACACTCAGAGGGCCTAGTTTGGTCCTATACAGGTTCCTTCACTGTCAGACCAGAGTCAGTGAACTCCCACTAGCTCAGGTCAGCTGTTTCTGTGGGTATCCCCATCATGGTCCCGAGCCTTTGCTCATATTATCGCTCCTCCCTCTCCTTGGTTGCACTCTGGGAGCTCAGCCCAGTGCTAGCTGTGGATCTCTGCATCTGCTTCCATCAGTCGCTGGATGAAGTTTCTATGATGACATCAATCTGATTACAGGGGAAGGGCAGTTAAGGCACCCTCTCCTCTATTTCTTAGGGTCTCAGCTGGGGTCATCCTTGTGGGTTCCTGGGAATTTCTCTAGTGCCAGGTTTCTCCATAGCCCTACAATGGCTCCCTCAGTCAAGATACCTCTTTTCTTGCTCTCCATCTCTGTCTTTCCCCCCTCTGGGCCATCCCATTCCCATCCCATTCCCTCATGTTCTCCCCCCTTCCTTCTTTCCCTTCCCCTCCCCTTTTACCATCCCAATTTTCTCAGGAGATCTTGTCTATTCCCCCTTCCCATGGGACCCATGTATGTCTCTCTTAGGGTTCTCCTTGTTACCTAGTTTCTCTGGAGTTTTGGACTATAGGCTGGTTATCTTTTGCTTTACATAAAGCCTAATATCCACTTATGAGTGAGTACATAATGTGTTTGTCTTTCTGGGTCTGGGCTACCTCACTCAGGATGGTTTTTTCTAGTTCCATCAATTTGCCTGCAAATTTCAAGATGTCATTGTTTTTTACCTCTGAGTAACACTCCATTGTGCAAATGTACCACATTTTCTGTATCCATTCTCAGTTGAGGGGCATCTAGGTTAAGAATAATGCTACGTGAACACAGGTGAACAAATGTCTTTGAAGAAAGAAATTGAAGAAGGTATCAGAAAATGGAAAGATCTCCCATGCTCTTGAACAGCCAGGATATACATAATAAAAATGGTGATCTTGCCAAAAGCAATCTACAGATTTAGTGCAATACCCATCAAAATACCAACACAATACTTCACAGATCTCAAAAGAACAATATTCAACTTCAGATAGAAAAACAAAGCAAAGCAAAACAAAACAAAACAATAAAACAGGATAGCCAAAACAATCCTGTACAATAAGGAACTTCCAGAGGCATCACCATCCCTGACATCAAGCTTTATTATAGAGCTACAGTAATGAAAACAGCTTGGTATTGGCATAAAAACAGACAAGCAGACCAATCGAATTAAATCCAAGACCGCGATATTAATTCACACACCTATGAACAACTGATTTTTTGATAAAGAAGTTAAATTATACAGTGGAAACAAGAAAGCATCTCCAACAAATGGTACTGTCATAACTGGATGTCAACATGTAGAAGAATGCAAATAGATCCATATCTATCCCATATACAAAATTCAAGTCCAAATGGATCAAAGGCTTCACATAAATCTAGCCACACTGAACCTCATAGAAGAGAAAGTGGAAAGTAACTTTGGATGCATGGGCACAGGAGACCACTTCCTAAATATAACCTCTAGTAGCATAGACACTGAGACAAACAATAAATAAATGGGACCTCCTGAAACTGAGAAGCTTCTGTAAAGCAAAGGACAGAGTCAACAAGACAAAAAGGCAGCCTACTGAATGGGTAAAGATTTTCACAACCCCACATCAGACAGAGGACTGATCACCAAAATATATAAAGAACTCAAGAAACTAGACATCAAAATACCAAATCCAATTTAAAAATGAGGTACAGATCTAAACAGAGAATCCTCAACAGAAGAATCTCAAATGGCCAAAAGACACTTAAGGAATTACTCCTTAGCCATCAGGGAAATGCAAATCAGGTGAGATAATCATCTTACACACCGTCAGAATGGCTAAGACAATACACAAAGGTGACAGCTTATGTTGGAGAAGATGTGGGGTAAGGGGAATACTTCGCCATTACTGGTGGGAGTGAAAACTTGTACAGCCACTTTGGAAATTAGTATAATGGTTTCTCAGAAAATTGGGAATCAATTTGCCTCAAGACCCAGCAATACAACTCTTGGGCATATACCCAAAGGATGCTTATTATCTTTTCCAAAAATTTACTGTATAAATAAATACCTTTATGTAATAAGTTGCTTCATCGGGCTTGCTTTTGGGTAAATAAAAACTCGCATCCAGGCCTGGTGGCATACATCTATAACCTTAGCAATGTAATCTTTTTTTTTTTTTTGCACAAGAATTACAGTTCTGAATGGGTAAAGCCACGCAGGTGGAGCCTGGAGGATTTGGAGTTCAAGGTCATCCTTTGCAATCTGGTAAATTTGAGGCCACGCTGGGCTACGGAAACCACCTCTCAAAAACAAACAAACAAGCAAAAAAAAAAACAACCAGAATAAACTGGGTGGTGAAGGTACGTGCCTTTAATCCCAGCACTCTTGATACAGGGCAGCCTGGTCTACAAAGTGAATTCCAGGACAACCAGAGCTACAAAGAGAAAACCTGTATCAAAAAACAAAACAAAACAAAACAAAACCCCAAGAAACCAACCAAACAAACAAACAAAAATTAGAATAAATGCAACTTGTATCATGGGGTGATGCTGTAGTTTAGTGGCACAGGGCTTGCCCCACGTGTTCAGACCCTGGGCTTGACAGCCAGCACTGCAAACAAACAGACAATTTTGTCTCTAGGCTTCTAGAATTGGTCTCTTAGCAACACCGTTTCCCTGTTGCCTGTGTCTAGCAGTCTCGTTTTCATCACTGTATAGACTATTCTATTCCTCACAAACACTATACTTTACTTCCCATTCTCCCGCTGGGAGACACTTGGTGCTAACTGTCGTGCCCAGAGCATTCTTATGCACATCTGATACAGATACAGAAGAATGTCCCTGAATGTCTAGAGATGGCTGGGCTGTGGAATATGTTGCTTTTCCACATGACTACTCTGCCAGTCATGTATAAGGGCAGCATGAACCACATCTTACATAATAATGACAGCCATCAAATTTCGCACCATGTGTTTTCTATAAAAAAAAAAAAAAGACAAAAACTGACATCTGCTTTCCTAAATCTGACCGCTGGCTTTCACTAAATTTTATACACACACACACACACACACACACACTCACACACACACACACCACACACACACACACACACTCACACACACACCACACACACACACACACTCACACACACACACTCACACACACACTCACACACACACACACCACACACACACACACTCACACACACACACACACACTCACACACACACTCACACACACACTCACACACACACACACCACACACACACACACTCACACACACACACACACACTCACACACACACTCACACACACACTGGATTTTTGCTGCACGGAGGAAGGCCGCACTCTGACTTGAGTTTGAAGGCAGCTTACTTCCCCAATAAACTTTCAAAAGCATTATAGGATAATCTTTTTGTACACTGTGAAGATACGACTTTGCCAAGGTGCCTTCTAATTGGCTTAAAAAAGGTGCTGAATGACCAATAGCAAGACAGGAGAGGATAGGTGGAATTTCTGGGAAGAGGGGAAGAGGATGAGGAATCTAGGCTCGGGTTTTACCCGCAGACTCGGAGCAAGTTGGACATGCTGCTCGGAGGAGAGGTAACCAAGCCATGTGGCAGATGCAGATTTAAAACTATGGGTTACCTTGAGTTAGAAGAGCTAGTTGGGGACAAGCCTAAACTAAAGGCCAAGCTTTCATAATTAACAAGAAGTCTCTGTGTTGTTATTTGGGGGCTGTCCATCCAAAGATAGTCTACAAGAAAGCTTGCTACAAAGAAGATAAAATGGAGAGAGAATTTCCCTCCCTTAATCAGACGTGGAGCAGAGCTTTCTCCAGGAGCTGAGAGGATTGATGTCTAAAAGGCTTCTGTGGACAGCAAGCCGGGCTGTGTAAGCCGGAGGCAACGAGAGGTCTTTGTTGGCTGGAGAACTCCGAAGCATCACTACAGCGGCCCGCACTGTGGACTTTGGAGAGAGGGCACAACTTCAAAGAGAACTTTTTGAGAAACACGGAGGCCAAATGGTGTGACGGGGAGACAAGGACTCGGGCTCTGCTTCCTGTTTTCCTTCTCTTTCGAGCTGTTTTCCTCATCATCATCTCTGTTCTTACTACGAGAAACATGTCTCATAATGTTTTTGATTAGTCATTTAGAATTACAGTGTGCATGTTAATTCAAGCCTTGCCTTTCCCAGAGGTTCCAGCCCTCAACTCCAGAATAAAGCTTGGAGGCCAGATTAAAGAGGGGACTACAAAGAGGAGGGGACCTCAAAGAAAGTAATAAGAATGTTTCCTTCTCTTTTGATTTTTGTTCATTGTGGTGTCAAGAACTACAGATCCGAATGGCCAAAGCCAAGTGAAATATTCCCAGATAATGTGTTTAATCGAAGGCCGAGGGCAAATGTTCTTACGGCTACAGTTGGTTGGACGATAGCTAAGACTTCAACTTGACAGATGGCGTCATGTGTAGCCCTTGAACCACGCCAACAAGTGGGTGCTGTCTCTACCTTTCCAGAAAGGGAGCTTGAGTCTCACTTGAAGCTCAGCTCCATCAGCTCTGACTGACCCGAGAGCACCCTCAGCTTGGCTCAGCATCCCCCAGTGTGTGTGCGGCTCTCCATCAGCAGCTCTGCGAGGCCTGCTGTCTGTCACCTTCCTCTAGGGGAACACAAGGCAGCCTCCTCATTAGCTCTCACTTTTTTCTGGATCCCAGGTTTCAGCTATGTTCTCTTCATCAAGAATACTCAGAGCTCAAATTTTGGCCTCCATCGTTTTTCGTGGCCCAGTGTCCCCTCTATGTTGATTACACTACAATCTTGTAAACTATACTTGCCTCACCTCTGGGTTCCATTCTAAATAGATATCTATTTCAAGTAGAAATGCCAGCATGACAACCCTGACCAATGTTGTTCCATCATGATCACAGCCTAAAAAATTACCCAATGAAGTAATTTTTTTTCTTTTACCTCTACAAGGGTCCACCCTGACCCAATCTTAGTCTAAATAAGATGTCTGAGATTGTCTGTGAAGTGTCTGAAGTGGTTGGTGCGATGGCTCAGTGGTTAGGAACATGTACTATTCTTACATAGGACCTGAACTTAGTTCCAAGAACCCATGTTAAGCAGCTCTACAACTATCTGTAACTCCAGCTCCAAGGGAGTCAATGCCTTCTTATAGACTCCGTGAACATCTAGACTCAAATATGTAGACACACACACACACAAATTATTAGTAAAATAAATCTCTCTTTTTTTTTAGTAGAAATTTAATATGACAGGGACTACCAACCAAGAGTGCTCTCTCTTTCTAGTTTGCTTTCCATATGTGTCTACAAACACCATGATTTATCAGTGAGTCACACACAAAAGAAGATAGGAGAGAATAATGACTTACTGTGGTGAGATGGGGGATTGGAATAAACATGATGAGATTTTTCATATACACATGTGAAACTGCCAAAGAATTTTTTAAACTGAGAAAGAAGACTGGGTTCCTGGTTCCAGTCCTAATGTGTTTTGGGGAAGCCCCACCCCTTAACGTTTTGCTCTCTCATACATAGTCAAGCATCCTGGAATTCAGGAGCAAGCATGGGCATCTCTGAAAGTCCTGATTCAATGATAAATGGAAACAGAAAACAAAATAACTTTCTATTTTTGCTTTCATATTCCTGCCACAAAAATACCAGAAACATCTGAAAGAAGAAAGAATTATTTTGTCTCACGGATCCGGGGGATTGCAGTCTATCATAGCCTGGAGGACATGGAAAAGTAGCTCGGTCTATCATTGCAGTAGCATGAGATGGGGTTGATTATATTGTAATGGACCAAAAAAGCAGACAATAGTGGAAACCAGGGGCAGAGCTATAACCTAAAAAGTTTATCTCCGTAGTGATCTTCTGCAAGCCTGGTCTATTTCCTAAAGGCTTCAGCACCTTACCAGACAAGGGCCAAGTACTCAGAACCCGAGCTTACGGGGGACATTTCAAACCACAACATTTTGCCCCTGTCTCCCAAAGGCTCACGATTTGAGTTCTTGTCTCCCAGTTGGTTGTGCCATTTGGGAGTTCATGGAACCTTTAGGGCGTGGTCTTGGCTGGCAGGAGGTCACTGGGATGGGCCTCTGAAGGTTAAACCTGACCTCCCAGGTCCTACTATTTTCTGTTTCCTGGTCTGCCATCATGAGAACAGCAACTATCTCACATCCAGCTGCCATGGATGGAGCTGTTCTTCTGTGCCTTTCCTGCTAGGATGCACCGAAAGGCGTACAAAACCACGAGCCACATTAAATCGTTCCCCTTTGAAATTCTGTCAGGTGTTTGGTCAAAGTGATGCCAAAGTAACTAACATAATACCTGTCCCCAAACACTGCCTTGTTGGGGAATCAGCCTCTTCCTAGGGGGCTACTGTCCTTAGTGAGCATTTCTGGACCACCTGTCTCTGGCCACAGTTAATGGGACAAGAAGTGATGCGGACCCCAAAGGGAGGCCGCTCACCTATAAGTCAGACAACAACCTCTGTCTTAGATGTCTGGATTTGATAGAACGAGGCAGAGCAGTTACATTTCCCTATCAAGAACTTAAGACCCTCGGAACGGAAATGACCAAGTGCAGTGAGGGTGGCCCTGCCACTGAGAATCCAGGCGGGGATGAGGGTGGCCCTGCCACTGAGAATCCAGGCGGGGATGAGGGTGGCCCTGCCACTGAGAATCCAGGCGGGGATGAGGGTGGCCCTGCCACTGAGAATCCAGGCGGGGATGAGGGTGGCCCTGCCACTGAGAATCCAGGCGGGGATGAGGGTGGCCCTGCCACTGAGAATCCAGGCGGGGATGAGGGTGGCCCTGCCACTGATAATGTGGGAGAGCAGAAATTAAAACACACAGGAAAAGCTAAGGGGAGGGAGAAGTGACATGCGGAGAGGCCAAGAGAGGTTGAGGGAGGACACTGTGCTGGACTCCCAGCCACACATGTCTCAGTATTTTCCTTTTGAGCTGTGAAGGCAGCGTCTCCTTTTTTACTCAAAGGGGTCTCTGTTCTCTGTAAACAGACGGGTGCTTTCTAGAATCTCCGAGGACACAGTCTGAGTCTTTTCTTTTTTCTCCTCTCGTTTCCTTCCTTCCTTCCTTCCTTCCTTCCTTCCTTCCTTCCTTCCTTCCTTCCTTCCTTCCTTCCCTCCCTCCTTCCTTCCTTCCTTCCTTCGTCCCTCCCTCCCTCCCTCCCTCCCTCCCTCCCTCCCTCCCTCCCTCCCTCCCTCCCTCCCCCCTCTCGGTCTCTCTCTTTTTTGTTCCTTTTTTTTTTTTTTTTTTGGTTTTGTGAGACAAGAGTTTCTCTGTGTAGCTCTGGTTGTTCTGGAATTCACTCTGTAGACCAGGCTGCCCTTGAGCACACAGAGATCCACCTGCCTCTGCCTCCAGAGTCCCCTAGCCCACAGGCGGATCCAGAGTCCCCGTGTATTCAGATTTCCCATGTCCACAGGCGGATCCGGAGTCCCCGCGTATCCAGGGTCCCCGTGTCCACAGGCAGATCCGGAGTCCCCGTGTATGCAGAGTCCTCGTGTCCACAGGCCAGGGCTTTGGGGTTTTTGTGGACGTAGATGGCTTCCTTCCCTCCCAGCACAGACAGTTCTCTAAGATCAGGGTGACAGGGGCTGGGCTGGATTGAGAACCTGCCAGCCCGGCACAGACTGTCTTGGAAGGTTCCCAGACCACATTCCTGATCAAACACCTAGAGTCTGTGACTTGAAAGTACCATTCCAACCTCAAGGTCCAAGCCAAGGCTTGACTGTTTAGCCTCCTCAAAAGCACTAAGTATTACTTTACACAGCTGCCTTGATTTTAGTCAGAGGATATTTACCTTTGTGTGGCTAGAGTGAGCTAGATCCATTTCTTCTTAGTTGTGTGTGTGTGGTGTGCACGCTTTAAGCTTGTATGTGGACATGTTCACAAGCATGTGGTTGCACACATGTGCACATACATATAGAGGCAGAAGGGTAATGTTGGTGCCGGAAGCAAAGGCCTGTATTATTTTGTTTATTGTTTATTAAGCTCACAAGTTAAGTAAAATATTCACCTCTGTCACCTCTGCAGGGTAAGTTCCTGGCCTAAGAAATTAACCTAGTACTTTGTCTCCCTGCAAGACCTGCAGGCCCCAGGTTTTAGAAGCAATTAGCATTTCCTTTGTTAGTTCACAGTCACAGACCTCAGTATTTCCTTATCAGCTGTGGACGTCTCCAGACCTAAATTCCAGCATCTTACCTCCTCTCCCCCTTGCCTGTTTGCTGTATAACAGCTCCTGAGGAATGATAAAATGGACAGCTTGATCAGAAAGCTAGACTTTCTGTCATTTCTCATGTCTCTCTCTTTTTTTTTTTTTGTTTTTGGTTTTTCGAGACAGGGTTTCTCTGTGGTTTTGGAGCCTGTCCTGGAACTAGCTCTTGTAGACCAGGCTGGTCTCGAACTCACAGAGATCCGCCTGCCTCTGCCTCCCGAGTACTGGGATTAAAGGCGTGCGCCACCACCGCCCGGCTTCTCATGTGTCTTGTCCCCTCCTTTCATCTTCCTCCTCCAGGTTTATCAGGGGTCCTCCGTTCGTTGGAATAGATGGTGCAGATGCCTTCCTCAGACCCTCTTCTTGCTTCTTATGTGTATCTTTATATTATTCCCTATTTTTTTAATTTAAATTGTGGTTTATAATTCATTTGTTACTATTTTATATAATGTTACTTTTTTAATTTAATTTTTTTCTATTTTTGAAAATTTCATCCATGTATATGGTGAAATATGGTTATACCTATTCCCCATTCCTCCCTCTATTTTTAAAGCTGCCTGCAGCAGGAGGCAGCTCCTGCAAGGTCATCTATCCTGTGGTTTCCATACTCCATTTCAAATTCAGTGGACCTGGACATTCCTTTCAAAATGTGACTTCTGAGGCCCATTTCAGAATGACTGAAAGAGAAACTTGGGGTGTAGAACCCACTGATGTGTGGCTTAATAACATTGTAAGTGATTCTGAGAACAGCCTGGATTAAGACACATTGCCATCGCTGTCACCCTGGAATTATGGGACTATCCCTAGAGACAGTTTTAGGGTTCTGCAGTGGAGATGAGACTTCTAGAATCCCATGTGTGAAGCGGCACCTGAAGGAGTGGCAGGAATTCCTGTTCTGGGCAAGAGGAGGTACAGTCAAGGAGAAATTTGTACCTGGTCTGGGGCTGAAGGGAGTCAGTCTGAGGAGTTCCATCTTGGGCACTCATCTGTGGAAGATTTGGCTCACTCGTCTGTTCTCAGACACTATGCCTGTGGCACTGCCGGCTCTGGATAGCCTTGTGCTGGATAGACTGCCATGTGCAGAACAAGCTGCCATTTAGTTGCTTAGCCATAAACTCACTTTCCTAGAACCCACCACCCATCCCCTTCCCCACTAACATCCTGGCCACTGAATGCAGCTCCTTGTGTATTTCAGGTCAGTGCTCAGCCATAAGCTACATATGTGCCCAGTCCACTTTTGATTGTAAAAGTCATCAAGCCTATTGGTTGCTCTCCATAAACTGAAAGTAAAGTCCTATTGCTGAAGTCAACACTTACATATCTCACGGAACAAAGAGAAGTTGAGCTGGTGCCAAGTAGAGGCTTCACCCCTTCTGACTAGTGTTCATAGTGCCAGAAGGTTCTCATCATGCTACTAAAGAAGAAGGGTAATCATTAACTCAGCTGCAAACTCTGTGACCTGGTGAGAGATGCTGGTGGTGCAATAGTGGCACAAACATTGTTGGTGTAAGCAACCACTCTCCAGCTGAGTTTAAGACCCACTCCATGAGATAGAACCCATTCCCAACACTGCTCTGGCGGTCAAGAATCTGAGACTAGATAGGCCATGAACCTAGGGGAAAATCAAATACTGTTGCTCTACTAAAGGAAGGTAGCAAAAATGACTTGTAATGACATTCTGCTATATCCACAGATCAGTGACTTACTCAGCCTTCTAACAGTAGATGGGAGCTGACACACAGTTCAACAACTGGACATTGGAGTAATCAGTTCTAACTATGATGTTTCCATCAAACCCCTCCCCTCAAGAGGATTCAGAAGAAGAGGAGGCAGAAAGATTTTAAGAGCCAGAGGTGAGAGACAACGCCAAATAAGCAGTGTTTTCCAAACACAACAAAGCTGATATGCATATAAACTCACAGAGACTGTGGCAGCATCCACAGGGCTCTCTGGGTTCAAACCAGACTGAGCCCCAGCACCGAGCGGGGGGAAATGGAAAGGGGCTTCCACACCTGACCAAGAAGCTGTCTGCAACTGATACCTGCTTGCAAAAGAAAAGTAGTTTTTATCAGTGGGGTCTCACTGGGTATATTAACCACACACTTCAAAGCAGGCCCCATGCCCAAGTGTGGATGACCAACACAAAGTGAGTTCAATAGTATTTTTGTAAATTTTTTCTAGTAGGAGGCTGCTTGTTTGTTTTCCCGCTGCCCAAGCTCCCCCCACCCAAAAAAAACCCCAACAACACAGAAACTATATTATTTGCAATACTGTTTGGCCAATAGCTTAAGCATATTTTTAGCTAACTCATATCTTAAATTAACCCATATCTACTAATCTGTGTATTGCCACGTGGCTGTGGCTTACCAGCAAGTTTCCAGCTCATCTGTTCCCGGTGGCGGCTACATGACATCTCTTTGACACCACCTTCTTTCTCCCAGCCTTCAGTTTAGTTTTCCCTGCCTACCTCTATTCTGCCCTGCACAGGCCCAAGACAGTTTCTTTATCATTAACCAATAAAAGGAACACATATACAGAAGAACTTCCCACACCAATTTTTGTCAGGCATTTTTTTTGCCTTATTGTTCTTTTGTTTATATATTTTTGTTTCTGGGGTTTTTGTATGTGTGTTTCTTGGACTTTCTGTTTTTGCTTTTTGGTTGGTTAGTTTGTCTTTCAAGATGGGTTTCTCTGTGTAACAGCCCTAGCTATCCTGGGACTCACTTTATAGACCAGGCTGGCCTTGAACTCACAGAGATCCATCCGCCTCTGCCTTGCAAGTGCTGAAATTAAAGGTGTGCACCACCACTGCCCAGCATTTGTTTCTGTTTAAAGGGAGAAAGAAAAAAGGAAAGGGCATAATATTAAATGGTGGGAAGGTGGATGGGGAAGATCTGGGAGGAGTCAGAGGAGATGAAAATCCTGGACAAAATGCATTGCATGAAAAAATAGTAAAAGTAGTTTTAGCGCCTATAAAAAAAAGTTGTGTGTTAGGAAGCACAGTGCAACCCACACTGTATACTTTTACCTAGAAATTTTGGTTATCATGTTAGTCTATTTGTTCTGAGTTATTTTCTTTCTATTCTCTTCATGTAAATGCTTCTTCTCCCCTTGTAATCACTGCAGAATAAGTAGTAGACATCAAAACACTCTCCTTAGGACTTAGGCATTTCTTTCCAAAGCACCAGAACATTTTGCTTCTAAATGTAACCAGCACACTCAAGAAAAAAAATTGAGACGGTCTTATTTAATAACCCAGGCTGGCCTGGAACACATTATGTAGATCAAGCTGGCCTCAGACTCACAGATATCTGCCTACTTCTGCCTCCCCAGTGCCTGGATACTAGAGATGCAAACTATTCTACTGTTGAACCCTGCTTGCATAGCCTTCCAAAAATTTAGTAAGAAATTTAATAGCATATAGTGCTCTTCCATAATATAGGTTTCTTTTCAAATCTGAATTGTCTCCAAAGTATTTTCTTCCCCCCTTCTCTCTCTCTCTTTCTTTTTCTCCCTCCCTCTCTCTCCATACAAATATATATAAATATAAAAAGCTCAATCAGGTCAGGTGTGGTGGCACATACCTTTACATACCTTTATTCCCAACTCTCAAGAGGCAGAGGCCAGTGGATCTCTGTGAGTTCAAGGCCAGCCTGGTTTACATAGTGAGGCCCCTGTCTCAAAAAACAAATAAGTAATGTAGAATGGAAACCTGCTTCACATTTCATTATTACAAAAGCCTTTCCCCTCTTTTTCATCCTTGTGATTTTTCTTAAGCCGTGCAGACAAGTTATTTTGTAAAATATGCCTCAATTTGGGGCTTGTCTGATTGCTTCTTTGTGATGGGATTCAAGGAGAACACTTTGGCAAGGACATGAGAGAGGTGGCCTTGTGTGTCTCCCAATGCTTTCCATCAAGAGGCATATGTGGTCGGTTCGTCTCATTGTAGGTGACATGTGAGTTTGATCATTTGACACAACATTATTTTTCCCTTTAGCTATGAATTTCAACAGGATGCTATTTTGAGGGTGTGTAGCTCTCCTGTTCCCTGGTGGTTTTCACCAGTGCCTTCACCCGGTGACTGTACTTGGTCTCTTGAAATGGTCAGAAAATAATTACTCTCTAAAGTCAATCATTTTCACAACTATTTGATGGCACTGTTCTGTCAAGAAGAGCTTTCACACCTCACTTCATATCTGATTGGTATTATTTAGGGATCTCGTTGAACATACTGCTCCACCCCCCCCCAATCATCACTTATTTCTCTCAGGATTCTTCCTTCCTTTCTTTCTGGAGACCGGTTCTCAGGTATCCTGGCTGGCCTGAAACTCTCGTTCCCCTTGCCTGAGTGCTGAGATAACAGTCACACACCGGTATCCAGTTTATACAGTGCTGGGAGTAGCACCCTAGGCAAGCTCTCTAGCAGAGGAGCCCTGCCTTCAGCTCTCAGTATTCACTTTAGTGTCTCAGGATTAACTAGTGTGGGGCCTGCAAGGTGCCTCCATGTCTTTTGACATCTCATCAGTTTTGAACGCTTTCTTACTTTGAATACAACAGCCTCGCCTTGTGTTTTCCCTTTCTCAGCCCCAAAGTCAGCCTTTCTCCAGAGACCTCTGGTTCTGGACAGGGCTTATCATCACTCGCCTGTCACTGTTCTAGGCCTTTGATGTGAGCAGTACTGAGAAATACAAGTCTACTTTTAAAGGTTGTATTTCTATCAATACTGCTAATTCCCATCAGAGCCTCAAGGTCTCCTCTCTTCCCATTCCTTCTCCTTCCGTTCTCAGATCTTCTCCCTAGTAAAACCCTCGTTTCTCCAAATGACACCTTTGCTATAACACGATAGTTTGAGAATGACGTCACCATAATCACCATCTACCACAAACCACCTAAAGAAGGGTAATGGTTTCTGCAAAGTGGCTGCGGCTGCCCCCACAGGCTGGGCACCCAGCGGACTGTCTCCCATAGGCTGGGCACTCAGCAGACTGTCTCCCTCAGGCTGGGCACCCAGCAGACTGTCTCCCATAGGCTGGGCACTCAGCAGACTGTCTCCCATAGGCTGGGCACCCAGCAGACTGTCTCCCTCAGGCTGGGCACTCAGCAGACTGTCTCCCATAGGCTGGGCACTCAGCAGAATGTCTCCCATAGGCTGGGCACCCAGCAGACTGTCTCCCTCAGGCTGGGCACCCAGCAGACTGTCTCCCATAGGCTGGGCACCCAGCAGACTGTCTCCCTCAGGCTGGGCACTCAGCAGACTGTCTCCCTCAGGCTGGGCACTCAGCAGACTGTCTCCCATAGGCTGGGCACTCAGCAGACTGTCTCCCACAGGCTGGGCACCCAGCGGACTGTCTTCAGTATCTTCTCAGGTCAGTTTTCTGCATTCACACAATATCAACTTGATCTAGTGTTGAGTTTGTTTATTTTTTTCAGAGCTTAAGTGAGGAATTTATTGGGATAAAGGGAATGGAGAGGGAAGAGACCAACCCCTGGGGACAGGAGCAGTGGAAGAGAAGAGACAGAGAGAGAAAGAAAGAGAGGGGGGAGGGAGGGAGGGAGGAAGGGAGGGAGAAAGAGAGAGAGAGAGGGAGAGAGGGAGAGGGAGGGAGGGAGGGAGAGAGAGAGAGACAGAGACAGAGAGATGGGGGATGAAGAGAGAGTAAGAGACACGAAGAAGAGCGAGCTTGGTTATTTTTCACATTGAGGACAAGCTTAAGGTCATAGGCAGTCTCTGTCAGAGCCGGAAGGATAAGGACATGTGTAGTTAATTCAGTGCAAACCCATAGTTTTGGTCTTTGATGGAGCAGTGGAGCCCACATCCTGCTGGGGTGATGAACCGGCCCCCTTTCTCTGCCATATGATGCGAAAATGTGAGAAAATACCAGGAAATGAACATATGGCACTCCCGCAGAGTCCATGCCAAGCAAAGCGTCCAGCTCAGACCTTCAGCAGTCAAGGTTTGTGCCGTTGTTTCAGAGCTTCCAAGAGAGGAAGAATGGGGCCACGGAAGGGGATGAGAAGGGTGAAGGAGAGAAAGGACGGCCATTGATGAGAACACCAACTGACCAGTGCAAGTGCGCGATGCCCAGCAAGGCACAGCTACCCTCGGCCCCGTCCAACCTCTCCCTAAGTCAGCTCTGCAAAGTCGGCAGGTTGTAATGGGAGGATGAGTCTTCCTGTCTGGGCTAGTTAGACAGCTGGGAGCCCCTTAGAGAGTTCAGGAGCTCCGCCATCGGAAACATTGACCAAGCCTCCCTTCCAGCCAGCCCAGGCCAGGGAGAGCTCAGCGGTTCCTGCCTTGTGGGCACTGGGGCAGCTTCCCTGTTACCAAGGTGCCACAGGGTGGTGCTGGAGTCCTGATGTCAGCGGGTTAAGAAGGAAAGGTGAGAATCAGCACTGCTTAGGGGTCTTCACTGTTACAACCATGCCTCGGGCAGGCGCTAAGAGCTAGTCTCTTCATTCTGGGGTGTGCTGTTTTGTTTTGTTTTGTTTGCTGCCATGGTATAAGAATCCAGAAAACCCCAAGGTGGGTTGTTCATGAGAGAAGCCCAGGTTAGGATAAAGAGGCACGGAGGGATTACTGTTGATCCAGATGCATCAGATCCACCTCGGCACCGCCCTTCCATCGGCAAACCTTCCTAGGGAAAGCCTTTTGCATGCAGCGAGGCACGGCTGGCCTGTGGGACAGCTCTTTCCTCTGCTTCTTACACCCACACCCAGCTCTACAGAAAGCAGTTAATACATATTCCCCCAAAGCAAAATCTTGAATGCAGTTTAAAATGTGACACCTCCAAATTGGAGTTGACAGGGTATTAAATTAAAACAAACTGAAAAAAGGACATGAAGTTGGGGGTGGGTAGGGGGTCTGGATGGGTAAGGGAGGGTATGGGAGGAGTTAAAGGGGGTGGAGGTGAGTATGATCAAAGCACATTTGTATGGAATTTTCAGTATATTAATAAAAATATTTATTTATAAATAATTTAAAAATATAAAGTACGACCCCATCCAAGAGAAACGTTACATTTCTACAGCAAACCTCCAGGCCTAGTCATTAGTACAATGACTGATTCAGGCAGCCTTTCCCTGACTTGATTCAGGGCCAGGGGTCTTCGGAACCCCCTTCCATACTAATGACACATTCGGCTGGCTCAGAAGCGAGAGTTGAGAGACACTCAAAGGGTCTCTTCTCCTAAGTAATGTGTTCTTTTGAACTATCACAGAACTTTTGGGCCTGAGGAAATTCAGACACACCATAATATTTATTTCAGTAAGAACCCGCCAAAAAAACTCTCAAAATTCTGCCTAAACCACCTCATGTAACAACAGTGCCAAAACAAAACATTGCCAGGGTCCAAGCAAAGTATAATAGTACCACACCTCTTCCTCCTCTTACTTCTGCTCCGCCGTGAGCTGTCAGCAAAATCCTCTCAAAGAAACGTGTGAGAAAAGGGGGCCGCACACAGGCATGGAGCCAAAGACCCGTGCTAGAGCGGAGCCATTGCTAGCTTCTAAGTTCTCAACCTGTAGTTCGTGACCCCCTGGGGGTCACCTAAAGACCATCGGAAACCACAGATGTTTACATTATGATTCATAACAGTAGCAAATTTACAGTTGTGAAGTAGCAACGAAAATAATGTTATGGCTTGTTATGGCTGGGTCACCACCACCTGAGGAACTGTGTTAAGGTGCCGCAGCATTAGGAAGGTTAAGAACCACTGTTAAGTTGTGACCGAGTCCTGGAGAGCCCCCTGCGCTAGAGGAAGAAGGAAGGGTGGCTTTAGAAACCCCATCTTCTGCAACATGCCAGACTGGGAAGAAAGCAGACAGGTTTACCAGTGGGAACCTGGCCCTGGGAAAAAACTGGATTAGCGGATGTAAGGAGAGTTACTCTAAAAAGAAGTTCAAAGAAATTCAAGCAAAGGAAAAAGAAAGAAAGAAAACCAACAATAATTAGTTCCAGGGAACTGAAAATTAATACAATAAAACAAATATCATGATGGTGCACCATTTGGATCCACATTAGACAAAATTAACTGTGTGCTTTGATTTTTTGATATTAAAAACTTGTTAGCAAAATTTGGTTTAACTGTGTTCAAATATTATTTTGATAGAAAGTGACTTTGAAAGCTTTTAGTGACTTTCGAACCTCTCAAATCTTTTAAAGTAGTTGGGGTCTGAGTTCAGAGTGCATTTAGCGGAGTTCATTGTGATGTCCTGTGGTTTGCTCTGAACTCCCCTCTCCAAACACTTCATCTTCAAAGAGAAGTCAGGGTTTTTTCATAGGGCTTTGCATCTCATCCCCTTGGGGCAATGGACACCCCAAGTCGCCACCCCTCAGGGCTCAAGAGCATCAGAAACATTGTCAGGCATTGTTAGGGCAACCTGGAACTGAGCATTGGTGGACAGGGTTCTAGCCCTGGCTCTGCCAACGTCAAGTTGAGTCTGCATTCAGTCAAGGTGGTGATCCAACCTCAATGTCTTTTGTCGTCCTGAATTGGAAGGGCCAGGACTCTCAGGCCTTACGCAGGGATCGAAGGACATTTCCTAAGGAAAGAGTCAGCCTAGGCAGCTATGTGTGCGCTTTTATAGAGGCTCGCTTTCCTCTGAAGGAATGCAGCAGCCTCCCCTAGGGTTCCTGGCTTAGCAGACGAGGAGGCTGAACTTTCTGCAGAGAGATGCTTTCACACCCGAGGATCCGGACCTCTTCAGGATCCAGAGCTCTTCCACCACCCACGTCCACTCATCTACCCAGTTCACACCTATTCTTGAACGTGGGCCTGAGTGAGGGGCAAGGATGCAGACATGAGGCAAGGAAGCCCAAGCCTGTTCTCTGTGGCACTTAGGTAGACAGATTGTCATCAAACTAAAGCCAAATACAAAATAAATGGAAATAGGTATGAAGACAGAAGAAACATCCTCTCTCCGGACCCATGAATGGAACCTGGCACCACACACCATACTTGGAGGCATCTCCAGGGACTCTCCTGGTTCTATTGCGTGTCTCAGAGAAGAGCACAGTAAAGGCAGGAACACTGCCCATTCAAACGCCTCAATGAGAGCGCCATTTTGTTTTTATAATCATGTCTTCCAATGCATTACTTCGTCTGCAGGAGAAAAGAGGTCTGGAGCCTCTCAAAGGTGCCATTTAAGGTGACAGGCCTCATTTGTTTTCTATGCTCTGATGCTCACACAGCTATGAAGCCTTCTAAGAGTACAGTCTTCACTAACACAAGGAGGGACTCTCTAGACCATACCTAAGCCAATGTCCCTGCAACTCTACTGTCTTAGCCCTGTGCTCACAGCAGTGCCCAGGAGAAATACATGAGGTTTGTATGTGATTTCAAGGTTTCTGGTCATCACATTAAGAAAAATTAAGAAGAAACAGGTAATAGTTTAAATATATCATATTTAACCCTTGATAAGCACATTATTAGCACCTGACTAATAATCAATGTTTGGGAAATGGTATTTTAGGTTCTTTTTGATGTGCTGCTATAAGGGCACATCAACTCCTCTGAGAAAATTCACTGGATATACTCTGTCTGCCTTTCATGTGTTCATGTTTGCCATTGTAAAAGTGAAGGGCACAGGCCAATCAAGAATCAGCTTTTAAATGAAAACTAAATCCATCCACATGTGACTTAATGATGGCGGGATGTTTTGAGAACCGTATATCATCAGAGTTCACAGTTGTGTGACCCTCATGGAATGAAAATTCCTGTTCAGGCCAAATGCCCTACTACACGTACACGCTTAGGCTGTGCGTCATGTTTGGAAACAGATGCACAGAACGCGTGCCGATGTAAAAACACGCGCTTTCCAGGGAATGTCTTCTTCCATTTATCTATTTCTTTGGGAGAGAATGGCAGGTGTCCTGAAGTCAGAGGACACCCATTGAGTTGATTCTCTTTCCACCATGCAAGTTCCAGGGGCTCACACTCAGGGTGTCAGTCCTGGTGGCCAGCGGCGCTGCCTACTGAGCCACCTTGCCAGCACCAGTAAGCATTTTTTAATAAGCTAAAGGAGTACACTCTAAAATAATTGTTATAAATATAGCACAGCAGATGTGTAAGCCGAGAACAGAGCAGTTTGTTGTCAAGCCTTAGGTACTATCTATGTTTGTACTGGACTTTTCTATAATTAGCGGTACAGTAGGCAGGCTTGTTTTATGCTATGTCACCACAACACCAGGCCCGAAGAAATTTTCAGCCCCATAGAAATCTCATGGGAACATGTACATATGTGTAGTCATTGATGGAAATGCTGTGTGAGACAGAGCCTTTCTCTGTAGTCTAGGCTCGCCTGCAACTCACTATGCTGCTAAGATTGGCCTTGCACTCCAATTCCCCCGCTTCCATCTCCCTCGTGCTGCGATTGAAGGTGTTCTCCATCTGGCCCAGCCCCAGAAACAGCTCTGTGCAGTGGATCTGTGACCTTAAGCGTCATATGGGCCATACTTCAGGGGCGCTATCGTAGCATGTGGCTACCATTTTGGACAACATTAACGGGAGGATGAAAGATCCAGGAGTCTTCCCCTCCTCCCATCTGGGCGTGCTTTCAGTCGCACTGGTCCAACCCTAGTAAGAGTCAAATGAAACTGGAAAGAATCCGTGGGCAGAGCCATCCCCGGAAACACCTGCCGCACCACCTCACTGTTGGCACGTCAAGGAGAAGCCAGACGAGAGACCTGCTCACCGCGCCCACGGAAACACTGCCCGGCTGCTTTCCATCGCAGGCTGCCAACGTTTCCGCAGGTGGAGGCCATGTTTCCAGATCAGACGCAAGGCCACGGGGCAGATGCAGGGCAGGCGGCTGCGCGTCCTCACCAAGGAATGCCAACCGGGCAGCTAGCCCGCTGCATCCCAGACTCTACGTGTCACTTTGGGGATTTGGACCTCAACTGTGAGCCAGAAGCAGAGTCGTGGGAGCCAGGTGTAAAGGTGCGAGGGGCACAGAACCAGGAGACACTGAACAAGCGCTAGCGCCAGCTGTAGGTCAAGTGGAGGGCACATCTGCCTCGTGCGCCCTGTGATTTCACAGCTACAGGGAGATTCTAGACTCCAGGAATTCTACCTGGAACCTCGGAGCCGGCGCTGACGGGAAGCTCTCAAAGACATTCCTGTGACCCTTTTATGCTTTCGGGGGGGGGGGGTCATTGCAAGCATTGCAGGGTATTATTCTCTTCCTGGAAAATGAAATTCAAATAAACAGCTTCCCCAAGATCATTCAGCTACAAAAGCGAACTGAAATTTAGTGCTTGCCCATTGTGGCGGCGCTAGCCCGCCATCCCAGACTTCAGGAGATGAAAGCAAGAGAATCAGGAGTTCAAATTCAGCCTTGGCTACATAACTGCTCAGGCCAAGCGTGGAGGACATGAAGGGGGGGGGGGATATTTTACTTAAAAATCAAGTAGAGTGGACTCCAAAGCTGGTAATCTTTCCATTCATAATTTGCAATAGTAATGGCCGATGTTACTGAAGGAAGCTGTGTGCCTTGCATTATGCCATGTTCTTTATGAAAATGAACTCATGGAGCTGAAGAGATGGATCGGTGGTTAAGAGTGCATGCTGTAGCCGGATATAGTGCTGCGTTCCTATAATCCCAGCGCTCAGTGTGCAGAGATCTCCTTTGGAAAGAATTTCAGTCTTACTGAACTACCCCGCCCCGGTGTGACCTCACATTCTGACTTCACAGATATAAATCCTGGATCTCATTAAGTTCAGTAGAGTATGACCCTTCTCTGCTTCCGGAAACCTCATCCCTCGATGGCACAATTCCCAGTCGTCATCCACATAATTCACAAAGGTTCCCCAACTGACCTGCCTCAGTTGCTCCCAAGAGCCCGATCAATGTGCACCCAGTGTCGGCTTTTCATATTTCTCTGTATCACTTCCCCTACTTCCTTTGTCCTGTGGGGCCATCTTCCATAGAAAAGAACCGCCTTCTCTGCGTTGTGTTTTCTCCTTGGTGGTCAGAATCCAAATGTGTGGCTCACTTTTGGCTACGGAATCTCAGGCCTTAAGTCTACCCTCAGGCTCCTCCGTTCAGGCATCCAAGTAGACTTTGCCCTCTCCTGGGTAATCTGATGGTCACTTTCTCTCCCATGTTGATGTCAGCAGATTGTTGGGGACCCGCAGACACCTTGCAACTGACCTCTGCTAGGAAAGGCGACACTTGGGACGGTCTTGCTGATGGCTGTGTGAACAGTGGTGAGGGTTTTGATTGGTCATTCGGAAATAAAATCATTTTACTCTGTCGTGGGACTCTTCCTTCATGTAAAGCCACAGAACTGCTACTGCCCAGGGTCCACCTTGGGAAACCGCACTCTCTTTAACCAGCGTGTATAAAGACGCTTTCCCCTGGGTACTGGGAACGTGGCGCAAAGTGGAAGAGTACTCGCTGCTCTTCCAGAGGACCCAGTTTGGCCATGGAGGTCTTGCAGGCTGGGAAAGCACTATTTGATTTAAAAAAAAAAAAATGTATCTGTGTGTGTGTGTGTGTGTTGTGTGTATGTTTTGTGTGTGTATGTGTACTCCATGTGTGTTCAGGTACCTGTGGAGGCCAGAGGGATACTGTGGAACAGGAGTTGCAGGCCATTGTGAGCCCGTTGACAAGGATGCTGGTAATGTGATGAGGTTCAACAATCACGTCTGTGCCTGCGTCTTTCCCAGTCTTCAATCCTCCTTCCTCTTTTTGTTTCCCTCTCCAATTCAGGTTAGGTCCCCTGGATTTTGGCAGTAAGTTAAATCCTCCACCGCTTCAGATAGCTGAGAGTCCTCTTATTCAAATCCCCCATAGCCATTTTGGGTTCCCTCATCCCTGCCTCCCCAGGTTTAGAAGGTTTTGGGGTCCTCTCCAGGAACCATAACTCTGCCCAGGGATGTGCCTGTCACTGGGGAGCTTCTTTAAACACACACCCTGATTCAGACCCTCTGCCTGGCTAGCAATGCTGAGACCCCTTTCTGAGCATAGGATCTGATAGAGATTGAATTCTGTGCTCTCAGAATTTTTACGCAGAAGTCCTAAGCCCTGTACCTCAGAACGCAGCCTTATTTGGGAAAAAGGGTTGCTGCAGATGTAAGTCATTAAGTAAAGATGAGGTCATATTGGAATAAAGAGGGCCCCTAACCCAACATGGCTGGTGTCCTTATAAAAAGGGGGAAATTCGGAGACAGACACGCCCAGAGGGAGAACACCATGTGAAGATTGGAGAAGCCCTCACACATGCCAGGGATCTACCAGAAGCCAGGAGTGAGGCTTTTTCCTCAGTGCTTTCCAAGGGGACGTGGCCCTCCGATCTGACCTCCAGGATGTGAGAAAAGATGTCTGCTGGGTAAGCCTCTCAGCTTGCAGAGCCTCGCTACTGCTGCCCTGGCAGATGAACACATCGGGCGAAGTCTCAAGCCATTGTCCTATTCCAGACTCACTGGTGGTTCCGTTCCTGACCCAGCTCCCTCAGGAGGGAAGGAGGTGACAGACCGGAGGAACTGAGCCTCCAGCAGCCCCAGTGCCAAACCCTCTCTTCGTCAGAATTCTGCCAGTTCCCATGATGCCTTGGTAGCAGCTGCATGAGTAGACTTGTGTTTCTGCCCTGGTCCTAATTTCCATTGTGTCTCTCCCCTCTGGTTTATCGCCCTAGACTCATGGTCTGTGGGAGTGGCGCTGTGGCTGTCCTCCCGATCTCTGAAAAAGCGGTGCCTCACCAGAAAAACATTCCTCCTGTGCCACACCAAAGTCCTGCCAGATGCAGGAATGGGATCCGGGATCCTGGCTACCTCGGAGGTGAGACCAAAACTTCAGGCTCTCACACAACGTTATCAGGGTGCACCCTCAACATTTTGGGGGGCGGGGCATGGAGATGCTTAGGCTGCAGCTTGCCTGTATCCAATACCGACAAAACACTACACCTAGGGTATCAGATAAAGCCGGGTCTCCCAATCGCGGCACTATTGACGTGTGAGCCAGGCATTTCTTTGTTGTGGACACTCTCCTGTGTATGGCAAGATGCCCAGCAGCATGCGGAGCCTTCCTACACTAACTGCCAGCAGCAACCTCCCTCTTCTAAGTTATGACAACCGAAAATGTCTCCAGATACTGCCCAATGTCCTTTGGGGGGGCAAGGTCGAATTCACTGGGCTAACACAACTTCAGACTGACCATTCTGAGACCTTACAATCCAAAGTCATTTTATTTTATGACTTCAATGACTCTAAGAGATTATCTATTTGCCGATATCAGTTATATAAGAAAAACCTACAAAGGCGAGAAAAAACTAGAAAAGTGTGGCAATTTTGGTTGTTTTGAGTTTGGGATAGCAGATTTTTTCCCCCTCGAGACAGGGTTTCACAGCAGCTATCAAGCCTGTCCAGCAACCAGCTCTTGTAGACCAGGCTGGCCTCGAACTCACAGGGATCTGCCTCCTCTGCCTCCCAAATGCTGGGATTAAAGGTGTGCACCACCACCGCCCAGCAGATTTTTTAAATGAGTTATCTTTCCTTTTCTGGATTTTTCTTTTTCTTTTTCTTTTTTTTTATTTTGATTTTTCAAGACAGGGTTTCTTTGTGTATAGCCCTGGGCATCCTGGAACTCACTCTATAGATCAGACTGGCCTTGAACTCACAGAGATCTGCCTGCCTTTGCCTCCTCAGTGCTGGGATTAAAGACATGCACCATCACCACCCTGCCTGTTTTCTTTTTAATTTGCTCTATTGAATGTATATTAGTTTATAATTGGAAAAAATCGATTTGACCATTAACATCAGCATGTTTATGTTAATAGGAAGACCCTACTGCATACAGGGTACAAATCCTAGGTAAGAACTGAAGTGGGAAGGTAATAAAGAGAAACCATGGATTGAATTACAGACATTGTTAATATCCACCCTGCCAGGCGGGGCAAAGTCTAAATGTGGGGACAATTTTAAGTCACACAGAATAGTGAATGATTTATAATTGGGGGTGTGCATTTTGCTGAACTCTGTGCTGCCCCAAGATTCTCTTCATTCATTCTTGTGCTGTTGAGTGCCTCTTGATGGTGATCTAGTCACCAGCATGTTCTTGGAAGGCCCACTAGGGTATGTACTCATTTTCCTAACTTCTTCAGACGAGGACCCTTCTAGGAAGAAGACAATGACAGTCGTCATTCATCATATTGCTGTGCCCATGTCTGCCACAAGTGGCCTTCTTTCTTCTCAACCACTTGTGGAGTCAGAATAGTAATTCCTTATTTTAGAAATAAAGACCTAAACTCCAAGAGGTCCTATGACTTCTGCAAGGCTACACTGCCTTTTTAAAAGCCAGCATCAAATAGCCTAACGCTATCACCAAATAATCCACTCCCTTCCCTGTCCAGTTTTACAGGGGATAAAAGCAGAGCTCAGAGAACAAGGCAACCCCAAGGCACCAACAAGGAGCTGTAAGGGTCAGCCTCTCAGCGTCTCTGCGATGCTCTCGGCACACACAAAAGCAGCTTCCGTCTGAGAAAGAAGAGAGGGGATGAGATTTCAGCAAAGGGTTGCTGAAGTCAGGATAACATTGTGGTTTATTTATGTATTTATTAATTTTTACCGCGTGTGTGGCATGTGGCACGCAGGTGTGGAGGTCAGAGGACAATTTCATGGAGTTGGCGCTCTCCTTCCAGCTTAACATGGGTCCTAGGGGGTCACTAGTCTTGCACAGGCGTCCTCATCTAGAGCTGACAAGTTGAGGTCATATCCTGTCCCTCCAGACCAGAAATGGCCCATGGTGCTTGCCACCAAGCTTGACAAGCTGAGTTTGATTCCCTTGCACATTGTGGAAGGAGAGAACCGATTCCTGGAAATTGTCCTTTGACTTTATAAGCTGTGGCACACACACACGTCCCCTCCTGCTACTATGCCCTACAAATAAATACATTAAAAAAATCAGCCTTTATCTCCTACGCCAGCTGTGACTTATATTCTCTGGGCTCCTGTTTCCTTGTCCTTAAGAAAAAAAATGAGAATATACTTAAGAAGAAATAAGTTAATTTGCTAGGACACTTAGACTGTCCCTATAAACTGAGCACGCGGGAAACACTCGGTGAACTGAACCCGACACAATGAGCTACTGAGAAAACAGACAACGGCGTGAAGAAAGTGTTTTTTCTCCCGATTTAAACTACTATCAGCGTGAAAAATCAAGGAAGGGCAAATAAGTACAAGGGGAATAAGGAAAGTCACCTATGTTAACTGATTTAAATTTGCTTATTATTGTGTATATAAGTATGTATTAGCTACTTTTCTATTGCTGGAATAAAACACCAGGGCTCGCGGAACTTATAGAAGAAAGGATTTATTTCGAGCTTATGGTCCCAGAGGATTGGGGTCCATAATGGTGGGAATAGTAGACGCCAGATGTGGCGGCTGGAACCGGAAGCTGAGAGCTGGAAGCTCACACCTCCAACCTCAAGCAAGAGGGCAGATCAGACAAACTCAAAACAGCACAAGTCTTTAAACTCTTAAAACCCACCCCAATAAAGCCACACTTTCTAAGCCTCCCCAAATAGGGCTACCAACAGGGGAGGAAGCATTGAAATGCCAGAGGCCAGAGACTGTAGGAGACATCTATCAGTGTGGGGGCGGGGTGGGGGAGGGTATATATGCCCCAGCATGTACCTGGAGGTCAAAGGACAAATCTGTGGAGCCCATTCTCTCCTTTCACCTTTCCGTGAGTTCCAGAGAACTCTGCTCATCAGGATTGCTTCTGCTGGCCCAGTGGTAGCTATGTTAAATAAAACAAAACACTTTTTACTTTGAAAACTTTCCATCAAATAGAAGAATGAAAGAGATCAGAATGGGAGAACCCAGGGTCCCCTGATTCCTTGAATGCTAACTTTTGGGCAAGCTTCCACTTACAGCCTCCTTTGTGTTCCTCCAGTCCCACCCTCAAACTTCTGGAGCAAATTCCAGCACTCATACGATTTTGTTTCTTGATGTTTAGGACAGACCTCCAAAATCTGTGCCTCCTCCTTTTAAAGGTGATAATACCAATACTACACCTTTAAAAATTAATAAAATTCTGATATCATATCAGAATGTCTATATTTCTATTGTCACATCAGGGTTAAGAGTCAAGAGCCAAATTCCACCCCCATGTTGGGCTGGCTAGGATCTTAAACTTCTTTTAATCCCTAAGTCTCCCCTCAGTCTCTTTCTCCCTGCAGGGCATTTGTGTAGGACACAGAGTCATTTGTCTCAATGCTCCATCTCTAGATCTTGCTAATCGCATCCCTGTGGTATTACTCAGTTATGTTCTGCTGACCTGCATGCTTCTTGTAAATTAGTCGTCTTAAAAGGCTTAGTCCAATTCTGAATTGGCTTGGGGCCAAAACTGCATTATGGGTAGTATGATTGATTTCTACTTGGAAGACATGTGTCTGCCTCATGGCGTCTCCTTTGAGAAGGGAGCAGGCTTGTTGAGCGCTGCTCGGATCCTTGTGGTTTGGTGGGAACTACACAGACTTAAAATCTAAATTGATCAATATTTTCCATTTATTAGTTAGGATTTCCTATAAAGAAAAATTTATCTTCCTCATGAGACACAATTTACATAGGAAAACCAAGATGAATGTATGGGGTTTGTATGGTCAGTTCTTAAACTAGAGGTCCTGGATGGGGGCTGTAGCTCAGTGGTAGACCAGTTGCCTCACATGTGGGTGCTCAGCTTGATTGTCAACACCACAGAAAATAGATAATAAATAATCAAACAAACAAATCCCTGGCATGATTCAAAGGTGACTAGTGAATTCTGTTGCTTTGTTTGTTCTGTAATACTACCAGTTGATGTCTGTATACTAAAACATGGGTATAAATATACTTTATCCAATTGTAACTTTACTAATGTTCAAATGACTCTGAAAGCAGCATTGTATTACTTAATCCATAAAGGCTTGGTAGACTTTCCCCATGAAATTACTTGGGCCTGGGCGCTTTCTGGTGGGGGAGCTCTATTTTCTTCCACTAATCGGTCTGTTGACAGTTTGTGTGTCTTCTGAGATCATTTCAGGTAGGCTGTATTATTCTAGAAAATTATCCATTTCATCTAAATTTTCAAATATTTTGCATAGAACTGAGAAAAACAGTTTCTTGTGTTTGTTCTTCAAATTTCCTCTGCTTTCATAGTTACTGCTGCATACGAAATGGCCAGTATTTCTAACTTTGGGAGTTTGTACTTTCTCCCGCTTCTTGTGACCATTTTAGCAGTGGTTTGTATATTTTATTCATTATTTCAGCCTTGGATTTATTCATTCATTCTATTTCCTAATTCATTCATTTCTATTTTCATCTTCATTAATCTCTTCCTTCTAGGCTATTTTGCATTACTCTGCTGTTCTTGTATTTTGAATGGGATGTTTGATTCATTTAATTATATATTTACTGATATTAGTATTTAATGTTAGACTTTGTCCTCTATGAACTACTTTAAACACATGAATTTAATTATTTGTGCTTCTATTATCATTCCCCCCCAAAAAAATTCTGTATTTCCAACTTGTGTATCCAGCAGCTTCTTAACATTAAAAGAAATTATTTATTCAAGACTGCAAAGAAGACTTAGTGGGTAGCACAGAATGCTCTAGACACTTGAGGACCTGAGTTCAAAACCCCAGCATCCACAAAGCCACGTATGGCTGTGTATGCCTGTAATTCAGCACTGGGGCACTGACATAGTGATCCTGAGAGCTCACGGGTGTGAGCGATCCTGAGAGCCAGGGTAGCTGGGAAACCGTGAGCTTTGGCTTCAGAGACAGACTCCATCTCAGGGCGGTTGGGCAACAGAGGAAGATACTCTGGCCTCAGCCCGCATTGCACGGGCACGTGCTCCTACACCAGCGCCGTCACAATCCTCCCTTGTCAGAAAGGAAGATTACAAGCTGTGCTTTTGAACTTCAGTTTGCACTGGCGATCTCTGTCTGTTCTTCCTTCTTACTCTTTCAGCAGGGCTGGCTTTAGAGAAGCCTCTTGGGTAGAGTTGGATGTCGCTCTCGGCCAGACTGGAAATCTTTTTCTGGAACTCCTTTTTTAAGAACTGCGTGTAAATTCAGACCATTTACATTCGCCGACCTGATTGATGTGCTTGACCCCGGCTCTGACATCTTATTTTATCTTATGATTAACTTTTAATATCATTTTTATCCCTGAAGCTTCCCTTGCAGTCTGGTAATCCCCTTCCCTGGGCAGCGTTCCACCCCGGTCTCTCCGGTTTCCACATCCTTCATGCTGGGTTTGGTGCTGTTTTCGAGTTCTCGCCGATCATGTATCATAAAGCTTGGAAGCCTCGGGCTGTTAAATCACTTAAGAATCAAAGCTCATTCATTGGCCATGGGGTGATCATCGGGAGCGAACTGACTGTAGAGAGACCCAGCCGGGTCTGTTTGACATAGCAATGAACCCGGAGTTTGGAAATGGAGAGACAAAGGGTGTTAGAAGAGAAAGCTGCTTCTGAGAGCGCTTCCTCCTACTTTAATGAATTACTAGATTTGTGGCTGTCCCGTCTGTCGGGTCCATCTTTCAGCCTGCGGACCCAGAGGTGTCATGGGCTCACTCTGCTGTATCCTTGCTGCCCTTTCCGTGAACTGTGACACTTCCTGTCGCGGGTTTATTTTCACTTCTCCCCTGGCAGCTGTCCACCGCAATTGGCATGCATTTGAAATCATTTGCTGCTTACTTGGGAATTCACACGAGAGGAAAGGGGGAGGAAAATAACCATTCCTGGGGACAGCACCTCATCAGGAATTTGAAAGGAAAGTCAACACTGGAGATGTGCTCCCCTTTTCCGCCTAAAAGAGACTAAGGATTCAGGGAGACCACCAAACACCCTATAGAAGAGAACAGAAAGTTCAAGTCAGTGTCTGGGGTGTGGGGAGGGGTGGCGTGTGCCAGCTGCAATCCCACTAGACCCCTGGGACTCCTGCAGAGTAGTTGGGTGCGCAAAGGAACTGAGCCTCAGCCCATTGTCACCCTGCCTGTCACATCTGCTCTGACTCCCAGGGCCAGAGGCAGAAGAAGCACTTGCTTGGGTGTTTCTGGAGAGCTTTGATTTGGTCTTAGACAAATGAACAGATTTTGGAATTTTGTCATTGGTAGACTTGAAACACAGGATGTTGAATCAAGGAGCAACCTCAGAGGAAGGCAATATGGTCCCCGTGGGGACTTTGGTTCACACCACTTTGTATTCAAATGGTTAGCTCTGGCACCCCGTGGCCGCTCTAAGCTTTGGCTTCCCCAGGTACCACCGCCAGTCAGTTGAGAGGTTATTACAGCACAGCATCAGGCCTGTGCAGACACACCGCTACGGCTTGAATACAAACTGTTCCTTCTGAGAATCGCCGTTCTCTCTTCCCTCCTTGCTTTTGTTCCTCCCATCCCCCTTTACTCCTTCCTCCCCTTTTCTTCTCTCGGTGTAGCCTGGGATTGAAACCAGGGCCTTGCACACACAGAGTAACTGTTCTGTTGTGAGCCTCATCCCATCCCTTCAGACGGACTAGATGGCACTGGAGCAGGATTTGAATGTAAGGCCTTTAAGAAAGTTATTATGCCCTTCTTACCAGACTGGCTAATTCTCTCCGAAGTCTCCCTTCTACTTCCATGATTTTCTTGTGTGTAACCCTGCTGAGATTAATTAGAGTTCTTTGCATGAGCGTGGGTGGAGGGTTATTTACAGGAGTAAGGGCAGCTTATCATTGACTGAGACAATGAAGAAATGTGTGACCCATCTCCCAACAATGAAGACTAGGAAGATGGCTAGCCCTCAGCAAAGCTTGGCTCACTCCTGTTTCTTAATATACTAAGAATTCCTTGAAAATTCCAAAACAAATTACTTATCACTGCTTAGTTTGAATGGAGGTACTTTCCATGGGCGTGGACTCCTCTCTAAAAGACAGGTTAGTAAATAAAAACCCCCGTGACTCGCGTGGAGTACTGTTAAAACATACTGAACATATGTTTCTAATTTTGTTTGCAGTATTATACCTATATAGCTCATTTAACGATGTAATGCAAATTTCTAGTTCTTGAAAGTTATTATTACCAACTGTTTAGGATAATAAGGGAATGCAAGTTAGTAATTAGTCTTCTGGTACAATCAAACTTGTAGTCATATTAAGTATGTTTTCAAGTTCAAACAGAGATATATTTTAAATAGACAGGTTGTCTTCAAACTCTTCAAAGATCTACAAAGATCTATATTATTAAAACAACATCTTAGATGTTTTAATAATATAGGTTCTTTTTAAAAAAATTTTTTTAAGACAATGAGACAAGTCTGCTACTGGTAGCACCAATCTACTTCAGAGAAGATGATGGGTATCGAAGAAATTCTATGTGGAGTTTATTTTCTTTGTGGCAAAAAAAATAAGTCACTGGGCAAGAAAATGCCCTTACCTCAACTGCTGACAGTATGCTGTCCTAATTGGACAAGCAGGGCACAAAAGAAAGTGATTGCCAAACATTGTCAAGACAAGCTGGGGCAGACCTTCTTCACAGAAAAGTCTTTACAATATTCTAGTCCTTTAGGCTGAAGATGATGCCCTAATGTTGCAGAGAAACCTTGGGTGACTGTCCAGTCAGTTATTTCTGTCATTTCTCACATTTTTTTGGAAGTCACTTGCTTGCACTTCCTGCCTACTCAGTTAATATCATATCCTTTTTGGGTCTCTAAGATAGTTGAAGATTGGATAGCTATAGTTATAGTTTTTCTTGTTTATGTGACTCAGAAAAGAAATTCACTAAAGAAGTCTAAAGTGTGTAGAGGTGAAAAGATAGTTTTGTATGATAATGTCAGTTATGATAGAAAGTAAATTAGGTAGCACACTTTGGACTCACCAAGACAGGAAAGATAATGGAGTATTTTCTCTGGATTTGTCAAATACAAATGGGCTAGACATGCCTGATCTACTCTTTGCATGTATATAATGTATATAGTTATTATACTTAATGAATATAGCTTTTCTTATATTAATTATAACCTTTTTTATTTTAGACAAAAAAAGGGGAAAATAGTGATATTTATTTGTATTTTAATAAATAAAGCTTGCTTGAAGATCAGAGTGCAGAGCTAAGCTACTAGAGGCCAGGGAGTGATGGCGCACACCTTTAATCCCAGGACTCAAGACCACCCTGGGCTGCATAAGATCGAATCTGTCTAAAAAGAGAAAACAGAGCTCACACAAAGGAGCTCCCAGCACTTGGGATCCCACTCCTTTAATCTCAGCACTGGGGAGGTGGAGACAGGAGTGATATGTCTGGGTGGGGAGAGGAATAGAAGGTGGGAGGAGACAAGGGCTCATTGCGCTCGTTGCAGTCTTCAGTCACAGGACTGCCTCTTCGTCTGAGCCTTGGTAGAGCTAAGAACTCTCTAGTGGCCTGGCTGCTTTGCTTTTCTGATCTTCAGTTTGAACCCCAATAGCTACCTCTGGGTTTTTATTATTGCTGCTACAGAGTACATCTTTATAAGCCATCCGTTACATGTGTCCCAGAGATTCCCTAAACAATACCGCCATTGCTCTTGGTTGCCCACCAAAACTTGATGGTAAGACCTATTGCTGTGACTCTGGTCATAGGACATGGGAAAATCCACCTGGAATCAAGCTGGAAGCACTGACCGAGTTTCAGGGTGCCAGGGGTGCTGTGTATGCAGCTGAGGGAGAAGAGTCCCAGTTTTGCACAGCAACAAGCCCTGTGAGCTACAATAGTTCTTAGCCCAGCAAGATTGGCCTGTTGCTGGAAGAGTAGCTGAACACCATGGGGGAAACCGAACACTTTCTGATTAGATTTAAGGACTGCCCCCCCCCCCAGGAGGAAACCTGTCTGTTTCCACAGATCTAATCAGAGCTGGTGGCTGAGGAGATTAGAAGGACTAGAAGGGAATCTATTATTATCATTTCACAAAATGCCATCTCAGTACACATATTTGAATCCTTAACTGCTGCTACGCTTGGCAGCCATCGGAGAAGCTACGTATTGTAGCTGGCAGCCAGCCATAAATGCGGAGACTCGAAAGTCATGAAAGAGCCGAAGATAAGGGACAGTGGAGTGTTTGACCCTAAATGGACCATCCACATCAAGTAACTCAAACCACCTGCTAACTCCAGCTCCAGAGCCGTCAGATGCCTCTGGCCTCCATAGACACCTGTGCTCATGTGCACGTATCCAAATACAGACACACATACTCAGAATTACAAATAATAAATCTCTACAATCTGGTACACACCTTTAATCCCGGCACCTGGGAGACAGAGGCAAGAGGATTTCTGCGATTTCAAGGTCAGCCAGGGATGGCATAGAGAGTCCTTGTCTGAAAAATGAATGAATGAATGAATGAATGAATGAATGAAAGTGGAAAATGATAGGGGAAGATACCAGAAGAGACTCTCTGGCCTCCAGAGCACACGCAAACCTATGCGCACACGCAGAGTTCAAATGTATCCGTTATTTGTCTGCTAAGGAGCACAAGTGAATACATATTCATATATTACATATATAACACAGCTCTAGGTCGAGAGCCCCTGTAGTAGAGAGGCTGGTAGGCAAGTGGGTTTACCCCCTCTCACCCAGGTCTGCTGGGTGGTTAGCGTGGAGAACAGGAACAGGTACAGCAAGAGGCGGGCTGTCCAGAACGGGGCTTGGTAGGAGCAGTCATTTCAGGGGCAGTCGAGGGAGAGTCTACACAGGCCTACCATGTGTATGGGTTAAGAGTGTGGTGTGGGAGTCTAAAAGACAAGTGCTGGGTCCATGTAGCTCACGTGATCTAGTCAATGGGGGAACCACACAATAGGTGATCCTCCCTTTTGTATATCTGTTGGTGTCCCCTAAGATATCAAATCTGTGTTGTATCACCTAATAAAAATGTGCTCCCTCCCAGCATGGTCCAAGATGGGTACAGCTCTCACTACAGCCGCCCAACAGCTGAAGCAAAAGTGTGCCATCTTCATCCACTCCTCGCTCCCAAGTTCTCCACTTTCCGAGCTTCCATTGGAAAAAGGAAGTATCGTATTTATTTGTCGATATTATACGTTACATAACATCAAAACTCAAGACTTTGTTGTGGGCTATTTTGATTGCATTTTGACAATAAAGTTTGCTTTGAATCAGAAGGCAGAGCTAGCCAATTGCTGCCAAAATTAACCATAGAGGTTTTGGATGACCAAGGGCAGATTGAGAGATAGGAAGTAGTAAGGCGGAGCTTAGGGAGGAGCTCAGTCCATTTGGATGGAGGGAGAAATGGAAGAGATAGGAGGTCACTGGTGATTCAAAGCAGAATCTTTGAATTCTTTATTCAGAGAATTTTTATTGTCAGAATGCGGTCAAACCATTGCACAAGAAGACTTTGTGTCTTAAAGTAATAATAACCATTTATTATTCTCTTATGTTCCTATAGATCAAAGTTTGGGGGAAGAGGGAAGCTCACTTGAGCCATCCTGACTTGGGTGGTCTTTCAAGAAGGCACAGTCAGGAGCTGTCTGGGGCTGCATCATCCGAAGTCTTGACAGACTGGTGGATCTGAATCTGTCATAGGGCTCAGTCCCAGGGTTGGTAGTAGGTAGAGGAACCTCAGTTCCTCTCCTTGTGGCTGTCACAAGACTGCTTTAGCGTCCTCTGGACTTGGCAGCGGGCCTTTCCCAGCTCAGAAATGACAGAGCCAGGTAGAAGCTATATTTTTTCATGACGGTCTAAGACAGCGGTTCTCAACCTGTGTGCAGGGTCAAACGTCAGATGTCCTGCATATCAGATATTTACATTATAATTCATAA
The DNA here is from genome assembly GCF_037038515.1 of Microtus pennsylvanicus. Classification (NCBI taxonomy): domain Eukaryota; kingdom Metazoa; phylum Chordata; class Mammalia; order Rodentia; family Cricetidae; genus Microtus; species Microtus pennsylvanicus. The sequence continues at coordinate 116,876,277 of NC_134583.1, read as the reverse complement.
CAGTAGCAAAATTAGAGTTATGAAGTAGCAACAAAATACTTTTATAGTTGGAGTCAGCACAGCATGAGAAACTATGTCAAAGGGTCGCAGCATTAGGAAGGTTGGGAACGCTGTTCTAAGAAGCCACATAGCAAGACTTCTTCCTCAGTGCGCTTGTCACGAGTGAGTCACCTGTGGCCAGCATTCAAGGAGGGGAAGTGAACTCCACCTTTTCAAGGAAAACATGTCAGAGGGTTTGAAAACACATTTTTTAAACCACCACAGCAAATAATGTCTCTGTTTCCTTGGGAACAGAAGGAAAATGCCTTTGGTTCTTTCTTCTCTGGTCAGCGTTTGCATATCTACAATCAGGAAGGGCTAATTGGATTCAGATCTGTGTCTGTTCCCATTTATTGCTCATGGCTTCCAAGGGCACAGCACTGCAAACCTTTCTGAGTCATATCCAAGTTCAGCAGGGGAAAGTACTACGGTCGATTAGTGACACCTGCCACAAATACCAAAGGAGGTGACGCTGGCAGAAGAGGCAAGAGCTGGCCATTTCTGTGGCAGGTGTTTCGCCCCGTGAAAACAATAACCAAGCGTCAGACATTGCTCTCTCGCCGCTGACGGGGTACTCATTGGAGACTGGAGACTCGGACGGATACGATGAGCTTCCCGCTAAAGTCCAGACAAGGCTTCTTTCTCACTACTGAGGACTCCAACTGCCTAGCTCACGTTTTCCAGACTCCTTTGAAGTTAGATACGCCGTGGTGTGAAAATGTCTGCAGGAGCGGTACACACCACTTCCGGTCTGGTGACACTAATCCTACCAGGAGATGTTGAAGACAAAACATGGAGTGTGACCATGTTGAGGATAGCCAGTAGCCAAACAGCCACCTGCTTCAGGACTTTTTACAGGGGAAAGGAAGACATGTTTCTGTTCCTCAAGCAGCTGGCCCTGGGGCTCTTTCTCTTAGCAACTAATACAGGCCACACAGATATGACATACAGAAACACATCACAAAGTCTTCATGCAATAAGAAACAACACTGATGCTATCGTGGCCCAGGATAAGGACCAGGTGAGCCATCCTGAGCTTGCAGTGTGCGTCCCACAGCTATAGAATCTAGTGGTACATAGTAAAGGCCCTAGATTTATCATGAGGGCTCCATGAGCTGTAGTTTAGAAATGCTTTTCATGGAAGCACGGAGGATAGTGCAAATGTTCAAAGAATGTCACGATCGTTCTCGCGGCTCGTTTAGAAGTACTGTTGTCCTGTTTTGGCAAAAGCATGCTAGTTACTTTTTTATTACTGTGACAGAACACCATGACCAAGGCAACAACTTACAAAAGAAGCATCAAATTGAGCTTACAGTCTCATAGGGTCCATGATGGCAGAGCGAAGGCATGGCGGCAGGAACCGTTCAAAGTTCACGTCTTGATCTGAAACCTCAAAGCTCACGCCCAGTGACACACTTCCTCTAACAAGGCCACCCCTCCTAATTTTTCCCCAGAGTTCCAAGTATTCAAACGTAGAATCCTGCGGGGGGGGTCATTCTCATCCAAACCACCACACTCTGTATGACAAGACTCGTACTTTTCTCTTGCATATAAACACAATTCTGCTTCCCCGTTTTATTAGTATCCATGGTCAGGTCTATTTCTTGCCCATTAATTCATTATGTAATATGTAGTCAGGATGATGTCTGGGACGTGGGAGCTAATGTACGGCGCACACATGCCTTGGCCTCTCAAGAGTTAACTGTCGTCCCAGGAGAAGAGTGGAAACATGTCCTGGACACTGAAAAACTAAAACTGGTGGAGGCATTTCGGTGGAAGCAAAGTCAGTAACATAGTTACTCTGAGCTGAGGCAATTCAAGTTTGGGATGCACATAAGCAATTGAGAACAGAGCTGCGGCTTAACCAGGCCATTGGCCATGAGGAGAGGTAGTTGGTAGAGAATCATAGTACGTCAGTACTTTGGGGCAGGGAAGGGCCCCTTCTAGCTTCTCAAAGGTTTCTTGGTCAGGAAGATACATTGCAGCTACCAGGGATCACGTGCATGTTTTCCGAAGCACCAGGAAGACCAATATCTCCTCTCTGTATTCCTTGCTGTGCAGAGGTTCACTGGAAATCACAGCTGTGAAAACTAAGGCAAAATCTAGGATTGGTTCTCATTTAACTCACATTCTTAAGGTAAAGCTGGGTGATCATACAGGGGGGAAAAAACAACAAAATCAAATGTAAAACTCTGAGCCCACAGCTAAGGGCAGACTGAAATCTCACAGCAGGGCAAGGAGTCTCCTCCTGGGAGCCCCGCTGGCCTCATTAGACGTCAGAGTTAGAAGGCACCAGTGGCCTGGACTTGGTTTTCTATTTGTGGTTGGTAATTGCTTATGAGTCTCAATTCCTTTGTGTGTTGTGTAACAATGTACATTCCAGAGCTAGGTAGAGAAGAAAATTCATCACAGATCTTTTGTGGGGAGGTCTGGACAATAAAAGGGTGTGTGTGTGTGTGTGTGTGTGTGTGTAGTTTAATTTTGCTTTTTAAGCGGGGAAATGATAAGAAAGGGAGAAAGAATAGGTTTAAAAAGAGAGAACTTTGGTGTCTTCAGACACCAGAAACCCTTGGGAACCCTAACCACTTCCCCCTAGCACTTCACTCTAACCTTGCCGTGATTCTAAACTCTGTTCTAGAATTTGTTTGATCCTAAGGAAACCAAACGAAGGCGTTTACTGTGTGATACCTACAATCTTCCGTATGTCTGCTCTCGCTTGTCTATGAGTCTTCATGGGATTTCTCCATGAGATTTGGAGCTTTCAAAGCTTGCCTCTGCTCCTAAGCTGGCTTTGTCTTCTGGCAGTCTGAGCCCTTTCACCTGTGTTTGAGATGTGACAGTTAAGTTGAGGTTAAAAAAAAAAATGTAGCTTAAAAAAATGTCTCAGACATTTTTTGCTAAGCCATAAATCAACAGTGGTTGAATTAAAACAGATCAAGCTTGGCTTGGGTTTAGACCTCCATGAGGTCTCTGGCTAAACTTGAAGGGGAAAAAAGTTAATACTAAAAAGAAAAAAAAAAGAAAAGAAAAAGAAAAAAAGCTCCTGGAAGAGAGAAAATTCTGCCCCATGAGACAGCCCTACTAATCATGGATCCCTTAGCATCTACATGACATCACCCCCAGACTTGGGTCTTTGTTCTTTCCCTTTCGTTTGCACCAAGACTGACAAAGAGGATTGGAATCTGTTTGGCTGATCCAGTGCCCACCTTTCAGGTAGAATCCACAGTTAGTGTCTGATCTTTCGTCTTTTTGTTTTGTTTTGTTGTTTCAAGACAGGGTTTCTTTGTGTAGCCCTGGCTGTCCTGGATCTATCTCTGTAGACCAGATTGGCCGCAAGCTCACAGAGATCTGCCTGTCTCTGCCTACTTAGTGCTAGGATTAAAGGCGTGAGCTACCACCCAGCCTAATGTTTAATCTTCACCTTCATGAAGACATATCTGTTGATGGGTCCCTATTCTGGAACAGGAAACTCACCATAATGACCAATGATGTAAGGAGAATGCCCGGGCCAGAGGGTAAGAGGGGTTTAGCAGGCGGCTTACCATCCATTTCTTCTGGGGGTGGGCGGAGTCAAATTTAATGGAAATGTCTGTTTTCAGAGGTAAAAACAAAGCTGACGTTATTTGAAAGTCATCTGAGTTTTTTGTTTGTTTGTTTGTTTGTTTGTTTTTTGAGATGGTGTCTGCACAGAACATGACTGTTTTTATCACAAAGCCTTTTTTTTTCCCCTAAGGTAAACATGAAGTTTCCAGAGCCACTGGATTTTTGAGACTACATTGTTCTCTCCAGGCACTCTGTGGGTCTACAACTTTGGAATTTGTATTATTTGGGAGATGTAGGTATTTTAGAAGTGTATGTGGGTTTCCCCAACTTGTTTTAATTCTATTTTTTGAAATCTTGGTTATCCAAGCTTAATGTTTGGAGACATATCTCAAAAGGAAATCTACCCTGAAGTTGTAGCCATCAAGAGGTCTGCCTTGCTGTCCTTTTGGCTAACATAATGACCAGAATGGTTATTTTATGGGCAATTTAAGTCCTGGAAAGCTGACACACAGAGAGATATTTTACCAATATTTACATAAAAGACAGACAAACATCCAACAAACCTTAAAAGTCTCTACTTAATTCACTTATGCAACATAACTTGAACCGCATCGCATAAAGGAAATGAGAAGGTCTAAGTAGCAAGAAAGCATACTTGGTTTCTGGTCTTGTCTGTGAATATATTTTACGTCTCTTTTTAGTTTGATTTTTGTACATTTATTCAGTTATTTGGGAGTGGGACTTTCTTCTGCCAGGGCAACATCGTGGAGGTCAGATGATGGCCCGGGGAATGCAATTTTCTCCTTCTCTCATGTAGGTTTCAGGAATCAGACTTAGGTCAGCAGCCTTGGCAGAGGGTGACCTACTGAACCATCTTGCTCTGGTTATTTACTTACTCATGTGAGACAAGGCCTCCCATCCTTGCTCGTGCTGTCCGAAGCTGGTCTCAAACTTGCAGCAATCCTCCCAAGGGCTGGGATTAAAATTACCAATGTGAACTACTACGGTCAGGTTGTTTTGTCTCATTTATGCAAAATTTCAAGAAGTTTTTTTTAAAACATGCTGAAAGTTAATTTAACTGGTGTGAGATAGCTGGAATTCACCTTGCTGTGTTCACGCTGACTCATTCAGGTTCTAGTGAGTTTTAGTTTGTTTTTGCTACCTTTTCTTATTTATTTATTTACTTTTTGCTACCTTTCTTTTCCTGAAATGCTATCATTCTTAGTTTGTTCTGAAAGTCCTAAAGCAATTCACCTCGCCCGTGCACCTTTCTCACCTTTCTGTATCCTCTCTGCCCTTTGCAGTAGGCACAGATGCCTTAATTATGGTTTCTATCGCTGTGAAGAGACACCATGACCACAGCAACTCTTATAAAGGAAAACATTTAATTGAGCTGGCAGTTTAGAATTTCAGACATTCAGTCCATCCTCACCATGTCCTGGAGCATTGCAAAATGTAGACAGACGGACGTGGCGCAGGAGGAGTAGCTGAGAATGCTACATCTTGCAGGGAACAGGAAGTCAACTGCAACACTGGGTGGTATCCTAAGCATAGGAAACCTCAAAGCCCACCCCCACAGTGACACACTTCCTCCAACAAGGCCTTACCCACTCCAACAAAGCCACACCTCCTAATTGTGCTACTCCTTATGAGATTATGGGGGCCAATTTCATTCAAGTCTCTTCATTTCTGTAGTCTTTGATTCTCTTCCTCCAGATATGTGAGCACTTGATGCATTTTCCGTTTAGGATGGGAAGAAGGCAGCCAGATATGGCTTACACACATCGAATTAGGCGATCACCTGTTCATAAATTAAATCAAAACCACACAATTATAGACATTAAATACAGACTCTCCCGGCTCATTAATCAAATTTCAAAAGCACGTGATTGTTAGCAGTGCTGTTTACTTTCACACAGATACCAAGTTCTAAGAAATAAGAGATAACTACCTAGTTAATGGCTCTCTAACTGCACTTCTTCTACCTTCAATGCAGGAATGATGAAAATATCTTCCAGTTTCTAATGATTTCTTTGATTTACTCTTGGAATTTCAGCATATCCAGGGGTAGGAGCACTGTCATTTTTCCTCATGTAGCCTTGAAGAACTTGAAGAGGCCTTGGACCCAGCAAAGGCTTCCAACATCCAGTAGCAAAAAGAAGGCCCCGCCCACTACTCCTTTCCCTCTGCCCCAGATGCAGCACTATCATGAAAGCAATTCCTAGCCCGTCTGCATTCCATGATTGGAAACCATGAAATCATCTGGAATTTCTGTTTGCTCCTATTAAATTGGCACTGATGGGGCATGGGAGATAGGTCTGTGGATAAAGCGTTTGCCACAAAGCATGAAGCCCTGAGTTCAGATCTTTAGTATCTATGTCAAAACTGCATGTTTCTCTAATTCCAGGACCTGGAGATGAAGTGGGGCAGATGCTCGAGGCTCGCTGACTAGCCAGCTTAACTGAATCCGTGCTCCAGGTTTACTGAGAAACCCTGTCTCCAACTAAGGCAGAGATGGACCATAGGGGTGCTCAACTAGGTAAACAGCATCCTTAGAAACTTAATGACCTGAGATTCATCTCCAGATCCCACCATGGAAGGAGAACAAGACCGAGAAAGACAAGGCCTCTAGACACACATTCGTGCACATGTGCGTACAAACACAGACACCTGCATGTATCACACACATGACAATAATACTTCCCTTGGCCTTAATTACAACAACGGTGCACCTTGGTCACAACGACTCAGCAAACTGTTAGAGAAAAGGAACAAAAGTGGCTACGGTGGCTCAGTTCTGTGATGGAAGCACTCAGAAACCTGTGAGCTCAAGGCCAGCCTGGGCTACGCTAAGTTCTAGGCCATCATGGGCTACAAGACAAGACTTTGCCAAGATAAAGGAGGAGGAAGATGGGGCAGAAGGAGAAGAAGAAATAACTAAATGAGATTGTGGTTCTTGGTAGATGGTACACAGCTGACGAACAGCAAGTGTGGTTTCCATCCCTTCTTTCCCTCCCGTGTGGTCCATGTTGGAGAGAGGATGTCTAAATCTAATCTCAGCCTCTCCCATCCTGTGTTCAGTGAGTCTTTTAGAGTTAGATGCCCTCCGAGAACACCTACGCTGCCTGTAGTGGAGACTTCCACTGGACAGCTACCAGTGAAGCGCGGGCAGGTTTCCCTGGGTGAAACAAACAAAAACAACGCCTGTTTTAGAAGAAGGATTGGTGGGCCACAGGTTCACCTCTGCGGCCTCTGACTTGCAGCCACAGGCCAAAGAGTCAACACTAGACCCTCAGCCAGGAAGGGAGCCAGGACACCAGGGAAGTGTCTCTGGCCAAACAAGTTTGACTTTCTTAGAAATGAAAGAAAATTATGAGACTGGAACTTTAGATGATGGTTGAAATAATTATTAAGAGCATATAAACCTCCCCTTAAACAGAGATTCCAGTGTTGGGGCTGTTTTAAAACTAGTTTGAAGATACTATGTAGGCTTGGATATGGCCCTGGCTATAACTTGAACACTCAGGAGACTGGGGTGTATTTAATGCCAACCTGGGCCACATAGCAAAATCCTGTCTCAAAAAAATCAAACAAACAAAAAAACCCGAAAGTGTAAGACAGTTTTCAAACTTCAGAGTGCCAGCCACTAGTATAGTCTGGAATCTATCTAGCAGGACACACTGGTATCTTTAAAGCTTATGGACAGAACAAAATATAATGGAATAGGAGGCCAGAAAATAGGACAGAGCTACCAACATAAGGTAATGCTGAGTTTTGTTTTCTGAAACAGGATTGTGATAGAAGAGGCTTCTTAAAACTCGTATACTGCAAGGAAAAGAAGTTGGAAGTCACTGAGGCAGACTTAGAAGGGCCTTCATTCTTCCTGAAATATTACCTTCATTGAACAAGAGCAAGTTTTATTTTTGAAAGTTCTTCACAGAACCAAAAAGTAAAACCCCGAAATAAAAATAGAGGCTCCTTCTGTGACAAGATTTTCCCTTTCTTCCTTTTTTCTCCCTTTCTTTCTCTTAAATTTTATTTTGTTTTATTGTGAGGGTGGTGTGCAGGGGCAGAAGGCAGATGTGAGGGGATGGGAGACAGGTGGGATCAGGATGCATGGTGCAAAACACACAAAGAATAAAGAAAAAGAAAGTTTAAAAAAAATACCCCCCCCCCACTACCCGCGATTCTAATCCAGAAACAAAACAAAACTGCACTATGTTAGATTCAGAGAGGCACTGTCAAATCAAACAAAATTGAAATTTTGCAAATAAGAAATAAAGCAAGCCAATAAATAAAGCAAGAAAACAAGCAATCTTGGTTGTATAAATACTGGCCCAAGTGGAGAAGATTACTTGGGATTTCATGGAAAATTAAGAGGTAAGGTAAGTCCTACAGTACTTGGAGAGTAGGTAGGATCTTACAACATGTAGTTAAGTACCAAGCGAATATTCCTGAAGAAATGAAGATGATGCCATTGCAAGCATAACAGCCATGATTTGCAGAAAGGATTGGACTTTTAAGCTAGGAGCACTCTCGGTTCTTGGCCTGTTCTGATTGGTAAAATGGTGAGAGTGCTGGAAACACGCTGGTGTTGGCACCTACACGAGTTAGACTCAGCTCTGTGCACTCTGTCCACACAATCCGTCCTCTCTTTTCTTCTGTCCCGGTCCCTGTACTGGAGGTCTGCTGCAAAGGGTCATATCACCTGTTTCCCTCCCTCCATGGCGTCAGGTTGCATTGGCCAGTGGAGACAAGCGGTTTGGAGAAGAAAGCGGCAACGCTGCTCCTTCCTTCCTCTTCTACCCCGGCACCTTGATTCTGGTCAAGGCTGCAGCTCTTTGACATAATGGTTCCTACCAGCTCCTGCTTGTCCCAGCCTTTGCTGAAGCAAAATGGGCTCTTCCCCTAGTCTTTTCAGGCCCAGGTCCACTGTGTGTCTCCATTTTCCTTTCGGGTTCCCCACAGCCCCTATCATAAGTGGTTATTTGGCACACGCACAAATCTCTTGGTTTGAATTATTTGAGATACTGTTTCCTTCGTGGGTCCTCATACATGAGTTAGTTTTTCTTTTAAATTAAAAACCGACACTAAACATGTAAGCCAAGAGCTTTTCAAAGCACCATTTCTGTGTTCAATAGATTTAAAAGGTATTTAAAGTTCTCGAGCCATGCTGGAATCATGTTAAATAGCATTTACTGTCGTGAGCATTGCAATGGTTAGGTTCAGGTTGCTTGGTTTCTGGATAAAGGAATGTCCAGGGATAGGAAGAGGTGGAATGGGATGATGTAGAGTAGTAAGGGATGGATGAGAGATGATTAGATGGATAGAGTGGACTGGGTAGGGAAGGGAAGAGATGGGAGGGGAGGAGGTGGGACGGAATAAGATGGAATGGAATAGGGTTGGGTGGGGTGGGGTTTGATGGAGTAGGGCGGGAAGGGATGGGATGGGATGGAATGCAATGGTGTCTTAGGGTTTCTATTGCTTCAATGAAACAACATGACCAAAGGGCAAGTTGGGGAAGCAAGGGTTTATTGGACTTCCACTTCTACACTGTAGTCCACCACAAAAGGAAGCCAGGACAGGAACTCAAACAGGGCAGGAATCTGGAGGCAGGAGCTGATATGGTTGTCCTGAATGGGTGCTGCTTACTGGATCGCTCCACATGGCTTGTTTGGTTTGCTTTCTTATAGAACCCACGACTACCAACCCAGGGGAGGCACTACCTGCAGTGGGCTGGGCCCTCCCCCATCAATCACTCATTAAGAAAACATCCTACAGGCTGGCCCACAGCTTCTATTTACAGAGACATTTCCTCAATAAAGCTTTCCTCAAACAACTATAGTTTATGCCAAGTTGACATAAATCTAGCCAGCCAGCACAGATAGGGTGGGATTGGATGGGTTGGGATGAGGCGGGATGGGGTGGGGTAGGATGGGATGGGGTGGGATTGGGTGGGGTTGGATGGAATGTGGGGGTGGGATGGTTGATAAGGTCCATTTGGGTGTCTAGAAAAGTGCCCCAGAAGAAATGAGCAAGTCCCTCAGGATAAAAGAATGACTTGACAACAAGGGGAGTTTGATGGTCACCAAAGAAAGGGGCAGATGGATCTGTCTTCCTTTCTCCAAGAGTTTCAATAAGGGATGGAGAATGAGAGGAGAGTCTCCAAGAGCAGAGCCGTGGACAGAGACACAGCTCAGAGAAGTTCCTGGAAAGAGACAGAGCGCGGTCTGTGTTTAGCCTTCAGCTAAGGCTGATGCTGCGTTGGTCCCTTTCTTTTCTTCCCTCTTGCTGGCGTTGGCATCAGTGTCGCCAGCTTCCCGCTATGTCTTTTCTTTAGGTTCCACTGGGCTTGTAAATCTTGATATTTTTCAATGGTTCATTTCTAAGCCATTGGCTCTAAGGTGCTGGAGTGGCTAGTACCATCAGTGACCAGGTACAAACTAAACCATAGCCAGGCAGAGAAGGCAGAAAAGTTGATCTATCCTCTAAAACCTCCCTAGGTGCAGGGTCAGGTCTTTCTCATTCATTGCTGTTCCCTAGTGCAGGGAGCATGATAGGTATTCAATATATATTCATGTAGTACATTTTGGTAGCGATATTGATCAATAGTTTATTTTACAAAAAAAACTAAACAAAAAACTCTTCTTGATGAGTTGCAAGCCTAAAGGTCAGGTGAGAAAACTAGTGGAAACATATTCCCCCAAAGTTAAGGGACATTATGTCTCCAAACTTAACTTGAAACACTTCACCCAAAATTAGAGCCGCCACCGAGGAAGTTCCCTGGACTTACAGAGGCTCGGGTATCCCCTCTTGCCTGCCTCGCCAGATGAAAGGGAGCCCATCTGGTACAGATTGGAAACCAGATGTGCACCAGCAACCAGCATGAGGGTCCCCTGTGCTCACTGTTCCTGTCTAGGAAGTCAGAGAACTTTTGGGAAATGCAGAGAGATGGCCAGATTGGTCTGCCATGGAATGTAGAAACCCAACTGACCCCATGGTTGGATTTCGTCCTCCAACCACAAGAGTGCCAGGCAAGGGAAGTGGCTAAGTTTTCCCCCATCTAAAGCCCATTAAGATGGACTGATTGATTTTAAGCTTTCAGACTTTCATTTGCCTTCTACCCAGAAGGTCCTAGGGAGACCTGGAAGCAGCCCTTCCTCCTAAACTAGTTTAACTCTTTTACACATCGGTTTCTTTAGAGATAGTGTTATATGAAAAATAAACTTAAAACAATACATACACTTTTTAAATTGTAAAACAAGTATCATATTTACTGTAGAAAGTACTAGAAATCCTAAGAAAGTATTAAAACATTCAAAAATAACCACAACTTTTCCACCCAAAAACAACATCATCATTCATATTTTGGTGTATTTCTAATTATATTTTATGAGAATATATGTGGGTGTAGATATATATTTTAATAATCTGTAATAATGTTTTTCTAGTATATATTACCCTGTTATAATGAACATTCTGGAACATCAGCTCTTTTTACATTTCTCACTACTTTTCCCTATGCTTGATTTTTTTTCTTTAAATTAATACCTGTCTTAGTTTTTTCTTTCTTCCTTCCTTCCCTTTTTTTTGAGTTTATAACTTGATTACAGCATTTATTCCTTCCCTTTTCTCCCTTCAATCTTCCCATATACCCTTCCACACTCTTCTTCTCAGAAGGAAGGATCAGGCATGTTCAAGGTAGATGAACAGTTCAAGATAGATTTTTTTTTTTTTACTGTGGTAGACATTTGGTGGCTTTGGGATACTCTATGCTGTTATTTTCTTCTCTACACTTTGGGAATCTCTTCTCTCCTCCCCCATGTAAACCTCGAAACAATGGGTATTCCTTCTCTCTCAAAAGCCAAATACTTGATTTCCCAGCCATCTCTTCTAGTAGAATGAGGAGACATAGGAACCAAGTGAAGGCAAGTAGATGTCCCATGCGGCCAGATCAAGAACTAGGAGCTGATAACTTACAAAGCAAGATAGAGAATTCCTTTTGAAGAGCTGTCGTGGTCTGTTTTCCAGAGTAAAGGGATCGAGTTATTTTGCTATAAGCTGTCAATATAACATTGTTATGGTTATAATGATCACAAGTGGAGTTATATGCTGAGCTTTGTGCTTGGAGACACGCCTTCAGCCCTCACAACACAGCTCTGCAAGGCGTGTTCTCCTCCTATTTCTCAGAGAAATAACCTGACATCCCAGGTGGTTAGCCTCTTGGCTACATTTTCACAAGGAATTTAAGCCCAAGGGAGATAAAACTGGAAGGACCGTGTAGACACGTAGAAGATTCTGAAACTGACAAGGGTAGCAACAAGATACCCACATGGAGTCATCTCTACCATTCTCATCAAATCAAAACAGTGAAATGCTTGGAGATTACAGAACCAGAACCTGGACTTGGAATCCTTTGAGTCAAAGGGTCAAATCCTGAACTCTTTCCAGACTGCGGAGTGTGACAGACACGTGGTGGTATTTATCATTGTCAGCTTAAAAACCCCTTTACTAAACACATGCCTGTCCCCACCGTCACCCCAGAGAAAAGGGGATGAGTGGCAGCTGCTGACACAGGCAGATCCCAAGACCAGTCTCGGAAGCTCTGCAATTCAGGAAAACACAAGATTTATTATTATTATTATTATTATTATTACTTTAGCTTTACTGTCTCTAGGTAGGCACTAGGAGAAAAAAAAAATCCAAAGGTCAAAAATAAAAATCCTAGTTTCACCCCATGTAGCTGGAGTGACATTTAAATGACAGGAAAATGTGAGCTATGTGAGGGAGGCCAAAGGGGACAAGCACGCACACAAGCTCCAATGCTCGAAGCTGGAACCCAGAGCTCCAGGCATCTAGAAGGTTCATCTTTAGCATCCAGGAAGGGCCTCTGTCTGTTTGCGTGTCTTAAAAGCCAGTCTACTTGGGCTTCTGAAATGAAACATTACAGCAAAACAAACGCCTGATTTTCATTAAGCATTCTCAAAAGAAGCCTTCCACTAATTTAGGGGAAGGTTGCTTGAGTGTTTTCCGCTTTGGCAAGTGGGGTTCAGAGGGGTTGGGCAATGGCTGAGCCAAGTGCAGGAACCGTTGGAAAAGGAGGGAGGAGAGTTCCTTGAACCATATGGCAAAGCCAAAATAAATGGCTACTCTTACTCTCTTGAGAAAACATTATGACAATTTTTTTCTTTTTATTAAAAATAAAAATCACAGATGCAATTGACCAGAGAAAGAAGGAAGAGGAGGCCTACTCCCGAGGCCGGTGAAGCCGCCATGTGGCTGGAGCAGGGGAGAGGGCGGAAGTGGCTTTGGACAGGTGCCACCCTGTGCAGTTCGGGAACAGACCTGAGTTTTGACAGATTAAAGATGGCTCCAGCAGATAGGGCAAGAGCAGCGCTGTCTGGGCAGTCACCCAAAGCTCGCGTCAACAGTGGCAAAGCGAAAACGCACATGGACAATCCTGGATCAGCGGTGAAGATTTTGGAAGGAACTCTTCGTGAAAAGCCAGAGCGAGAGACGGGGGTGATAAATCAGGCCAGGGGAAGTCTGGGCTGAAGGATGTCGCTGCCCGGTGGCTCATGCTGGGCCAGCGGGAAGCATACATGGGGCCCAGCCGGCGTCGACGCCTGCACCCTCCCAGCTTATTCTGGCTCTGAGAAAATGAGAGGATCTTGACTAAAGACATCAGGGAAGTGAGACATTTTTCGGTTAAAAAAAAAAAAAGGAAACCAAAGGGCTGTGGCCTCTTACATCAGAACGTAAAGGCAGCTCCTCCAGTATGGCGGCCGGGAACTAGGGATCACTAGGAATCATTTTCATTGCCTGAAAGGCTGACAGAAACAAGGAAAGGGGTGAGGGGAAAGCCAGTCATTTCCTTCCGTAAATGCTTCCTCGGGCATCACACTGTTGTATGGATAAGTGGCGTGGTTTGACTTAATGATGAAATGCTAACAAAAATAAAAATGATCAGTTGATACGGGATCCCAGCTCAAAGTCCAGTACTTAGATACAGGCTGCAGGACATTAGTCTCTCCGTCCCTACTGAGTGTGTAAAAACCCTTGACCCACAAAGTGAAACTTAGATACCACCTGGGGCATGGCAGCCTGTGTCATCCCACCTGCTTCAGACAAAACCTTGGCTGGAAAGTATACCACTTCAAGGCAAAGACCCTTCTTTCTCTGAAAGTCTAACTGAACGGGCCAGGGAAAACAGAGAGTAATTCATTAGTTTGTGCTGGTAGAAATAGATCCACATTAAAAATACATATATCCTGGCCATGTGGTGCTGGCGCACGCCTTTAATCCCAGCACTCGGGAGGCAGAGACCGGCAGATCTCTATGAGTTCGAGGCCAGCCTGGTCTATAAGAACTAGTTCCAGGACAGGCTCCAAAGCTACAGAGAAACCCTGTGTCGACCTCCCACACACAAAAAAAAATACAAATATCCTGGTCTGCCAAGAGGCTCCGAAGGTAAAGGCACTTACTGCACAAGCCAGGTGTCCTGAGCTCAATCCCTGGAACCCACACAAAGGTGGAAAGAGAGAGCCAACCCCACACAGCTGTCTTCTGACCTCACACATGCCCACTCGACCTCTCCATCATATGCATGCATGCATGCACACAGTAATAATCATAAATAATTAAAAAAATCAAAACTTTCCATTGTGTTTTTTAAAAATATTTTATTTATTTATTATGTATACAGTATTCTGTCTGTGTGTATGCCTGCAGGCCAGAAGAGGGCACCAGACCCCATTACGGATGGTTGTGAGCCACCATGTGGTTGCTGGGAACTGAACTGAGGAGCTTTGGAAGAGCAGGCAATGCTCTTAACCACTGAGCCATCTCTCCAGCCCTTTCCATTGTGTTTTTAGCCACTGCATCTTCCAACCTACCCCAGCCCCTCACCCCTGCACAAAGTCAACGTGTTCGTTAGAGGCCTGTGAAGGACAGTTAACAAAAATAAGGCATTTCTTTGGGGGTAATTGTTCATTACCAAAGTATAGGCGGCTTTTAGGACCTTTAACACAAGGCTGGGCTTCTCTCGTCTCGGTGGGTTGAAGGCACATCTTTCTGTGCCACTCTGACCAGGTCTTTCCTTTGTCTAGAATTCGGATTACTTCTTCAAACACATAGAAAAAGGCCTGTTATAATATGGGACCAGCCCCTCTTCGACCCTCAAGCATTGTCAAAATAACACATGCAGGTAAAAAGTAACCCTACTGCCTCCCATCCCTGCCCAACCCTGGAGAAGGAGGTTTGGGAAAGGTTTAGAAGCCATTGCTTGTCACCACCCAGAGAAAGGATGTGACTCACATTTGCCATATGATGGGGTAGTCTCCTATGACAATCCAGTCCAAAATGTCAAAAGCCGCCTGCCGTTTAAGCCTTTTCAGTCTGGAGTGGGTGCCTCAAATCAACATCCCTGCCACATCCCCTCTAGACCGCTTGCGGCTCATTCTACCCTCCCCACTTTCTCTTGCTCAGAGACCTAGCTCAGAATTGGTCTCTCTACAACAGAACACATGGATCTTCCTTTAAATCCTCCCTGAACTGGCTGGCACCCATGGGGAATCCTAGTCACACATCTGTTGGCACACATATGCCTGCTCCGTCACTTTGATATCCTTCCGGTCCCTCATAGGGTTGTTTTGTCACTATGTGAGGCTCAGTCTATACTGATGAAGGAAGGATGGCCCTTTTTAGCCTCTCTTCTCAAGTATGAGTGCATGTGAGCCAATCATCAGGGAGAGGAATCTATCCTCCAGAAGAACTGGAGCATCCTAGGAAGCACCATGAGGTCGCATTGCTGCTAGCCTGTCCAGACCCCTTCACTGGAGGATGTCACTAACATGTCTACTTGTCTCTTTCCCATCTTTCCCTCTCTGTGAACTCAATGATTTTTTTTTCTGGGCCAATAAAAGTTGTTTGATTTGGTTAATACCTTATTTATTTAATAACTGTTTCCACCCTGGAAGCTGAGTTCAAGAGCGAGGAAGCAGGATTGCTATTTCTTTGATAGAGATCTCCTTGGCTCCAGTAATCTTAGTCCGGGCATGCTCTAGGCAACAGACCCAAACTGAAGACTTAGATTCCTCAGGGAAGCACCCTAGCAGTGGAGACAGGCAGCAATGACCCATAACCATATGGAAAACAAGGTTGGTAGTCCTAAACAGAGGGAGGGTGCCCTGCTGGAATAGAAGAGGGAGGAAATGCTATGTGGCGAGCCAATAGAACCCAGCAATTAGTTTGAGGAAGCAGGAGGCAGCAGACAAGGTATTCAGATACTAATCATCTCTGTGTTAACCTAGAGGCTGGACTCAACTGTGACTGTTACAGTTCAGTGCCTGGCATTTGCTACTCACCACATTTGTGTCTTTTAGCCTCTGCTATGGGCCGAATATTCTAAAAACAAACTTCATGCCTGCCCCCCCCCCACAGTGAACTTTCACTAGCATCCCATAATCTACATACCGCACTACAGTATCGGGGTGCAGTGCAGAAGATGGAGTGCTTGCCGAGCATGCAGGGGTTCCTGGGTTCAGTTCCCAGGATTCAGTAAACTTAGAATGGTGGTATACATCCCTAGAGCCAGAACTTGGAAGGTAGACACAGGAGGATCATAAGTTCAAGGTCATCCTTGGTAGTGTAGTCTAGTGATTTGGAGGCTGGCATGGGCTACTTGATACTCTGTCTCTAAATAAATAAATTATATATATATATATATATATATATATATATATATATATATATATATATATATATTTGACTCCGGAGCTTGGCATCTGAAGCTTCTCCTAAACTCCTACTGTGGACCTAACCACCCGGCTGCCTAAGCCAACCCTGTGTCAATCTACCATTCTGGGCAAAGTGATTGGCTGGCTGAACATGAAGAAGAAACCCTGTCCCCTTTGTGAATGTGACCAACTAACTCTTTGCTTTCTTTGCTCTAATGCTGCCTTTTCAAAACGTTTGACTTCTCCTAACAAAAACTCAGTTTCCCAAGCTCACCCTCCCACTGCCTTAGCCAGCTTCTGAAATACCGCTGTCAGCTGCACATCCCACAAGCCCTGATCTGGAGGATGGCTCAGACCCTTCAAACAGCTTCCCAGGGTTGTGGACTTCAAACACCACAGGCTGTTGATGTCCCTGAGGATGGAATCAAAGTTGTAAAGTTCACGAATTGAGCCTGTTTTATATTTCAGCTTTTCTCCTCGCTGACAGGTTCCCCCAAACTCTTCTGAACTTAATTTAAGAGACAAGTTAAAAAGAGTTTTAGTCTGGTTTTTGGTTCTGTTTTCTTTTTTAGTTTTTTCAAAGACAGGCTCTCACTATGTAGCTCTGGCTATCCTGGAACACACTCTGTAGACCAGGCCGGCTGCAAACTCACAGAGATCCCCCTGTTTCTGCCCTCTGAGCTCTGGGATTAAAAGCATGTGCCACTATGCCTGGCTGGTCTGTTTTTTATAGTATCTTGGTGGGCAAGTTCAAAGCCTTGTCCTGTGATAGCTATAGAAGGGATGCTGAGACCACCTGGCTGAGGATGTCATCCAACCCAGCCCAAGACCTCTCAAATCTGTCCATGGCAAGGAAACACAGATCTGAGCAGTGCCCCCAGGCAGCCTGAGGTCATCCACGAGGGCTTTCTTTCTCCTGGTAGTGAACTTGGGCTAACATCAAAGAAGCTGATACCCACTATATTCTAGACAAGTAAAATTTTGACATTTAACCTCTGTGTCTTCGTTTCCTCAGCCATAAACTCCAGATACACCATGCATCTTGTAGGAATCTTCTAAAACTAGAGCTGGATTATAGAAAAGGAAGGAAGGAAGGAAGGAAGGAAGGAAGGAAGGAAGGAAGGAAGATATGGATGGATGGATGGATGGATGGATGGATGGATGGATGGATGGATGGGTGGGAGGGATAAGATACAAAGAACATGACAAATAGCTGCTGATGGTAATGACCTCTAGATAGTTATTAGGGTTCCTAATAGCTAATCAGAACTCCATAGAGGCAGGAAGTCACAGGAACACAGCATTAACTCCACAGTAAGCAGGAAAAAGCTGGGCTTTGTTTTCATTTAAAATGTTATCTTCTTGCTGGGCAGTGGTGGCACATGCCTTTAATTCCAGCACTCAGAAGGCAGAGACAGGTGACTAGCCATGAGTTTGAGACCAGCCTGGTCTACCAAGTGAGTTCCAGGACAGGCTCCAAAGCTACAGAGAAATCCTGATTTGGGGGGAGGGGGGGAGAAATAAAATAAAATAAAGTTATCGTCTGTTCTATTCTACCATTCACTATGATACAAACCTGCTCTAACCCAACACAGCTCTCTGCAGGACTCTAGAAGCGATGTCTCTGATTGATCTGGTTTCCTATACACAGACTACTGTTTTTCAGGCCTGTAGATCACACTCAAAGCTCATACACATGAAGCACATGTTCGACCCTAGCCCACAGCTTCCTCACACTGCTGGAGTTATCACTGCTTTAATTTCTTGAGACTCCACATGTCCTTCTCACCTTGTGGGACTTTAGCAGTCACACCGGGCGTTTCCTCTCCTGTCACCATACAAATCTTTCCCTTCTTCTTCCACCTCCTGACCCATCAGTCCCCAGCCATGGCTCCCCTGACATGGGTCCTTCGTAAATACCTTTGGAATGAATAAAACCTGTCATTATTCACTCTTGCAAGCCCTTTAAAAGAATACCACCAACTCCGTTCCTGTCCTGGCCTCACTGGGAGACATGCAGCCCCTCTGTGCAGTGCAGGTCAACCAGAAACAGAGCCGTAAAATCCGAGCAGCCCAGTGCAGGGAGCCACAAAAGCAGCAAACCTTGTTTTTCCTTCCAGCCTCATAACCTCACCAGAAAGATGGACCACCTTTAACTAGGTCAACCAATTTCACAGTCTTCACTCAACGCTCGCCCCTTTATTAGCCCGGTCCCCAGTTGGAGGCACACCATTTCCTGTGATGATTTATGTCTGAGAGAGTGAAGGGTTTGTCCGTTCTTGACTGAATTGTACAAGACCTTCCTCTACGGAAAGCACACCGTGGGGGACCATAGGATAGCACTGGTCCATCTCCACTGGGGGATTTTTCTAAAAGGAATTCTGGGCTGGGTAGAGCTAAAGTCCTAGCAACTTGGAGATAAAAGTCAGGAAGAAAGGAAAAGCCCTTTAGCAAGACTTGTCCTTTCTGACTCACGAGGAGCCATCCGTCAAAGGACTTGACCTTCTCACCCCATCCCTTCCTCTTGCTTCCAGAATGCCTGAGCGTTTCTTCCCTCCCCTGACCCTGTAGAGCAACCCTCTGCTAAGCACAAGGAAGTCAACCGCTGTGGTATGAGAGCGCCTCTCTCAGATGGTAGGTCCCGCTTCCCCCAAATTGTCCGCTGGGGAGTCCCCCCTCATTTTTACATGGTGCGACACAGGAGCTCAGGTAAGACATAGCAACAAATATGTCCATACGTCTTGAAATCTTATTCTATGCAACTGAAGGTTTCACGGGGCTGGAGCTGAAAGACCCCCTGAGAGTCTGTCATGGTGCTGTATTATGCCAGAGACTAACCATCAGACATATAATGTTCTCAAGGCGGAGGGTTCCTGAACTCTGGGTGCATGTTTGCATATTTATTAATGGCCAAGCGCAAATGCGGCATTTCTCTCATTCCTGTGAAAACTTCACTCCACCTACTCTTGGGTAACCAGGTCAAATCTAGCCTGAGCTTCATGAGAACGCGGATTTTAGCTTTAACAAATACGCGAAGTCATGACCCCTTTGTTTTGATGGGCTGCCTGTTCCAGACAGGCAGAAAAGCCACCGCTAAAACCAGGAGGTATACAAGACTTCACAATTTATTAAGAAGATTAGCTGGCTTTCGTTTGTCCCCGAACAATTAGTCACCGAGTGTGCCTTCCCTGGGAAGCCTCAGCCGTCAGGTAATTCAAGGAACAGTTTGTTTCCCTTTCTTTTTTGATAAGTCACTGGGCTCTGGAGAGGAAGGGTTATTCTATACACACCTTTTCGAACTGTATTATATACAGTGTGACAAGCCCACCTGAAATATTGCATGTTTTTTTCACTGCTAGTATATTTGTAGATCTGCCTGCTGTGAAATCACAAAGTTCATGGTTCAGCTGAACTTTTGAACTCAAGCGAGGATTTGACACAGCAAAACAATCTAAATGAACCCAACTCAAAGTTTTCATAGTCGAAACGGCTTTTCAGCCTATTGTCTGGGGTAATTGGGTAGGAAAGTTCTTTATTGATGTTGTAAAAGCTACCAGTTTAACAACGGGTGGGAGAGGAGGTGAGTAGATGCACCTTGGGAGAGTCTAAAATCTCGCTTCTTTGCTAGTTCACTGAACTCTACCTGACCCCATGAGGAAGGTCTCTCCAGGACAAGCCACCAACTCAGGGATTTGTGAGCCAATGGCTGCAGCCTGCCAGTTCTCGGTGCTGCTGAGCACAGTGACTTTTCAACCCCTATGTAAAATATAACCGTATTCGCTTCAAGTGTAACAGCGGCTCCAATGCCTCCAGCAGCTACCAAATGCATCTTCGCAAAACTTCAGGAAGGATTAAAAAAGAATGAGCCGTTTTCATCAAACCACAGTCAAGAATTTGGCCTCTCTATCTCAGTTTTTCTCGTCTGTAAAACAAATACTCCACTGAGCAACCTCGGGCTTGGAATGGTGTTTGTCTATGCAAGCATCACAATTAGAGAGAAAACAGTTCCTGAAAGCAACAGAAACACAGCCGTTCTCTGCAATCTTAATACAGCCCATGAGGCAGGTAGCATCCCCCCAACTCTACTGAGGGACTGAGGTGAGTAGACGCAATTGACTTGTCCAGGTCTCACAACTGGCAAAAGCAGTTAGCATAAAATCTCCAACTATGGCATGCCTGGTCCTTCCATCTTGTGGTCCAAAGGCAATGTGTTATTACCTAGATCTCCTTGGCCTCCAAAACCTCACATTCACACTGAGCGTCAGAGTGAAGATTGGTAGGCAGGGTGTGGGAAAGGAAATTTATTTTGGATTTCTTCAGAGTTTTTATCCTAAAGATGAAATCAATGCCACTTGGACTTGCAGGGAGGACAGTGACTGTAGCCTGTAAAGCCCTCCTGAGGTGTGGTACTGGCCTTTATTGTCCCCATGTCTCTCCTTCTTTCTCTTGGTATCTGGGTAAGTGGCAGAAAAAGCCAACATGACACTAGTAACTGATGTTAAGTAAATCTGGAGTTTGGTCCCTTGGTAATTGCTTGCAAAGCCATCTAGCTAACTGGCTAGCTTCTAGGGAGTTCCCTGTCTCCACTTCCGACCACAGCATCTCCAAAATGACAATGCACCGGATGCCTGGCTTTTTACCTGCAGGGGTGCTGGGAATTGAACTCATGTCTTCAGGCTTGCAAGGCTAGCACTGACTTAGCCATCTCCCCAGCCACATTTTTGTCTTTTAATGGGAGACTTCTTCCATTTACATCCATGCAGTCACTGTCTAAAGCTGCCAACCTAGGATTTGCTTTCTGCATTGTTCTACTTGATTCATATTCCTTTCTTGGCTTCTTCTGGGTTCCTTGGTACCCTGAAGCAGGGTATGAAGTTGGAGAAGGGAGGACACTCCCTTGAGATGGTAACAGAGATTTAACAGGCATCCTTGCCTGATCAAGTGAGAATGTAGCTTCATATTTTCACCAATTTCTTATTAACCCTTCCTCCACAATGCTATCCCATGATAATGTATCTGTAACTTTCTAGATTTTAAGTTTCCATCAATGTAATCATTTTATATAAACACTACTTAAACTTACCACATGTTTGGTGTTTTTGTTGTTCACATTTCTCTCTACATCTTGAAATACATGTGAAGACTACATTTGGGGGGATGGCGAGATGGCACCAACCTTGCCTATGACCTGGATTCAGTCCCTAGAACCCAAATGTTGGGAGAAGGGAACCAACTACTAAAGGTTCTTCTCTGACCTCCACCTATGGGCCCTGGTGCAGGTGTGCCCACCCCCTCTGAATCAATAAATAAATGGAGGGAAGCTTTTTGTAAGAGTCCATTTTGTCTGAAGAACTTTTTTATGAATCCTTTTGAAATGGTGATACATTTTCTTAACATTTTGGTCTCATTCTTTTTTATTTTTTAGCATTTGGTTTTTCGAAACAGGGTTTCTCTGTGCAGCCCTGGCTGTCCTGGAACTCACTCTGTAGACCAAGCTGGCCTCAAACTCAGAGGTCTGCCTGTGTCTGCTTCCCGAATGCTGGGTTAAAGGTGTGTGCCATCGACCTCATTCTCGGATGTCCCAGGGTTTATCATCGCATGCTGCCAGCTATTCTCTCTGGGCACAGTAAAGATGTCACCCCTGTTTCCTTGCTTCCATCGCTCCTGGTTAGGAGTCCCTTGTTGCTTTTGCTGAGGAGTAGAAAAACCTTGTTGTTCCTTTGGTGATAATCAATAATGCTTTGGTAGCCATTTTAAGGATTTTTCTCATCTTGGATTTCTACCAGTTTTATGTGGAATATCCCAGTCCATCATCTGCTTGGAACTGAATCTGTGGTTTGGTGATTTTGCCAACTTAGACAAATTCTTAACCTTCATCTCTTAAAACTTAATTTGCCCCACACACTCTCCTTTTAACCTCTGGAGTTCCAAGCACATGTGTGTTATTAGATTTACTCACCGCTTTTTGTCTGCTGTTTTCTGTATTTCTCTCTTTCCTGTTTCCCTATGCATCATTGGAGATCTTTCTGTTTATATATCTTTCATTTTACGTATTTTTTCTTCAGCAATGTCTAATCTTTTATAAAGACTAGCAAATATATTATTTTAAGTTCTAGATTTACTACTTGATTCTTTTTCAAATATACCATGTTCTTATAGTTCCTGTATGTTATGTTTTAGATTTAGTGTACCTTCCAAAAGGCTTCTATATTGAAAGTCTGGTCCCCTGTTAGTGGCTCTATTGAAAAGTGACTAGATCACAAGGGTGAAAAACTAATCAAAGAATTGATCAATTGACAGATTCATAGTTTGAAACACTGTAGGGAGGCGGTCGGAATCGAGCCATGGGACCTAGTTGGAGGAAGTGGGTTGCTTGGAATTTGCCCTGTCTTAAGGCTTCGCTTTCCTCCTCTCACCGCCTCCCTCACGCCCATCATGAGGAGAGTGCCTGTACTCTAAGACTACATGCTTCCTGCCATGGTGTTTCACCTCACCACGACTGAGCCCTGGAGCAGTGGAGACAATGACCATGGACTGCAATCTGGAAATTGTGAGCCAAGGCAAACCTTTCTTCCCGTAAGTGGTCTATCGGACACTTTGTCCCAGCAGTGAAAAGTAACGAATGCACTGGATCACTACAAAAGGTCTCAGTGGTCCCCTTTAAACACCAGACCTAGGGCTTTAAAACTGTGTTCAAGAATTCCAATATCTAGGGCCTAGAGATGCGGGTTGTTGGCATAGTACTAGCCTAGCAAGCACAAGTCCCTGGGTTTGGTCTCCACCTCTGGCAAAACCAGAATCCTAGTATCTAGAGAGTCTATACTGGATTGTTGTATTTCTTGATGTTTCCAGTTTAGCTCATTTTCAGTGTCTTCCTCTGTGCCTGGGTATGCATCTCACATCATGCTTGTAAAATTATCTGTAGAATTATTTTGAGACTTAGGTTATTAGAAAAGGTTCACATGTGCTTATCCCAGATGCTTAGAGTGCACTAAAAATCCAGGCTTCCCTTAATTCACTTTCTCACCCTGATACCATTTCAACTTTGGCCAGAAAGCCCAGAGTTCACTTTTACTCGTAGGGATAGCTTTTAAGTCTCTCAACCCACAGCTGCCGTGGTGGGGAGGCCAGACAACTACTTTCATAGTCTTAAATCCCAGCATTGATTCCCTCGGCCCCGCGAGCCTGTTGTAAGTGTTGGTCAGTCCCTTGGCCACCTTATCCAGAGTCTGTAAACATTCTGAAGGCCAGGATCGACTTTTGTGGATTTCCTCTTTATTTTGGAACTTGTATCAGTAGAGTGTCAATATCTCTTTCTTTTTGATCTCTTTAAATGACTTTGACAAAACAGTTATTGTTTGGCTTTTGGTTCTTGAACTTTATGTGTCTGAGTGTTTTGCCTGCATGCATGCCTGGTGTCCACAGAGGCCAGAAAAATGTACTGGATCCCCTGGGACTAGAGTTACAGACTATGACCCAACACATGGGTTGTTTAGCTTTTTAAACATCAGGGGAATTAATCCAAATTACTTATTCTGTGATTGTTGACAATATGCTTTCAAAAATAATTTTTCAGTTTATGTATTTGTTTTATGTGTATGGGTGTTTTTCCTGCATGCATATCTGTACAGAATGTGTAGGCAGTGCCTGCAGAATCCAGAAGCAGCCATCAGATCCTCTAGCACTGGAGTTAACAGTTTTGAGGAGCAATGTGGATGCTGGGAATCGAACTGGGATCCTATGAAAGAACAACCAGTGCTCTTACCCACTGAGCCATCTCTCCAGCCCCTGAAACAACTCTAAATGTTCTTCATTTTAAAATAATTCTTTTTAATATCAAAATGTTATTTCATTTTATTCAGTGGTGAAATGGACGAAAATTTTGTCTCTGTATGTTCTGTTTTTAACGTCTTATTTAATTGAAGATATTATCCATTTAATATCAGTCCTCAAAGTTCTTCTACCCTTCAAATGATTTACAAAATGTATAGCTCTATAAATTATGAATAATTGCATAATTACAATTATAACATTATTATATAGTTTTACAGAGTGGGAACTACAATTACTCTCATTTTCACATGGAGACCAATCCGTAGATGTCTGTAATACAGCCTCCTCAAGACAACGCAGAAGTTAAGTGCAGAGTCAGATTCCAAGCCTAGCTTTATCTTCCTTTGGAAACTGAGCTTTAATTATTTTTATTGTGGCTCAATATGCATTATTAAAGTCTACCCTTTCAGCTATTCTTCAACTTAGACTTAGTGGTATTGAGTATGTCTGGGCTGTTGTGCAGGACCTTTTCCTCTTCCCCAACTAACAGTCTGTGCACACCAAACACGAATTCCCCATTTTCACCTCCCTGCAATCAATGCAAACACCGTTCAGCTTCTTACCTCATAAATACTTAGTCTAGGTGAAATCACATTTGTCTTTGTGAGAGCAGCTTACTCGCCTGATATAGTGTCTCAGGCTGCTTTCCTCTCTTACTTACAGCTAAGTTTACGTACAAATTTTAGTGTGTCTATTCAGTCATCTATTAATGTACTCAGCAAATATTCGTGAATTCCTACGACAAACTCAAGGGCTTGTTGCTGTGTTGTGTACTACTTGAACTCTGCAGAGATGGCTGCATTTGTCTGTGTTGTAGAATATTGCCTTAACTATATAAAGGTGTGTCGCATGTGTTTAAGCTGCATTTCTTTAATTATGTAAAGAAGATACATTTGTTTCACCTTGCCTGCCTAAGGCACCTGATTTGGTCTAATAAGAAGCTGAACAGCCAATAGCTAGGCAGGAGAGGGACAGGTAGGACTGGCTGGCAGAGAGAATAAGTTGGAGGAGGAATCTAGGCTGCAGAGAGAAGCGAGAACGAGGAAGAAAAAGAGAGAGATTCCCGGAGCCAGTCAGCCAGGGAGCTGCCAGCTAGCCAGACATGGAGTAGACCATACAGGATGAACAAAAGGAAAAAAGTCCCAGGACAAAACACAGATGAAGAGAAACAGGGTAAATTAACTTATAAGAGCTAGTTAGAAATGAGCGTAAGCTAAGGCTGAGAATTCATAACTAATAATAAATCTCCATGTTATGATTTGGGGACTGGCGGTGCAAGAAAGCCTGCTACAGTTTAGAGCTGTGGCCCTTCAAACCAGCCATTTGTCCTCACATAGATTTTCTGTCGGTGGGAGAACAAATGACAGAGAAGCAAATGTGTAAATGGCATAAGAAAGTCATGTCATGCGGTATACTGAGTGTGGTGACTCATGTCTGTGATCTCAGCACTTGGGAGACTGAGGCAGGAGGATCTCAGTGAGTTTAAGGCTAATGTGGGCTTCACAGTGAGCTTCAGATCAATATGAGAGCCTGTTCAGGAAAACAGAATATCATACAGCATGATTAATAATATACACAGAATTACACTAGGGAGATGGGATTAGCCAGCTGTCTGGGAGGAACTTTAGGCGTGGTGCTAAGCAAAAGGATCTTTGAAAAGAGGACACACAGGCAAAATTTTAAACGTAGAACAGGAGCCAAAGATGTGAACAACATTCGAGGCAGAGGGACAGCAAGTACACAGGCTCAGATGAGGGAACAAGTTAGGGACAAGTTAAGGTGCTCAAGGGACAGAAGGCAGAAAGGCAGGTGGGTGGGTGGGCTGGCGGGCAGGAAGGAAGCAAGAAAGGAAGAAGGCAGGCAAGCAGGCAGACAGACCACCACCTTTCAACATTCATATCTAAATGCCACTGGAATTTATGGAAAAAAAATCCCTGTGATGGTCTGCCTGAAGGTCTCAAGCAAACAAGTGAACGTAGAGAATATTCCCCTAAACGCTGGGAGTTGGGAGAAGTCCACTTTGCACCTGGCTGGGGTACTGAGACGCAGCTCACAGCCCCTTGAGCGTCTTCAGCAGGGCTGAGCTCCCCTGTAGCTCATAATTTAACAAACTTGCTGCTGGCTTCTTGGTCGCTCCTCAACTTCCTTGAAGGGATTTTCTGGGATCACCTTCCAAAAGAACTAAACAGCCCTAAAAAGCCTTGTTTCCAAACCTCCCTCCAAGATAATAGCAATATGGAAAGACGAGGACAGCCAAGGAAATCGTTGTGCTTTTGAAGACTCACTCAAGAACTTCTGACTTCTAAAATTATGGGCTCCTTTATACTGAACTAGCATTCATATAAATAATTATATAAGCACCGAACAAAAAAAGATGACAGATGAGATCACTCAAGTAAGTGACCAAAACCCAACAGGAACTGGGGGAGATAGATTTAAAAATTTGAAACCGGGACCAGGGTGATGACTCAGTAGCTGAAGGTCACGGGCAAGCATGGGGACCTGAGTTCAAATCCCGAGGACCTGTATAAAGTTGGATGACTAGAGTACGCCTGTAAACCCAGTTTCTCTGCAGTGATGGGGGGAGAGGAGACAGGAGAATCCCTGGATTCACGAGTCAGCAATCCTGATCTACCAGGAGTGAGTAACAAAGAGACTGTGAAATAAGGTGACCATGAGCACCAACATCTGAGGCAACATCTATGACATCCAAAGACATTCTGTGGCATGCACAGGCCCACACTCACATACATCACACACACACATACACACACATCACACATATCACACTATACACATACGCATATACAGACATCACACTATACACACTCACACACATCACACACACACATACACACACATCACACATATCACACTATACACATACACATATACAGACATCACACTATCCACACATATCACACTTCACACTCACACATGTCACACACCACACACACATATACACACATCACACTATCCACACACATATCACACAATGCACACACATATCACACTACACACACTCACATATAACACACCACACAGAGTCACACATCACATCACACCACACACACACATATATATCACACTACACACACTCACATATAACACACCCCACAGAGTCACACATCACATCACACTACACACACACATATCACACCACACACACATCACACTATCCACACTCACACATATCACACAAGCACACATACACTGAAGCTAGAATGGATGAAACATGTTCTCATACAGATTTGACCTGAGGGCAACCCTCAGCCTGTAGGGTGCACATCAGATGAACCTTAGCAGAGATGAGCTAGAAAGCTGAGGAGGCAGAGTCTGGCGTTAGGGATGTCACAGAAGCTAAAAACCGGAGAGATTCTAGGAACAGTGAGTCACAGAAAGGGAGCCTCAAATTTTCCTTCTAGAATCTTTGCAAATGCTTGCCTAACCCCTAAGCTGTGCAAACTCCTTAGCATTGAAGACCCCCGAGTAGCACATTTGTGAGGAAGATTACAAGTACCCAGTGGAGAGCAAGAGGTAGAAGTCTAAAGAAAAGCCTAGACAGCTCCCCAGTGACAGGGATCTGTTGTTGAAAGTTCAAGTCCCAACAAAGCTGTGACAAGTTGGCAGACAATTCAAGCATTCTGTTGAAACCCCGAAGCCATACCTTAGAAGTAACTTCAATCCCCACACTCCACCAGTACAGGCTGTGCCCTGGAACTACAAACATAAATAAATCCAACTCTAACAAAGCACAAACCAACCTTCCACAAGATCAGTGTACTTTGCATTGTATCATGGCGCACACCTGTAATCCCAACACTTGGGAGATAGAAGCAGGAGGATCAGGAAGTCGAGGATATTACTACATAGGAAGCTCCAGGCAAGCCTTGGCTACAGAGACTCAGTCTCAAAAACTCCAAATCAAAAATGGTAAAAGTGGTCTACTCCTAGAACTAAGCTCAGTATTCTTTGGTTGGTTGATTGAGATAGGTTCTCACATAGCCCAAGCTGGCCTTTGACTTGTTATGAAATTGAGGTTGGCTTTGAACTCTTGGTCTTCCTGCCTCTCTTTCCCTGTTGCTAGGATTACAGTCACATGCCACCATATCCAGCTCTACACGCTATACTCTTTAAAGAGAGATACAGAACCTAGAATCCTATGTTGTATCCTTATCGGGCAAACACCAAATGTGTGAAAAAGCAGGGAGACCTGATAACGTGGGGGCAGGGCAGCGATCAACAGAAACATGCACACGGGTGGAAATTAACAGACGTCTTTTAAAAGATAAATACAGAAGATTTATAAGAAGAGACTAGTGCGACAGGTAAAGAAATGGGAAATTTCATAAAAGATAAGTAACCTAGAAAAAAAATCAAGTGCTACTTTCATAAATGGAAAATGTAATATTTGAAATAAAAGGTCATTGAAGAGTCCCAACAGATTTAATAAGATAGGAAGAAAGATTTGTGACCTTTACAACAGATTAATAAAAATTATTCTAATGAATAATGTAGAGGGTGGGAAGATGAATAGGGTGGGGAGAACAGAGGCACAATAGCTCATGAGAAAGTACCAGAGTAAGAAAAGACTGAAGGCAGGAGGGTGGACTCAAGGGTGGGGGACACACTGAAATCATGCCCATTCTTTTCTTCGTTTAATTAACGGCTGGACCCAAGGTATTAAGTTACCCTAAAACCAAAGAAAATCTGCCTGGGGGAGATGAATCAGTGACTGAAGTGTTGGCTGAGCAATGCAAGGGCCCAAGTTCAGGTACCTGGAGTGCCTCTGTAATCCCAATACTCCTACATCAAGGCGGAAGGTGGAGACAGGAGAATCCCCAGAAGATGGCAGGCCAGCTAGATTTGCATACACAGCACCAAGAGACCTGCCTCAGACAGAGTAGAAGGCAAAGACGGACACTGGAGATTGTCCTCTGACCTCTTCATACTCAGTGTGACCTATGCACATCTGCACATGTCACACACAAACACACACACACACACACACACACACACACACACACACATCATGCACAAACCAACAAACAGAAAGAAAAGAAAATCTCCAGCTGGCCATGCCATAGGAAAGCTGCTGAAAACCAAAGTTACTGACAACATCTGAAACGCGCGCAGCCCAGAGAAGAAGGCTGAATGCTGTCGAGAGGGAAAGCCAACAAGTGGCGCTGGCTGCTCCTGGGAGTACTGGATTCCAGGAGGAAACAACAGAGCACCACATCTTCACGGCGATGGGAATCACACAAGACAGACATCTAGGCTAACCAGACGTGAAAAGCACAGGAAATGGTGACGACGTGGTGAGAATAAGAGAATATTTCTGCTTCATTAAGAAGATCCCCTGAAAGATACGTAGATTATTTAAAGCAGTCACGTGGTCATGTGGTTTGCAGACACATAAAAAAAAAATAGCTGAAAAATGATTAATCAAAGGATGGGGAGGCCAGTTCAAATAAATTCTATAGCAAGTTTCTTCAAGGCAAGTAATAGACTGTTAAGGTAGACCTGTTTGTTTGTTTTTTGCTTGTTTGTGTTTAGAGACAGGGTTTCTTTGTTTAACAGTCCTGGCTGTCCTGGAACTTGCTTTGTAGGTCAGGCTGGCCTCAAACTCAAAAAGTATGCCTCTGCCTCTGCCTCCCAAATGCTGGGACTAAAGGCGTGAGCTACCACACTGAGCTTAAAGGTAGACTTTTTAATCTTCAGGTGTGTATGGTTGTGCCTAGAACAACCAATAAAGCAGATATAACTAAAATGTCAAGAAATAAAATGGAATGTTAAATTAACCCGTTTAACCCAAAAGAAAGCAGAAAATTAAGAGCAGAGAAACAAAGAACAGAAAAAACGACAAACAGAAACTTAACAGTAAAATTGAAGACTGGAACCAGTAGACAGCCACCATTATGTCAATTATAAATAAACACTCTACTGGAAGTCAGGGTTGGCCAGACTGGACTATACACTATTTACAGGGAACACATTCAATTTAAAGACACGATAAGATGAAAAGGGAACAAAAAAAGATAAATCATGTAACACTAGACATGTTGTCACATCAAAAATATTTCAAAATAGGAAGCATTAGCGGAGCTAGAAAGAGAGATTTTACTTGGTCAATGAAGAAAGCATAACAATTCTAACGAGATGTTAACACATGGAAACAGGGCATCAAAATACACAGAGTGAAAATTGGCGGAATCAAAGACAGAAACAGATCATGATTTTTTTATTGCTGTCAACTTGGACAGGATATAGGAGCCTGGCCTCTAGGT
This sequence comes from Microtus pennsylvanicus, assembly GCF_037038515.1. Lineage (NCBI taxonomy): Eukaryota > Metazoa > Chordata > Mammalia > Rodentia > Cricetidae > Microtus > Microtus pennsylvanicus. The sequence continues at coordinate 116,845,838 of NC_134583.1, read as the reverse complement.
GTGTCTGTGAGGGGTTATCTTGGTGTTAACTGAGGTAGGAAGATGTGCCCACCGTTCCCTAGCTGGAATCCTGGACTTCATGAAAGAGATGGAGCAGAGCCACAGTGTGCATCCATCACTCTCTGCTTATGGACTGTGACCAACTGCCCCAAGTTCCTGCTGCTGGGATTCTCCTGCAGTGATGAGGAAGGGTCATCTCAAACCGTAAGCTGAAATAGATCCTTCCTTCCTTAAGTTGCTGTTGCCAGGGTGTCTCATGGCAGCAACAAAACGTAACTAAGGTGTAGATAAATACAGTTATTTGAGAGACTGCAATACTGTTCTTGGTAACTGATAGAAATAAGATAATGTCAATGATGGGATAATTTAAGCAAATTGTTAAGCAAATGATTTTCATAGAGCCCTGGATGACTGCAGAGCGCACATTCTTTTCAAGTGCATATTAAGGGTTCTCTAAGACAGACCAGATGGTATGACTCAAATATGAAACTGGATAGTGGACATTGCTGTACTTAGTCTCCTTGACACCCGCCCTGCTAGTTCTTACACTTGCTCTGTGGTTACCCCTGTATTTGTCCTTTCTTAACCCCCATCTCTCTCTCTCTCTCTGTTTCTTGACAATGACGATCAAATTTGGTTATCATAATTGTTCTTCTGAATTCGCTTACTCTTGTTCTCCAGATCTCGTGTCTGCCTGGAGAGGATGATTGGGGCTTCATCTGAAGCAGATTCTTCTCTGAGAAGTTGTATTCTCGTCTGCTGTTTTATTTTTCACCCAGGGTTCAACTGAAGTGACTAGTAGGTGCAGATTGTTCCCCCATGGCAAGAATCCTGACCCAAAGTACCTCTTTGGGAAACTCTGCACAAGATGATGGTTTTTGTGCTCTCTGCCCACATGTGGGTATCCGCTATGGCTAAGCTGGGCTGTGACATTCAGTAGAATTAGCAGACTACTTCAGCTCATGTTTGCTGTCTCTCACATTGCTGTCTTGAAAGCTATGGCTTTGTTCCAGGCAAGGCTGGGTTTCCCAGCAGTTGTCATCCATGCTGTGACGATATGCTGCCCCCAAGGAGGGAAGTGGCGGATTCCCAGGAATCAGCAGTAGCAGACAGGCTTGGCTTGGAGAACAGACAGTGCGGCTCCTCATAGGCAGAGTGGGAAGAAGAGAGGCCAAGCCACAAACAAGAGCAGCCTCGACAGACACTGGGCACACATGAAAACAAAGGCCAGGCCTCCCACAGCCACGGTGTGTGGAGGCCTCCAAGTGTGGGAAGCAGAGCCCCGGGAATGTCCTCAGCAGGCAAGACACAGCATGAGAACCATGACCCGCCCACTGTGGGAAGCTCCGGTTGGCGAAGGGATAGCTGATTCCTAAGTGAGCTCCTCTCCGAGACCTCAATGTGCTCTGTCTTAGAAAAGTCAGATGGTTAAAATATAGGCCAAGAATAATTAATTCCTACAATTAGATAAATGTTGTATTATTCCCTGGCACTTTACTAAATATTTGTACATATAGCATCCCCATCCTCACAATAACCCTGCCTGGGAGATGTTATTAGTCTCACTTCATGGAGGAGGAAGTTGGAAGCTGGCAAAGTTAAGAAACTTACAGGGAGAGCACAGCTTGGCCACAGTGGGAAGAAGGTGGAGACCAAGGATCATTTGCTCTAAAGGCCACAGCATTCTGTATTTTCAAACATGCCCTCAGGAAAAAAAAAGAACTTTATTGAACAGCCCATTCTATGAACCTAAAGAAATCTCTTTGAAGGCTTAAAGAAACTCTTCCGGCTCCCCCTTATCCAATGCTGTTGCCTCTGGGCCAGGTGGCTTCTGGCCCTAACCCTGTCCTTCTGCCTCTAGTCTTATCTAGACCAATACTTCCTGCTGAAAAACTTGACATTTATTTTTCCAGGCTCAAACACTCAGCTAACATCTACCTTTTCTTTCTGGTTTCTGGTCACAAGAATATACCTGGGTGCAGTGTGCTTTGTGATCTTGTGACAACAGACAGTTACAATGCCTAGGGAAAACCCTAGCCCATTCCACCCCCTGGATCTCATACGAAGGCCATGCAGTAGAAGCCCACTATGATGACAAGGGCATGTGCTTAAACAAGTTGGTCAAAATGGTTTTCAGTGGTGCTGGTCCCACCGGATGTCACCAATAGCAAATTGTACCTTGGACTTGCTTTCTTAGTGCTGTGCAGACACCGCCCCGATCTGGCTCCAGAACCTATACATTTCACTGAAAGCAAGCCCTCTGCCCAGTAAGACATTCCTCTCAGGTTCTCCCTAACTTGACTCCCCATCGCCAACCTGCTAAAGTCTCTGTGGGTCTCACACTGTGGAAGTAGAACCACACAACGTGTGACCATTAGCACCTGTCATCTGTCCCTTAGCAGATGCGGTGAGGATTCATCCAGGCCGTGGTGTGCATCCCTGCTCTACACCTTGATGCATGGTATTCTGTGGTCTGATCTTACCGCATGGTGTTTGTCAGTCAACAGACCCGGGGTTGTTTCTCTTTCGGCCACTGTGGGTAGGGTTGCAGTGAACATCAGTGTACCAGTTTTTGTATGAGCATCCTTTTCAGTCATACCAGCTAGACACCAGGAATGTAGTCATTGGGTCAAACAGGAACTGTCAAATTATTTTACACACTATCTGTGTCATTTCACGTTCACAATGACGATGCACAAGAGTACCAGTTTCCTCACGGACTTGCCAACTCTGGGTTTTCATTGTATCTATCCTAAGGAATATGAAATGGTATCCCGTTGTGTTGGTTTTGCCCATTCTTTCTTTTTCTTCTTCCTTTCTTCAGATAGATCAGTCTCATCTGTAGTCCAAGCTGGTCTTGAATTCAAGTTTGTGGCAAGCCTCCTGCTTCAGTTTCCCAAGTGCTATGAACTGTTAGCATTTTCTTCATGACTAATGGTTCTGAGGGCCATCTTCTAGACGGGAGTCATCTCTATCTCTTCTTTGAAGAAATGTCTATTCAATACTTACTTTTGTGTTTTCTTTCTTAAATTGTTGTTATTATTAGAGAGAGACAGAGAAAGAGAATGTGCCATGCGGGTGAGCACATGGGGAGGATAGAGGATGACCTGTAGTCATAGTGACTTCTCCTATGTGGGTTCCCATTTCTTTCCAGGGGTTGAATTCAGGTCGGCAGGCTTGTGCAGCAGGCACTTTTCCACACTCAGCTGTCTCTCTGGCCCCTTGCTTACTTTTTGTTATTCTGTCATGTTCAGCCTCGACCAGCAAGGATGACGCGACACCCGGAGCTCTTCTTGCTAGCAGTTTATTCAGGACCTTGTTACAGAATCTCTCTCTCTCTCTCTCTCTCTCTCTCTCTCTCTCTCTCTCTCTCTCTCTCTCTCTCTCTCTCCTCTCTCTTTCCTCCTCTCTCTCTTTGGGCAAACCTCTCCCAGCCCTTAAAAAGGCACGGGCCGCTAACCCCGGATTGCCGGGTGGGCACTGCCCATAGGTCCACGCATATGCAAGCAGCTGACAATCATTGCGTGATAATAGCATAAGTCAGGTCTTAGCCATAATTAGGAGCTGATTATCAGGTGTGGCTCCACATAGATCTCTACATTATTCAGTATCAAGAGTTATTTATGTATACTGGACACTAGACCCGTGTTAGACAGATGATTTTCAAATATTATCTCCTAGACTATGGGTTGAGTTTCTGCTGCTCTTTTGACACATGAAAGTTTTCATTTTAATTCTCATCTGTCTGGGTTTTTTTCCCTCTGATGCTTATATATCTGGTGTTATAATCACAACAACTACCCCCATATGTAAAATCTAAAATCTTTTCTTTACCTAGGAGATTTTATTTTATTTTATTTACTTTGGTTGTTTGAGACAGGGTAGCCTCACTGTCCTGGAACTCACTCTGTAGACCAGGCTGGCCTTGAACTCATAGAGATCTGCCTACCTTTGCCTCCTGAGTGCTAGGATTAAAGGCTTGAGCCACCACTGCCCAGCACGAGACTTTATGTCTTTCGATATTTTTGTTGTTATTGTTGGAGAATTTTGTGTGTCCTTTAATCATTCTCATTCCCTCTTCCAACCCCTCTCACACCCACCCTCCTTCTCTAATCACCCAACTTTATGTGCTTGTTTTATAAAATATTTCTGAACCCATCAAGACCAATTTGTGCCACTCATATAGTCTTGGATATGTGATCTTCCCCTGGACCATGGTCAACTTATCAGGGACAATACTCTTGGAGAAAACTGACTCTTTCCCAGCAGCTATAGTTGCCAGTAATTCCTTGGCAAGGGGTGAGCATCCCCTGTGCTGAGACTCGGTATGACTGGAGCTTGTACAGGTCTTGTGCATGCTGTTGTAACTGCTTTGAGTTCCTATGTGCAGCCGCTCTGCTGTGCACAGAAGACACTCTTTCCTTATAACCATCTACACCCTCTTCCAAAGTGATCCCTGAGCCTTAGAAGAAGGGGCTGCCATATAGGGGTCATGTTCAGAGCTAGGCATTCTGCAGTCTCTTGCCCTCTGTTTCTCTGCCAGTTGTGGGTCTCAGTGTTAATCACCATCAACTCAAAGTAGAAGCTTCTCTAATGAGGGTTGAAAGGAATGCATTGTCTACAGGGACAAGGATAAGTTACTAGGAATCAATTTAATACTGTGTCTATTTAAGATGGGCATAGTGATGCATGCCTTTAAACCCAGTACTCAGGAGGCAGAGACAGGAGGATCTCTACGTGTTTGGGGCCAATCTGGTCTACATAAAAAGTTACACACAAGCAAAGGCTACATTTTGAGACTCTATCTTAAAAAACAGACAAAAAACTATGTCTATCTAGCAGAACAAATGTAGTAGGTTCTTGCCTAGGACCCATGACTTACATTTCTATGGGTTCTTGGCTAGATAAAGATGCCAGGTATGGGGCTGGAGAGATGGCTCAGAGGTTAAGAGCACTGGCTGCTTTTCCAGGGGTCCTGAGTTCAATTCCCAGCAACCACATGGTGGCTCACAACCATCTGTAATGAGATCTGGCGCCCTCCTCTGGCGTGCAGGCATACATCGAGGCAGAATGTTGTATACACAATAAATAAATAAGTCTTTAAAAAAAAAAGATGCCAGGTATGTGTTTCATCTTGAAGAGTAGCACTTGAAAAAAAATCATAAAGCGATTGGTTACTCCCATGATGTTCATGCCACTATTGTATCAGTGGGAATGTCTTTCCTGGCCAGTCACTATTGTCACTCATAAGACTCACCGCTTGATTTTCTCCTCTAGGGGTGTGCAAAGCACCTTCCAGCACTGTGAAAACTAACTATGATGGAAGACACCTCCAGGTCAGAATGAGCTTGGTTTTCTCAAGTCCTATGACTCAAGTATATAGTTTCTTCAGCAATAGGGTTTAATATCAAGATATAAAGGGAGGCCAATAGCATCAGCAATAGCCTGCAATGCTTGGAGTGGGGGAGGGGGGCTCTCTGGAACCCGGCTGGCCAACAACTCCAAAAGAGGTAACCTATTCCCCATATTAGGTTTTTTATTTGCTAGCCTCTGGTATCTAGAAGGGCATTATCACTCTATTATAAGGTAACTCCATTTTAACTCTTTTGAAGTGTTTGTGTATATATTAGGAAGTGTCTCCAACAGTAGGTTCCTATATGACTTTTTCCTGAGGTATTTGGCATTATTTACCCTTCCCTGTATTTTCTTTCTCAACCCTGCTCCCCATCCCAATTTAAATCTTTCTGTTCCATCATTTCCTTTTATATCTTTCTGCTATTACATTCTATCTCCCTTCCCTCTAGGGCCCCTTTCTATAGTCCCTTATGATTTTTCTGATCTCTATGGATATTCCAAATGAACACACACATCTGAATATTCAAAGTTATTCCACAAATGAGGGAAAAATATGCAACGTTTGTTTTTCTGGGTTATTCCTTTACTTCTTACATTTCAGTATTTGATCCATTTGTGTATAATCTGGATCTTTTTAAATGTACTTATCAGTTGTTCTAATACCACTTTTCCAAAAAACGACTTTTCCCACAGAATGGCCTTGGCCACTATGTCAAAAATAAATTGACCATAGACGGTGGGTTTATTTCATGACTCTTATTATAGACTAAAAGTAGATGAGCCCCTTCATCATATACTAAAGCCATAATCATCAATGTGATGGTATTTAATGGGATTTGGGGCAGTGATTTAGGTTAGATTAGGTAAGGATGTAATTTGTTAGTTTATGAAAAGAAGTAGAGCCTCCCCTGTGGGCAGAGGCTACTAGTTTGTTCCGGCCACCCAGACCCAAAATAATCACACAGAAACTGTATTAATTGTAATACTCTTTAGCCAATAGCTTAAGTATATTTCTACCTAGCTCTTATATCTTAAATTAACCCGTTTCTATTATTCTGTGTATTGCCACAAGATTCATGGTTTACCAGCAAGGTTCCAAGGTGCGTCTGTCTCCTGCAGTGGCTACATGGTATCTCTGTGGCTTCACCTATTTTCTCCCAGCATTCAGCTTAGTTTTCCCACTTAGCTCTATTCTGCCCTGCTATAGGACCAAAGCAGTTTTACTCATTAACAAAACACATTCACAGCATACAGAGGGAAATCCCACATCCTTCCCCAAGCCCCAAGCCAGGTAATAAGCTTCCACTAGGACTATCACTAGGTAATACTTTGACCTTGGATGACCAGCCCCAAGAACTTTTAGAAACACATTTCTGCTATTCCGGCTCCCCACTTGGTGGTATTTTGTAATGGTAGCTGAAACTGACAAAATAAATCTTAATTCTTTTGCATCAGTCTGAACCTCTGTTCACATCCCAGGAGCACACTGCTTTGATCACCGTAGACTTACAGTGTTCCAACTTCAGTTGTTTATCTTCCAAATTTTCTTGACTTTTCAGAGTCCCTTGAAATTTCACACATAAATTTGAGGATCCCCTTTCCCATTTCTGGAAATTAGAAAAAAGTTCAAATTGGGATTTTGAGAAATGTGGTGCTGAAACCAAAGCTTTCTTGGAATGGTACTGCCATCTTGTTGATATTCAGTCTTCTAACCCATGAATGCTGGATGCTTCTCCAATTACCTAGATCTTCTTTAATTTCTTCCAACAATATTTTATAGTTTACAGTGTAATTGTCTCAAAACTCTTGAATAAATTCATTCATAAGTATTTTTTCTTTTTCATTTATAAGTGCAGACAGGTAAAGCATGTTAATTTTGTTGAATGATGTCTCTCAATCTATACACCTATGTGTTTTCTCTTTAATTTGTAAGGATGCTGAATTACAATCACAGACTTTCCACCACTAAATTGTTTTTTAATCCTGGTATAAACCTTACCTGGTCATGATGCATTATGCTTCCCATACACTGATGGGTGAAAGTGAGGAGGAGGATAGCTGAGATCAAGTAAATGAGAAGCAAAAGCACAGGCTTGTGACTGATCAGAGGTGAAGGCTAAGAAATAAACAAGGATGGCACATACGTCTCTGTTTGGAATTGCTAGATGAACAGTGGTGGTGTTCACTTAGATGAAAACACAGAAGGAGTGGGTTTGGGGAAAAAATGGGGTCTATGAAAGACATACCAAGACTGAATATCTTTGGGACACATAAATGTGTTGAAAGGATAAATAGAAAAGAGTTTAGCATATTGGTCCAAAGTTCGTTGAAATCATGGTTCGTGAACCAGATTATATAAGACAGTGAGAACATGAGTGGGGTGCCGCAGACAGGACTGGCCATCTCCTGAGTACCCACCAGCCCCTGCTTCCTAATAAGAGGGTGATTTTGTTGGGAAAGCTATGCTTTAAAAAAACAAACAGAACAAACTTTATTTCCCAGCCTTCTTTGCAACTAAGGGTGGGTTGTCATTTGATAGGGTTCTGGCTAAAGAAACAAACACAGCAGATACTGGGTGGGGCTTCCAGGAAAGCTCTTAAAAAAACACTATGTGGAGGGTCTAAGCCCCTCTCCCAGAGAAGCACAGTGAAGTACCACTGGCTTGTCCAGTGACTCACTTTGGGGCGATGAAGGCTGCCTTGCTGGCCAACACATCTGAAAGGGATTTGGGCGAAGGAGTCCATTTTCTACTTAGCTCTTGGGTAAGGAACCTAATAAGTGGAGTGACTAAATACCATCAGAATCCAAAGTGCTGAAGAAACACGATGCCCTGCCAGATCCATCCGTGTTCTGTGCCCTCAACTCTAAGTAGGAGACCCTTCCTTCTCTCGCTGTGATGGAGGGGAGAGCATAGGACACCGATACAGAGGACGGGTTTCATTTAACTAGAACAGACTTGAGTTCCAGTCTCAGCTCTTTAAACTTTGTACATTACTGAACTCTGACCCTTAACTTCCTCAGCAGAAAATGGAGACTATGATAGTCCCTGTCTTGTAGGGTCATTGAGGAAGAATAAAGTGAATAGCACGTATAAAATGAATGACATACCATTCAAATATTAGCTGCCATTGTTACTACTGTTTACATGTCAGTTTAATTGAGTTGCATTTGGTATTTTAAAAATGAAATAGAAAGTCTTCATTGGAATTACCTAAGCAGGCAGCATCCTTTATCAGTTGATGGAGGAAGGTCATTGGCTAATAAAGGAACTGCCTTGGCCCATGTTATTGGTTAGGACATAGGTAGGTGGAGTAAACAGAACAGAATGCCAGGAGGAAGAGGAAGTGAGCTCAGACTCGACAGTTCTCCTCTCGGGAGCAGACGCCTCAGCAGAGACACCATGCCCCGCTCCTGGGCAGACACACGCGATGAAGCTCCGACCTAGAATCTTCCCGGTAAGACCGGTGCTCACAGATTATTAGAGATGGGTTGATCGGGATATCAAAATTAGCCAGTAAGGGCTATAGCTAAGGGCCAAGCAGTGATTAAAAGAATACAGTGTCCGTGTAATTATTTTGGGGCATAAGCTAGCCGAGCAGGCGGCTGGGGTGTTGGGGACGCAGCCCCACCGCCACCCTTATTACTACAATCAATGTCCAAGGAAACAACTTTGGCACCTAAGCAAGTGTGTCCAATCCACAACCTGTAGGCTTCATGTTAGCTATGAAAGTGGCCAAATATTATGAGTGGTTTTTAAATTTCCTTTGTAATTTAATGGCAGAGTTCTCCACCATACACTCTCCAGATGGCATCATGTAACATTGTTAAGAGGTTGAACCACACCGCCTGTGCATGGAGGGAAAAGAGCTACAAGCTTTGTGTGAATTCCGTTGCATGCTGGCCTCTACTGAATGGCAAGGAGGCATAGGCCAAGTGCGGACTATCAAGAATAAAGTCAACCTCAAAAGAGTGGCAAGACAGGGGAGGAGACAACATGGTTAGGCGCAGGCCAAGGTGCTTAGGAAACTGTCTCAGTTGCCAGCTCAGTGATAAACAGAGGCTGGGAGCTCTGGAGTCCTTTGGAGACAGACAAACCCAGCATCCTTGGGCAACAAAGTGACTCCGAAAGGAAAAGGGATTCTCCCTTCAGAATTCCAACACAGACAACCTGAGAAGCAGAGCGTGGCCAGCAGCCTCTTCAAGATGTCTTCACGTGAAGGCCCGCTTCCTGCATAGGCCAGGTGTGTATGGTACAGGTCCTGACTGAGAATAGAACTTACAGGGACAGGCTTGGGTGGAGATGGTTAGGTCACATGAGGAGAATAAAGGCCTGAACCCAGGACCTCTTAGGGTGTAGTAGAGGCTATTAGAGACCTTGTCAGACCTGTTCCAGTCTCTCCATCATCTCCTAGCATACCAGCTCCCCATTCCCAGAAGCATCTGCAGCTTTGGGTGAAGGGTTTCCTCAGATTGCTAGTGTCTCCTTTTCTGGGTTCCAGGAGTGCCAGACGTCAGTAGGAATTTGTTCCCTTAGGGCAGTCTTTAAGCAATGACTACTGCCTGTGATCAGGACAATGGAAGGTATGGCCTACACTCTCAGAGTGCCCTGGGGGACAGAATCAATGCTACCCATTGTGACTGCACTGGATAGTTCTTCCTTAATCACAATCCTCCCTCCTCGTCCTTCCAGATTCTTCCTAACAATACCTGCAAATAAATCACTCTACTAGGATCATCTGTGTCTCGGTTTGTGTCTGGGAAACTACACCTTCCAGCAAAGGTGTCCATTACCGTGTCTCTCCCAGATGCTCAGTAAGTATTTGGTGAGAACAGGACAGAGTCAGAGGGACATTCTGACATGACCTAGCCACCTTTGTCCATGGAGAAGCACGCAGGCTTAGCCAGGGCAACTTATGGTCAGAAGAGAATGGCTCACTCAGGACAAATCATTGTAACCTGGAAGCAGATGAAGCCAACACCATCCTGTGGGTAGAATTTTCTCTTTATTTCCTTTAGTGAATGCCTCCATAAACCACAATGGGTTGGGTATAACATCTCTTTGACTCAGACCTGGAGGAAGTTCAATATCAGGTCAAAAACCAGAGAAAGGGAGGTGAGAGGGCATGCCTAGAGAGCAGATCACAGGGAGGAGCTACACGCAGGTGTGGTCCAGTCCTCCCTTCCCAGCCGAGAGCAGAGGTTCTGAAGCCAGCACCTTGGGGTTGTCAAACATTATCTCCCCTCCATCTTTTCTCGGTGTTTTGGTCAAAGGGAGTTTTCTGAAACTTAGTCAAGGAAGAGGTATCATGAGAAAGTGGCTGAGTCACCATGATAGGTCAAACAAGGTTTCCCAAAAGATGTCCCGTGTCTTTGTGTTTGTTTTATTTTTGAGACAGAGATTCTTGTATCCCATGCTAACCTCAAACTCACTATATAGCCATATTTGGCCTTGAACGCCTCCCCTTTTTGCCTCCATCTCTCAAATTCTAGGCTTACAGGCATGAGCCCCATTCCAGCTAAAAACAGAAGCCATGTCTTCATCTCTGGAACCTATGAACAGTTAGCTACTGTGCATGGTAGGGGAGTAACTTACATATAAATGTGATTAAATTAGCAGTCTTGAAACAAGCACTGTCCTGGATTCTGCGGTGAGCCCGATAGAGTCGCGGAGGTCTCTTTAAGGGACTGGCAGGAGGTAAAGGTTTTCTCGTGCCCACGAAAGCCATGACAAGAGGTGAGAAACCTAGCTTGCATTTAGACAAATGACTATTGGTACACAGAGGACTGGGGACAGACTGGATTGAGAGAGAGAAAAGAGGCTGTTAAAACAGTCTAGGCAAAGGGTTCCAAAGTTGACCAAAGAGGTAGGCGGCTAGAGACTGGGAGAAATTCAGCCATATTCCGGTGCTGTCAGAGAACCTGGGACCTGAGAGGATGTGGAGCAATTGTAAAACACATACTCATGATTCTAACCCCAAGAGTACAGTACCTTAAATGCCTTTGGTTGCCTAGCCCTGTGTTAAAGGGTCTGGTGCCTCCTTTTTCTCTTCCTTCACCTGCACTGAAGCGTGTATTTAGATCATGTCAGATGAAATCAGGCTCGGAGCCAACACAGACAGCAGTGATAAGACTAACACCCTGAAAACTGCAGGATCTACACACCTCCTCCTCCTCTTCTTCTCCTGTCTCTCAAAGTGTACCAGCATCTCTCCTGTGCTTCTGCATCTCTGTATCTCACTGAGGGACAACCCCGGGTTCAAACATGGCAATGACATCAGCCTGTCTGTGGCCCCACGTTGGTGTCACATTTCATTTTAGAAAACACTTTAGACTTTTGCTCCAGGTCAGAGATTCCTCGCTCTGGTATGATGGTCATGAAAAGCTATGGTCAATGCAACGGGCAAGAAGGCCCAGGGCTCAACAAATTCCTAATTGTACCTGACTCCTGACTCTCCACTGGGAAGAAAACATCACCGCCTGTTGGGGAATGATGGATCGCTCCAAACTGTGAAGTGCAAAATGATCTGGAGGCCTGGAACTGAAGGCTGAGGACCTGTTAGTTTGACATCTTAAAAATGATGAGAGATCCCTGCCGGAGAAGCAGCTGAGCGCTCGCCCGGTCCCCCAGCTTGATTTCCATTCGAGGCCTGTATTTGTCTATGTTAATGTGCTGCAGTGCGAGATGTTCAGGCTATATTTCACAGGTGACATTTTTAATCTACCTCAAAAATGTAAACACAGCGAGGGTGTTCTGCAGACGAGCCGCCCGGAGCGACTGTCAGATGGAGAATTCTCTGGAAAGTTCAGCCTGTCTCCACTCTAACCGATTGAGGAATGCTGCAGAAGCAGGTGCTGTCTGACACAAGTAATAATTACCTTTCACCTTGATGTATGCTCATTTAATCTGTTCCTTACACGGTAGCTTGGTCTCGGCTGGCTGACTTCAGTACCCCCAAAAGCAGGGGAGGGGACAAGCGTGGCTGCTATGTGACATTGTTGACAAGACAGGGCTTCAGGGCGGTTTTGACTGATTCTCAGAAGGAGGTGGAAGCGTGTCTCCTCCTTGCCTAGTTAATGTTTAAATCTAAGGGGCTAGCCCGACACTATGTAAAAGCACTGATATCATGACTTGGAAAATAAATCTGAAAAGTGTTTCATTGGAAGTATGATTCAAAGTATGATTCAGTTCAATGACTTTAACAGAAAAAGGAAATTGCATTGCTAGGGCCTTTTGGTGAGACATGAATCTCCCCTATGCATCACGCCCTGGGAAAAGTCACTTAGCTGGAGGAGCTGCCGTGTTGGCTTATGGAAAGTAGAAGAAAATGCTTCCAGGCGCTGTCCTTAAGAGGCCTGCTTCGAATTCTATCAAACCAAAGGACTCATAACTTGAGATATGACTTATGTATGTTGCCATCCCAAAGGGCCCTCCCTGTCTGTGCTGCGCACCACACTATACAATACTTTCTTTCCAGTCTTCTGCCCCTCCCTCTCTCATGTAAGATAAGCAAGTCAGGGAGATGCTATTTTTACAGATATTTGGTCATGGTCTTAAAAATGGGAAACATTCACTTACCCCTAAGTGGCAGGAATGCACAGTATAGATAACGTTCTGGTCAAGTCTGGAAATTGGACCATATTCAATTTATGAAATACTTAAGTTTCAACCAGGAAAGCCAGCAGGGCAGCAGAGCTTATGACTCTGGGCTACTAGGATCTGAGCGCATCCGCCCACCAGCCATGTAACCTCCAGCATGGCACTTAACTTTTTTCTTTTTGTTTATTTATTTATTATACTGGTGTTTGTTTGTTTATTTTTGGAGACAAAGTTTCTCTGTGTAGCCTTAGCTATCCTGAAACTTGCTCTGTAGACAAGGCTGGTCTCAAACTCTCAGAGATCTACCTGCCCCTGCCACCCTAGTGCTGGGATTAAAGGTGTGAGCCACCACCACTCAGCCATGGTACTTAGCTCTCTAAGCTTCTCTCTCAGCTGTAGGATGGGGGTAACGGGAATGTCTGCTTCTGGGAGTGCATTTTTGTTTCAGTAAGTATCACATTATGGGGACAAAATAGTATATATATATATATATATATATATATATATATACACACACACACACACATACACACACATATACACATACACACACACACACACATACATACATACAAGTGGGAAACAAACAACAAGTAAGAGAATCGGGAACACATGAACTGTTGCCAGATTGCCCTATCTTCCCCCAAGATTTCACTTCCAACTGTTCCTATCGCTAAGTCTGTATTTCTGTATTCTGGACTGTTCTTACGTAATAATCTGCCATTGTTCTGAACCACAGACTTCAGGCCACCTGTTTCTGGGAATCTTATGTCCTCTGGGCTTCTCACAGCAGAGGTATTGGGACCCAAGTGCCAGTTCCCGTTTGAGGACCCTTCTCAGAAAGCCCCACTTCAACCAGAGCTCAGCGCATATCTCTCTCACCCAGCTACCCCCACAAACCCAGGATCCAACTTGTTCTCCAGAGTCAGGCCAAAATGGCATGGTTACACCAGAAATTAATGAGGAACCCACATTTACTGATAAGTGCACAATCACATTAAATGTTGAGTATTCTCAATCTAACAATATCTCCTATTTGTCTGGCACTTGCCATACTGGGCACGAAGTCAATAGCTGGCAGAAAACAAATAAGAGCCCAGGATAGGCTAATTGCAAAGCTCACTACCAAAGAAGAGAGATATCCCAGGACAGATGAGTCTGCTCTCATTAGATGAGGCCAGTAGAACTTTGGGGCCTCTGTGGGAAGGAAGCAGTCAACAGAGCCAGAACAGAGTGGAGTTCCAAGACAGGAACCCTCGGCCCAGGCCAGTAGTCTATTTGCCAATCTAGAATTCAGACAAGGAAATCCAAAGGACCCTACGCATATCAAGCTAAACAAAATCATATGAACCCATAACTGGAGTGGAAGGATTGCTTTAGAGAATCACAGGCAAAGGAGGAATGATAAGAATGACATGTTCAGATGTCAGCGAAGTATCGTCCCAAGTCAAACACTAGGATTCTAGCCCAGCCATGAGGCTTACAAATGCTTCAACCACAACCCACCCTTCCCAAACCCTTGAGAAGGCCAGCCATCTCACAGCAATGACTCAAAAACCCTTCCCTGTGTTCCTTGGCTTTCTTTCCAACCTTCTTACCCCTCAGTCTTTTCTGTCATTCTGATCCTCTCCCCTGAGATGCGGTCCATCTGGAAGAGAGGAGCTGATCCTTCAGGTCAGTTAGACTCCACGGAGCACTGCACCCTCAACCTCTCCAAACAGGCAAACCCTTGTCTTACAGAGAGTAGCCATCGTCTTCATCTAGTTCCTCACTAGATGGGGGCTGGGGTAAGGCAAGAAAAGCTCAGCTACTCAGCGTTTGCTCGTCATCCTGCTAACTACCTAGGTGGTAGGTACCTCAATCCTCTAAGAAAAAAGACCCAAGATGATAAGTGATATTACACCTGCTAGTATGCTTACCTGAATTCAAATTACAGTATGTATGTTTATAGCACACGAGAGCACATATACACACATGCACATATAAACTGTGCTGGGAATTTTAATGGCCAGGAATCAGTTATACCCAGCTTTCTGGAAGTTCCCTTTGATTATTTGAAGAGGCCCTCAAATAGAAATGAAAACCAACTAGAAATTCCTGCCCTGAAGTTTCCGTAACTCAACATGGAGTTGATTTAAACTCAGATTTTAGTGCTTCCCACATTTCTAGACCAGAGCATCAGCATGTAGAGATGAAAGTCTTATTAATCCCTGCTTTGAAAACCTTACGACCCAGTTAACCACTATGTCCAATTCTTCTCCTTCCTTTCTCTCTCTCTCTCTCTCTCTCTCTCTCTCTCTCTCTCTCTCTCTCTCTCTTCCTTCCTTCATTCTTTCGTGTGTATGTGTGTATATATATGTATTGTGTATGCATGGGGTGTGTGGCTATGGGCCATGACTACAATGCAGATGTCAGAGGACAATTTGTGTGTTCAGTCTCACCTTTTACCTTGTCTGAGACAGGTTTCTATGTTGTGCACCACTGCATACACTGGGTGACCTGGACCACTCGATGCTGAGCATGCATTTGTCTCTATCCCCTGTCTTACTATAGGAGCATTGGGGTTACAGATGCACAGCCTGGTGCCTGGCTTTACTGGGTTCTGAGAATTTGAACTCAAGTCCTCATGCTTACATGCCAAGTACTTTAACCTCTATGTCATCACCCTAAATCCCAAACAATCTTTTCATCAAAAATACGGCTTCACGGGTACCGAGGCCCAAAGTAAGAGACTAGGTATCACTGTTAATTTTCATTACTGATAACCTTCCCTGGAAACTTAAACAATCACAGTACGGTGACACACTCTCATGATTCCAAATATTTGAGAAGCTGAGGCAGAAGGATCACAAGTTCAAGGCTTCCCTGGGCTATACAGTCTGAGGCCTGTCTGGGCAATTTTGCAAGAGGCTGTTTCAAACTGAAAAAAAAAATGAAAGGGTCTGGGGAGTGTAACATGGTGGTCAAGCACTGACCCAACAGATGTAAGGAACTGGGCTCAATCTCTAGTACACACACACACAAAAAAAAAAAAGAGGAAAGGAAAGAAGGCTAAACAAGGGGATTTAAAGATACTAGCATCATCTGAGCAGTGGTGGCACATGCCTTTAATCCCAGTGCTCAGGAGGCAGAGGCAAGTGGATCTCTGTGAGTTCAAGACCAGCCTGGTCTACAAAGAGAGTTCTAGGACAGCCAAGGCTACACAGAGAAACCCTGTCTCAGAAAAAAAAAATATTCGCACCTACTTATTGCCTCTTACTGGGGACCTCTGCAGCTTCTGCCTTAAGGGACAACAGTTGTGTGCAAAGGGTATTGCTACCAAGCTTTAAAAAATGGTAAGATGGTAATAGAAAGTAAGGAGCTGACCTGGGACACGTACCTAGTAAATGACCCACAGTATTACAGGGTCCTGGGGACAGCTCACAGTTTTATCTCACTTGATCATAGTGCATAGCCCTGGGAATCTAATGAAGGACTAGACACTGGTGGAAGTATTAGAATGCTAGGAAGGACCATGTTTCTAACCAGTTACCAAGGAATGAAAAGCCCGACATAGTGGGGGAACTACAGGGAGAGGTAGGCTGATTAGAACAGGAAAACAGTAGGCTGGAGAAGGGAATGGAAACTGAAGTAAATGGAGGGTACGTGGCTGAAACAAAGACCATGAGTTGGGTCAAAGAGAAATCGGGGTGGACAGATCTAAGAATTTCTCTATGGATATGTAGAACCTTTGAAGGCTGATGGGCAGGAAAGCATCATAGATTCTGTCAGCAGCTGATAGCTGACATTAGGAAAGGAAGTGGAGTTTCTGACTCTTGACATTTCTGTGTTTGTTTGGTAGAGGTGACAGAGGCAGAGATAAATCCTGGGTTTGGACACTTTACGTTTAGTGTGGTAGCTCACCACTTGTGCTGATGAGGCCGTGTGCTGTTCTCAGTTACTCCACAGTATGAGACAATGGTTTCCTGTCTGTGCCTCACCCTGAGTGACTGTTTTACAAAGTACAAACACAGAGGCAAGATAACCCTGCAGACACCACCATCCATCCCCAGCACCGCCCACGAGGAACAAACTGACCAAGAATTAGCTGAATGTAAAGAGGTACCAGCTATAAACTTAACCAAAGTAGGCTGGGAACAAACACGTGGCACCAGAACAATGAAAGGGGCAGCAACCTCACCTGGACACCATAAAAGGAAGGACACCTGACAAGAGGATTAGGGCTCCGTCAATTTGATTGGTCATTCGACCACCTGCTGTGGTGTGTGAGCTGAGGGTCTGGCAGAAAGAGAACACTTCACTGTCCAGAAGGCTTCAGCTCTGCGTGATCCCCACTCTTCCATGCCAACCACTCAAAGCACTGTCCACCCAGATCCAGTACTGTCCCTCGTTAGCTCGGCCTCCGTGCTCGCCCCTGCACAGGCTCTACAGCCAGGCTCTCCATGGCTCCAGAACCCTCCAAATGCATCCCTGAGACTGTTATCCAACTGCTTCGGCGATTGTCTTTGCGTCTGCCTGGGTTCTCTACATTCCGTAGGGCCACTTGAAGCCCTGAGGGTTCTTCAATCCTTTTGTGGACATTCTGTAACTTGCATGCACATGTGTGCACACACACGTGTGTGTGTATGTGTGTGTGTTACTGCATTAACTATAACGTGTGATGTGAGACTTTGTATGAGTAA
This sequence comes from Microtus pennsylvanicus, assembly GCF_037038515.1. Classification (NCBI taxonomy): domain Eukaryota; kingdom Metazoa; phylum Chordata; class Mammalia; order Rodentia; family Cricetidae; genus Microtus; species Microtus pennsylvanicus. The sequence goes on along the minus strand of NC_134583.1, from coordinate 116,828,204 downwards.
TTAAGATTGGAAAAAGAGAGCCTGTGATCGCTGGGACCAACTATAGAGGAAAATGGGATGGCTTGGTAAGTTACAATTTACAGTTTCTCAATAAATTCTGACTTTGCAGAAAGACACAAATGTATCCACCCATGTTTCCGGCACAGCTCTTCCTGGATTCCTTATTAAATAACCTCACTTCAGTCTCTTTCACTCAGCCTTGGATGAGGGACACATTTTCCCACTTTATAAGGCTCAGAGAACTTAGACTTCACTAGGTCCCACAATTTATACTTAACGGAACTAGGATCAGAAGTCAAATCAGATCTCAAAATCCAGAGAAGCCTGCTGTTGTAGGCGGTGCTGGTTCGGTGCCATTTACACAGAGGTCAGAGTCAAATCAGCCCTGATTCATTAACCCTCTGAGACCCTGGGACACTGTTGCCAGTCTTCCGGCATAATGCTGAGTCTCTACAACCCAAAAGCTCTTGGAAAATTCTTCTGTCCGAGATATTTGGCCCTGATTACATGTGTCAGGCCTGTTCCAGCCCTCAAGTCTGAGTACAATGATGTTAGCAGAGAGAACTGCCTGTGATAGTAACAGTTAGGACTTTTTTTTTTTAATCCTAAGAAAGCTGAATAACAGTTTCATTTAAAATATCACTGAATTAGAAGACCTCTTTTATGAAACCATGTGTTTGCCGTCGCCCTTGGAACATCGTCCAAAACAATTCTGAAGGTGACGAAGCAACGATGAAGCCACCCTCTGGCAAGAGAGATAAAAAAAAAATCCCCTCTTGTATGTGTGGACTTAGAGGTAAAAACTGAAATTATTTTATGTTCATTTAAAATGCCGCATTGGATTCAATAGCACATACTTCACTCAAAAGCAGGCATTCTGAAAGGCACGAGCTGCCAATGCTTGGGCCCTTCTCCAGCCTGGCACCTCTTCCTTCCCCACTTGGGAAGGAGCTGTCGCCTAGAAATGCAGACAGCTTGTCCCCAGACACAAGGAGTAGTCACCAGTCTCTAATAACCGCTTGTCCTGCCAGGAAGACAGGCAAGCTAGGGCAAGCCCATGGCCTGCCACATCTGTTCTGCTCGCTCTCCTCACTGAACAAACTCGCTTGTGCTTAGAGGGCAGAGCTGGGCCGGAAGCTTGGGCCCAGTAGGATCCTTCTGGGATGGTGTTCTCCGTGACCAGGTACAGCAGGTTCTACCTCCTAGAGAAGCACCCAGCCTGTCTGACCCACAGCCCTCAAACCCACCTCACACAAACTCTCCCCAGCCGACCAAACCACCACCCACATCAGCTGCTCACTTCCAACATCCAGGCCATTTCTAAGTGACATGCCCAGGTTTCTGCTCCCATGTCTGGAGCTGTAAGCTTTGAAATTCATGAACCCTGGGCTCCTGTGTTTGGGGGTTTATAGTTTTAGTTGGTGTTCTGTTGTTGTTTTTGGTGTCTTTGTTTTGTCTTCTTTGAGATGTGGTCTCAAGTAGCCCAGGCTAGCTTTGAACTCACTACGTAGCTGAGAATGACCTTGAACTCCCAGTCCCCTTGTTGTGATTGTTCTGGTAAGAATGAAGATACTGAAATCCTAAAAAGACCCTTGTATTTTTTCCTTTATCAGGCTATTGAAACAACCATCCCCAAGGAATTTCCCCAGAATTCTCATGCTGGGAGAAGGCTGAAGCCTGGTGACAGGTCTAGCGTTTGCCAGTCTTCCTTGGGGGGAAGTGGAAGCTGAGACAATGATGGGGTGGTGGTGGCTCACACCTGGGTGGGACTGCTTAACTGCACCCATTTCTGCTCTATTTCAAGCTTAAAGATGGATTTTTCAGAAGAGGCAAAACCTTGCTTGACCACTGCATTTCTTCCTCTTTCCATTGTGACTGCATTAAATAAATCTCCCTTCCCTGCTTTGCATTGCTGCTTTATCTCTCTAAGGAGCTTACTGAGGGCAGTGATGGCGCCCAGCTCGTTAGGGCTGCCAGAAGTCAGGATCTGACCCTAGCAGTGCCAGTATCGCCATCTCCACCTCTCCAGTGCTAAGACTGCAGGTCTCTCCCACCAGACCCGGCTACTTGAGAGTTTGTGGAGGCTTTCTTGGAGAGCAGAAATAAAAGCACACATTCAATAAACAGTGAGCCTTGGCTGTTGCTTGGGGTATGGAGATAGTGGTTTTATTTGTTTTATGTGTGTATAATAGTGTGTATGCATGTGTGGTGTGCACTTTTGTGTACATATGGTGTGTAAGAGTGTGTACATGAGCCCAGGTATATACATGCCATGGTACATGCTGAGGTCAGGAGACAACCTTCAGTCTTAGTCCTTGCTGTCCACCTTCCTGTTTGCCAGTGGGTGCACCCGACCATGTGGACGCTGGGAACCAGATCTAGGTCCCCTGCAGGACCTAGTCAGCCATCTCCCCAACTCTAAATGTGGGGTTTTTAAATACACTTTTCGGTGTTCCAAATATTTAGTTTATTTTTTAAAAATTACAAATTTAAACAGTAGATTGGAAAATAAAATTCACCCTAAAGCAGTCAGTGGACTGATTAAACCACAGGTAGAGGAGGACAAATCACAGCTAAAGAAACTAAATATATTTGAAAAAATTACCCAGGAGGCAACATAGAAAGAATTAAAAAGACAATATGAAGAGAGGGCGTAGAAGCAGAGACAGTGGGAAGTGCCTAAAGGCTTCTGGACGTTATTCCAGGGGCGTTTTCCAGATGACAGAATGCAGAGAATTTCCAAAACTGGCATGCAATTCCAACCGTTTACTCAGGAATTCCAGTAAACTCAAAGCAAGGTAAACTTACACAGAGAAGAGCTAGAAGTAATCCAGTACAGGACACGACAGAGCCCTTCAAAGGCATGGGAATTAGGCTAACCAAAGACTTCCCAACAGAGGAGGAGACAGCAGCTGACAGTCTTCAGAGCGCTGAGAGAAAAGAATTTCCATCCTTAAAACCATGCTTAGAGTCTAACGTCCAAAAATAAAGATAAAAGGTTTTTTCTCTTCTCTTCTCTTCTCTTCTCTTCTCTTCTCTTCTCTTCTCTTCTCTTCTCTTCTCCTCTCCTCTCCTCTCCTCTCCTCTCCTCTCCTCTCCTCTCCTCTCCTCTCCTCTCCTCTCCTCTCCTCTCCTCTTCTCTCAGACAGAGTTGCCTGCAGCCCAAGCTGGCCCCAAATGTTCTATGGAACTAGGGAAAACCTTGAACTTCTGATTCTCCTGCCTCAGCCTGCAGAGTGCTGAGACTGCAAGCACAGACATCACACCTAGTGGATGTGGTGCTGGGACTAGAACTCCGGGGTTTGTGCATCCAGGCAGGGACTCTACCAACTGAGCTGTCTCTCTAGCCCCGTAACAGGAAAACTATCCCCAGAGGGACGTTTGGGATTAAAACAAACAAACAAAAAAAAAAAAAAAAACCAGAAGATCAATGAAGAGTGAACACTGTTACGAAACCTCTGACTGTATAGGTCACTAAGGATGCTTCACTTTAGACAACAAAACAAAACAAAAACATGGCAAAACTCCACACCAAAATTCCTTCTATTCAATCTCAAACAAATAAAAATAGAAGGCAAAATATAACTCTCACCAATCCACCTTTTCCCCACCAAATGTCTTTCCTTGAACCCCCAGCCTGGGCTTTCTCTATAAGCTAAAAGTCACCACACCTCGATAAGAAATCCAGCTAATCCCTGTCTAAAGCTAGAAGGAATTCCCCGTGTCAATAGCTCTAAGGATCAGTCCCAAGATCTCGGATGACCTGAGCGAGAGCCTCCCAGAGGAAGGTTGGAGCTGAGATTACAGAAAGGGAGGAGTCAGGTGAGGCAGAGATGGTGCGGACGACCAGGACAGGAAAGAACAGTGCTGGGGCTAGCAGGGCAGTTTCAAGTACTTCCTACCAATGAAAAATTAAAAATATACTAAGGAAGAAAAGTGCCTGTGTTTGCCAAGAACCAGCATAAAGCCCACTTCAAGTTCAGGAGTAGCGCATCCCAGAGCAAATCGGGACCCGCCAAAGGCAATGACAGCACGCCATGGCAATTCTAAGGAACTGGGCAGATTTTTACAAGTTTTGGGTTTTTTTTTTTTAAGGTTTTGTATGCTGAGCATTAACTCTCTGAACAGATTCCTACATTTAATCCTCACATAAAGCCTATGAGGGAATTATTATTATTATTGTCTCAAGAAAAACCGACATTTAAAGACGTTAAGTATAGTCATTTGCCCAGGGCCACAGAACTGGCAGGAGGTCAAGACGGGACTTAAACTCCAGTAGGTTTTACTTGGAAGCCAGAGCTCAGTCACGGCCCCGCACTGCCTTTCTTTAAGCTTTTCTGCTGGAGGGCCCAATTTCAAACTCCCTGGTTCTCTTGGCACCATGTGGGTCCCAGGGATTATTCATCGGGGGACAACAGGCCTAGTAGTAAGTGCTCTTACCACGGACCACGGAGCCATCTTGTCGGCCCTGTTTACTTAGGCTTTGAAACAGTTTCTGTCTCTTTAGCCCAAGCTGGCCTTGAACTTCTGAAAACTGGGGTTGCAAATAGGAGCCATCATACATGCTAAAAATTTTATATATAAACCATAACACAATATAAAAGTGATTGTTTTGTGTGTATATAAGTATATATATATATATATTCACATATATTCCCAGTTTATATTTTTGATGGAGAAAGGTCATTGGCTAATAAAGGAACTGCCTTGGCCCTGTGGGTGGAGTAAACAGAACAGAATGCCGGGATGGTATCTCAGCAGCTATAGGTTGGAGGAGCGGGAGGACCTCCCGCAACATATTTTAAATAACTTGCTAAAAATACAGATTTAGGGGCTGGAGAGAAAGCTCAGTCAGTAAAGTATTTGACATAAACCTGGAGGCCCAGAGTTCAGTCCCTAGAACCCACATAAAACTAAGCACGGTGGCATTGACCTGTAATCCCAGGGCTGAGAGGCAGATACAGGTGAATACCTGGCACTCAGGGGACAGCCAGCCTTGCCTGTTTAAAGAGGTCCAGGCCAGTGAGAAACCATGTCTCAAAAAACAAAGTGGAGATGATGGAGAGATGGCTCTTGCAGAGGACCTGGGTTCAATTCCCAGCACCGACATGGAGGCTTACAACTACCTGGAACTCCAGTTCCAGGCGATCTGACACCTTCTTCTGTCACCCTCGGGCTCCTATATGCACACGGTGCATATAAACTTACACAAAACACGATATTTTTACATAATATGGGAAACTGAGGAACGACATCTGAGGTTGGTCTCTGACATCCACAGGCATGAACATCCACATGTGTACAAACACACACATGAACACGCACATGTATGCTCACATAAAATTCATATTTATTATTTAACCTAATACAAGTGTTGAAGCAACACTGTCACCCATGATATAGGGTGTCTTTCTTTTCTGCATCGTCTCATATTTAACATACAATGGGTCATTGTTGAATGAAGAAGGTCATTCATTGTTGAATGAAGAAGGTCTATGACTCTTGGTAGCCTAGAAACACTTTGATCCTTTTGACTGAAGGCTGGTGAGAGATATTTAGTAGAAGTTAGAATATGAACATAAGGGAAGGACTTAAAAACAAATTTTTCAAACATAGTTCAAAACAGGCTGAGAGTGTCTGGAAAAATATGGACTCTGTGCTCAGTTCAGTCACCGCCTACATAGCTAGCTCACCTTTCAAAAGTTATGCTAAAAAAAAAAACTAACATTGGGCAAAAACGTAACCCCTTAGGTTTCAATGGTGTAATCCTCCTTTAGTGAGCTCCTAGGAGGAAAGTTCTGGGTTAATTCTGGGGCACCTGCATTGCCCTTGCCCCAGCACTGGATTGACAATGGGCAGGCTGAGGTGTCACCTCCCAGTCTCTCCAGTGTGAGCACACAAGAGGTGCGTGTGACCTTCAGAGCCCAGACGCTGGGAGAGCGTGGAAAAACAGGGCAGAAGTACTGAGAGGTTTGTGTGTGTGTGTGTGTTTGCAATGAGGTCCCCCTGTGTAATTCTGTCTGTCCGAGAAATTACTTAGAAGCCCAGGCTAACCTAGAAATTGTGGCAATCCTCCTGCCTCTGCCTTCCTAGTGCTGGGATTAGAGGTATGCACTAGCACCCCTGGCCAGAAGTGCTGAGTTTTGAGTATTTATGACCTTAAATGAATGGCTAACATACAGCTTGTCATTTAATCACAAATTTATATATAATTTGATTTTTAATAATAGGAATGTTCATCAGCCAGGTGGCAACACTACTGGAAATTTAACAACCAACTCCCACAACTGCCATTCAGAGATTGCCGTGTCCAGGTTTTATGAGAATTCTACTTTGTTTAATGGGTTTTCCTCTGGGCCTCTCAAGCTCTTTCACTGCCTCCACGCACTTAGGAGCATCACTGATTTCAGGGGGGACCTTGGGTTCGCAATGGATCAGTTGCTATGACCAATGTTTAGCGACATCCCTCTCCTAGGCTAGACGTAGGCTCAGACCTTTGTCCCTGAGGAGGGGAAGGCTCTTCTTCCTGCTGATTGGATGAGATCTGTAGGTGGACAAAGGTTATTGCTGTCCCAACGCACTGCCCTGGGTTTAAAATTGCTATTCCAGGGAGATTGGGTCAGGGGACCTAGGAGAATCATGAGAGACTACGGGCATGGAACACCCAGTGACAGCTGAGTTTTACGGCAGAAGCTGTAGGGCAGTGCTGGGGTGTTTTCATAGCTCTAGGCTCAATCTCTAGCAGAAAAAAAAAATCGAATTTCAGACAAACAATAAAGTTTTATGTTGATTGTGTCTCTCACAAATGGAAATCCCAGGGCACATAGTATCTTATATTTACAATTTTCCCCCATCTCCCACACTGGGAGAAAGCTCACCTTTGTACCTTAGAAGGGCGCAGAGCTCACTCATAATGACAGGGTGTGTGAGTTCCCTTGAGAGAGGCCAAGTAGGCTAGGGTGTTCAGCTCCTGGAGGTCACCACGCTGCACATTTGACAGGATGTGTGACTGAGTGACAGCCAGTGGGAATGTTGAGTGAAGACTGTCAAGAGGGTGACCGCTGTGGGAAATTCACAGTGGCAGGCCCTGGAAGGACACAGTGCCCACGAGTGTTGAATCACACCGAATGGGCGCAGTGCACATGAGTGTTGGCTCACACCGGATGGGCGCAGTGCACATGAGTGTTTACTTTTACTGACAGCCATTCCAAGAGCTAGCCTAGGCTATAACTAGGCTAGAAAAGCCAAGTCGCTTTCCTGTGGACCTCTCATATGCTTTGCTGAGGGGCTTGTCTCTATGTATCAGTTCGTCCCATACCTCCAAACCCCTCTGAAATCTCTTGGAAATATGAGAATCTTCAGCTGCACAGGAAGGCACATAAATAACTCTCAAATCATCCCAAGTAACTGGAAAGGACTTTCCCCACCACCTCTCCCCGATGCAGGAGGTGAGACCGTGCCTGGAAGGGCCGGGGTGTTGTGAACGGTCCCCTTGTCTCGGGAACCATCTATTTGGATGGCCCATTTGACATCCCCATGAAAGGTGAGGTTGACGCTGCCTGAGGAAATTGCCTATGATTAGGGGAAAGGGTGGGAGTGTCTGTTTGGAGCACCTCACACACAGTAATAGCTGTCATGAAAATGACCCCAATTTTGCCTCTTCTGGCTGGGAATGAGGCAGGAATTTCACATCTTAACCTTTGAAGGGGTGTCTTTGGTGCCTGCTCTGGATACAGGGAACATCTAGCTTTCTGAAGAGCCTCCGAGCTTCCTCAGAGGTGGCACGGTGTCTCAGAGGCTGGAAAGAAAGCATGCCCAACAATCCTAATTTTGCATTTTCTTGATAATGATGTTAGCAGATAGTGGAAAAACTGGAAGCCTCTTAATGTCCATATTAGAAGACAACCATGTTTAAAAACATGAGGTGCCACGGACAGACCCCTCTGGTGCCATTAAATGTGACGTTGATGACTAATGTTGTGGGGGTTTTATATAATTAGGTGAAAATTCATTAAAAAAGTAGAATTTTCAAAAAACCTGGACATGGCAATCTCTGAATGGTAGAACAACTACTTATTATATTCTTTTTTTTTTGCAAATGTTCACCTATTTTTCAAAGAACCATGCAGATGAATTGTATTGTAAAAAGAACAACTCTTCTGTCTGTATTTTTTTTAAATATTTAGGCATCTCTTGGCTGTCAGAGCCTGTGTTTACAATTCAGGTAAAGCTCTCTGTTGAGGAACCATAGCAGGGTGCAGACCGTCACCCATGTAACAGAAACATCACTACCAACTGTAAACGCACAAAACTCCGTAGGTGATCCTAGAGCCAGCAGGACATCTGTGCCCTAGCGTTCAGCTCACCACAGAGCAAGGTGGCATACACCTTGAGTCCTAGTGGAGGCAGGTGAGCCTGAGTTATAAAGCGAGTTCCAGTCCAGCCAAGGCTACCTGGTGAGGCCCTGTGCTGGTTAGCTTTTAATGCCAACCTGACTCATTTGGGAAAAACGACCCATAATTAAGAAAATGTCCCCCACCACGTTGGCCTGCAGAGGTGCCTGTGGGACATTTTCTTGATTAGCACTTGATGGGGTAGGCCCATCCTACTGGGCTCTCCCTGGGTAGGTGGTTCTGGGTGATGTAAGAAAGCAGGCTGGACAAGCTACCGGGAACAAGCCATTACGAGGCCCTGCTCCATGGTCTCTGCATCAGTTCCTGCCTCCAGGTTCCTGTCTTTAGTTCCTATACTGACTTCCTTTGATGATGACTATGATACGGTAATATAAGATAAAATAAACCCTTTCCTCCTCAAGTTACTTTGGTTATGATGGTTCTTTTTTTCTTCTTTCTTCTTCTTCTTCTTTTTTTTTTCATTTTGAGACAGAGTCTCTCTATGTAGCCCTGGCTGTCCTGTAGACCACGCAGACCTTGACCTCACAGAGTCACCTGTCTCTGCCTTTTGAGTGCAGGGATCAAAGGCATGTACCACCATGCCTGATCTGGTCATAATGTTTCAACACAGTTGTAGAAAACCCTAAGAAAAACATGGTCTCAGATAGATAGATAGATAGATAGATAGATAGATAGATAGATAGATAGACAGATCACAGTTGCTACTCTAGAATGCCTCTTTTCTCTGTGCCGGGCATCAGGTTGGTGTTTCACATAAATTATCTCATTAACTCTTTTAACAGTGCCTATTTCTGGGCTTATCTGTCAAAATCAGGTGAGTTGTTTTTTTTTTATTCCTATTTTAAAGGTCAGAAAAGAAACAATGTTAAAGCAAAGAAGGATCCTATCTTTTATTAAGTTATGATGGGAGAAAATAGCTAGCCTAGGTTTACAGCCATGAGCCCCAGAACTAACTCAAGCAATGAAGTGAGGTCGAGCTGGTGGCAGAAGTCTTTATCCCAGCTCTGGGGAGCCAGAGCTAGGCGGATCTCTCTGGGTTTGAGGCAAGCCTGGTTTACGTAATGAGTTCTGGGCCAGTCAAGGCCTTAAAAATAAAATAAAATAAAAACAAACAAAAACTAGCTCTCTTGTGTCTGGTCAGCCAGTTGGTGATATGTAGGAAAGACAGCTGGCTAATTGAATTAACCATGTTAAGTTTTTTAAATGTCTTGATGGTTGCTTAGCTTATATTCCCTGCTCCCTCCCACTCCAAGGAGGGGGCAAGACAAGGTTGGGTACTGATAAATGCAGATACTGCAACAGAGCAGGAATCCAGGCCCACAGCCAGATGCTTGTGCACGTGACAAGCACCCTTTTGATGTTTGGTTTTTTTTTTTCTACCCTTCTCTCTGAACTCATTCTCTGCCTTGTTGAATCGAATTAAGCCTGCTCAGATATCTTGTCCTTGGGAAACAGGACCAAATGGAAACATGGTGGCCCAAGTCTGAAAACACCCTTCCTCTGCCCCCAAAGGTAACGTAGCCTTGGTCCCCAAAACTAAAGCTACGTATGTCCAAGACTATCAAACAGGTTACTCGTAAGAGTCTGAACTGGTGAGCCAACCCCATCCCAGATCTTACTAGCAATTCAACGTGAGGAAAGAGGCAAAGGTATAGGCAGCTAGAGCCTGCCCTGCCCAGGCAGAGTGCGTGCTCAGGAGAGTAGCTTAAAGGCTTCCTTCGGTAATTCTCATTCACTTACTAAAGCTGTGAAGCCAGGATGTGTGTTTAAAGGCTCTTTAATTCAAAGACCTGTTATCTTTACTTGACCTCATTTCCTGCCATTGGTGAGCATGGGCCGCTTCTGTTCCCCCTAATAGCCATGTAGTATAATCCTTGCTGGGAACAACTGCTGTGTGTACCTTCTTTTGTGTCAGGCCACAATCTTGGGAAGTCATGTGTTTTGAAAGGAGTCATTTACAGCCTGCTGTTTGACCTGAGGAAGCCAGGCGCTCACCCTTTTCTGGCCTCACACACTGTATTTCCTTCCTGGGCTTTCTGGAGGGTTGATGCAGCACAGGACCCAAGTACGGTTCCAAACCAGGTGCTGGAGGCTAGAGACATTTGTGCAAATATTTGGCTCGCTTTTTCCTTTTTAATGCGGAGCGTTGCAGCCTGAGCTACCAGGACTCGGTAATGGCGGCCTAGATCCTTGCATTTTCCACCAAGCTTCCCAAAGGCTTTCTTCCCAGTGGTTTTAATGCTCCCCAGAGAGGCAATAAAAATCCTTCCTGGGCATTTACCAGCTCTCTCAGTATAGAGCTGGTGCCACACACTGGGACTGATCCGCTCTCCAGGTGACCAGATGTAAGGCCAGGCTATGGCCAGCTGATCAAGCCACAGAAGCACTGGTTCCAGAGGAGAAACATCTGGTGTGAGAAGAGAGACTCACAAAGCCAGTCGTGTAGTACTGCGAGTCTCCCGGCCACGCAATGCTGGAATGCACGCCAGACACGGACACGTTTCTATATGCATGCTGCTAAGAGAATTGATCACATAGCTCGTGTATTGAACATTACCGTGTTCCAGCACAACACTTCACAGATAGAATCTCATTTTTATCCTTGCACCAAGCTTCTGAAGGGGGCCCCAGGATAAGTTTCGATTTTATAGGCAATGAAATAGATTCAGGAAGATTAAATAATTTGCCTAAAGTCAAAAGGCTCATAAGGTATAGGATTAGGTTAAAACCCCTCTAATTTCAGACCCACACTATATTCTTGCTTTTAACTTATCTTAATGTATCTGGTGTGTGGGTGGGTGATGGTATGTGTGTGGGGTGTGGTGTCTTATATGTTGGTAAATGTATGTTGGGGTCATGTATGCACCCTTGTATGCACTTGGAGAGGCCAGAGGTTGATACCAGCTCTCTTCCTTTATTGTTTTCCATCTTTAGCTTTTGAGACAAGTTACCTTACTGAACTTGGAGCTCAGGAACTGGCTGAACTCTGGCCAGCAACCCCACTGGCTCCCCCGTCGTCATCTTCGAGCAGTAGGACTATGGGAACACATTGCTGTGTCTGGCTTTTGTCACAGGTGCTGAGGATCTGAATTCCGGTCCTCGTGCTTGTGAAGCAAGCCCTCTTCCCACTGACCAGCTGCCCAGTGCTGCAGACCCACACTTTTGAAACATTGACTACGCATACTGTTCTAGTGTGAGGTGTGACTGCTGCAGGCTAGCTGAGCTAGGCAAAGACAGGAAGATGTCTCAGATGGTTCCTGGTATGACCCTACAAATGATTTCTCCCTTGGTTCTGATTTTATCAGAGGTTCTCTGTAGACAGAGGCTGCTCGTTCATTTCCCAGCTGCCCAGACCCAAAATAATCACACAGAAACTATATTAATTACAATAGTGTTTGGCCAATAGCTTGAGTGTGTTTCTAGCTAGCTCTTACATCTTAAATTAACCCATTTCTATTATTCTGTGTATCACTACAAGGCTGTGGCTTACTGGGTAAAGTTCCAGTACCTGTCTCCTTCAGCAGCTACATGGTGTCTCTCTGACTCACCTTCTTTCTCCCAGCATTCAGTCTAGTTTTCCCGCCTAGGTTTATTCTGCCCTGTCATAGACCCAAGCAGCTTCTTTATTCATTGACCAATAAAAGCAACACATATACAGGAGGACTTCCCACACTGGGCCTTTTTCTAGGTAATCCCTGCTTTGTGCCTATCCTATTTGGTACCACTGTCCAGGCTACTGCAGAGACAGTGATGGCCAAGATTTCCTTTTTTATAAAAAATCGGCAATGTGTTCTCTCACCTAGATCTCTGACTTTGCAGTCTGTGAAGCTTGACAAAGTCATTTAATGCCCCTGAGAAGTTCTGTTAAGGCATCATAGATCCCAGTTTGCCCAGAATAGCATCATTTTCCACCTGTTGCCCCACTAACTTTTAATGACTTTCTAGAGCATTTCAGTAAGGACAGTGTGCCCCCTTTGAGGACAGTTCCCATTCTCTTGGTATTATCATCTCAATGTTCCCTGAGCAATCCTGTGCTCCCTATGGTTTAGGCAGACTGAGATGGTCAATTAGTGTTCTGGCTTCTCCCAGACATGAAGACTGGCTTAAAGACATGTGTGGTCCACACCCAGACAATAAGGTCGAGTATGAGGATGTTTTAGGAACTCTCAAAGAAAAGGCTATCTCTATCTAGTAAGGTTCCTGGGCTTATAGGATGGTGGCCAAGTGAGTCATAATCTCAGGAGCATCTGCCAGGGAAGATGGCAAGCCCCATGTAGGAATCTCCCACCTACAGTACAGATGCAACAAAAATTCATTAGAAAACAACCAATTCACAGAGGAACATCTAAACAGCCCCCCAAGGAATGAGATTAGCAAAGCGTAAATTGGAAAAACCTGAACACAATGCCCAGAAAGATGGCTTGTGGTGGAGAGCTTGCTTTGCATGCTCCAGGGTCTGGGTCTGATCTTGGCTTCTGCCGTGAAAAGTTGGAGGCTGGTCAGGACTTAAGTGACAAACACTGGTTCCTTCAACAAGTCTTAGAGGGAAAAGCGTGTAGAAAAAGAGGCTCCTGATAAAGAGGGGGTCTGAGAACTGTGTGAACTGCATGTGATGTAGGAGTCCAATCCGTCTTTGAATTCATGAGAAAACATAGGAAATTTTACAAAGCCTGTGAAGGTCGGTTAATATTGTAGATTTCTTTTGGATATAATAATGCGGATGTATTTACAATGAAAGAGACCTCGATTCCTCAGTAAGCTGTAACATGTTACTGAAATGACAGACTGGGTTTTTTCCTGAAATAACCCAATGGAGGGGATCTTGAGATAAAGATAGAAGAAGATGCCTCAAGATGAGCATTGTTGAACTGGAAAAAGCCGGTTCATCTTACTGTCTGGCCATCTTGTGTATGTTTGAGCTGTACAATGAACATGTCAAAGGGAAGGCAGGGGTAAGCAAAGAAAAAAAAGGAAAGGAGATTTTGGGCTTTGGCTCCAACCTGGAGTCAGGTCTTGACTCCTCTCCTTGCCTGCTGTGAGGCTCCGAGTTGTCAGTTTTCTTACGATAGTGGGACCAAAGCAGAGATTGGAAGAATCAAATGAGATCATACGTGAATTGTGCCTGGCAAATAGTACGCAGTGAGCCATAATGGTCGTTGTCAATATCGTGTGTTAAGGACACTGCCCTCGTATCTGGTGCTGGATAAACGATTAGAACAACAATCACTAAACTGCTGACATACTTAGTATAACTTCACTCTTACGGGCGCTTTACATGGGATAACACACTTGATTCCCATACTCTAAACAAAGCCTGAAAGACTGTAGCAAGCAATGATGTAATAAATAGTGACAGGATCTAGTAGACATAATAGTCTATCATAATATGCTTTGTTTAATCTTGGAATTAAACACATTTGGAAAATGTGTTCTAATTCTTATGACAAACTAAATGAATTAAGCCTTGGGATCTTCGATACCAATTTTCTACCAATATCCCATGACATTTGTATCTGAGCAAGTATAATACCAATAGCTTTTACTTCACACTTTAAACATTTTAATTCTTTATTTTACTTTTAATTACATGCATGTGTGAGTGCAGGTGTCCTCCAAGTCCAGAAGAAGGATCCCCTGGAGCTGGAGTTTCAGGTGGTTGTGGGAATAGAACTCATGTCCTTTGTAGGAGCAACAAGTGCTCTTAGCCACTGAGCCATCTCTTCAGGCCCCCACATTTAATTTTGAAATACGATCACAAAAATTGTCACAAAAATATGGAAGGGATTCCCCCTCTTCCTTGGGGCTCTTATTCTTGCTTTCAAATCATTTTTCTTGAGGCATCCTGCCAGGTTTCCCTCCCTCAGAGTTAAATGAACTAATTTAACTGGATTCACCTTTATTAATTAAAATAGTTTTGTCTACAGCCCCAAGCTTTCACCAGCACCACCCCTTGCCCCTTTCTTAACCTTCGAGAAAATCTTTATCACATACCTGCGCTCATGATCAGTTGTAGGCCATTTAGTTCCTAATTATTTTTTTGCTGTTCTGGAAAGGAAGAAACACTGTCCAAGTCCTTGGAGGTGAACTCCAAAGAGTACAATACCCACAACATGAAGACAGACATCTTACCTCTTCAATACACTGTGTCTCGGTCTCCTGCTCAGCTATGCTGTGCTGAGTTCAGAAAGACCTATGGCGACTGGTGTCCTGCTCATACCCACCCACACTGGGTATTTTCCCCTCCCCAGTGTGTGTGTGTGTGTGTGTGTGTCTGTTTGCATGTGTGCAGGAGTACCTACGTGTGCATGTGTCAAGTCCGTGTCACTAGAGGATAGTCTCTGGTATCATTCCTCGAGAGCGGTCTATCTGTTTGTTGTTGCTGTTGTTCAGACAGGATCTCACTGTGTAGCTCTGGCTGGACTGGAACTCACTGTGGTAGACCAGGCTGGCCAAAACTCACAGAGATCTGCCTGTCTTTGCCTTCCAAGTGCTGGGATTACAGATGTACATGCCGAGCATGCCTTGTTTGTGAGACCAGGCCTTTCGTTGGCCTGAGTCCTGCCCATAAGGCTAGGCTGGGCTGACTGGCCCTGGGGATCTGTCTGCCTCTGCCTTCCCAGCCTAGGATTACAAGTATGTACCACCGTGCCTGGCTTTTTACACAGACGCTAAGCATAGAACTCATGTCCTTGTACTTGTATTATGCTGTCTAAGCCGGGTTCCCTACAGAAATAGAACTTTGAGTCTTCAAAAGCCCATGCCAGGCCCAGACTCTCTCTCTGCCTTCAACTTGCAGATCAAAGGAAGCTCTCGGCCGTTTCTCCTGCCCACCTGCTACCATGCTCCCCACTGCCAAGATCATAGACCCTCTCTCTCAGAAACTGGAACCAAGCACCCACCTGAATGTCTTCTTTTGAAACTCATTCGTTTTATTTTGTGGGTGTTTTGCCTACACAGATGTATATACGTATGTGTATCACCTGTGAGTGTGATGCCCTTGGAGGTCAGAGGAGGGCATTGGGCTCCCTAGATCTGGAGTTCCTGGTGGTGTGGGTGCCAGGAATCCAACCTTAGTCCTCTGCAAGAGTAACTAATGCTTTAAACTGCTGAACTGTCTATCCAGCCCCCTAAATGCTTGATTTTATGTTTCCTTGGTCGTGGTGTTTTGTCACGGCAACAGAACAGTAACTAAGACCCTCAGTGATTAGGAACACCTGCTGCTCTTCTAGCGAGACCTGGTTTCAGTTCCCAGCACCCACTTAGAAGCTTTTGCACACACACTGACTCTTTCTTTTAATGACTGTGTCACACAATCTGTCTTGTAACTGTACCATAATTGTTTGCATATGCTACTATTTCCAGTTTAGACAATTCTAAAATAGCCTCTTTTTTTTTACATTTTTTTAAAAAAAATGTGAATTGGTGTTTTTTGCCTGCATGTATGTCTGAGGGTGTTGGAATCTCCAGGCACTGAAGTTACAGACAGTGAGCTGCTATGTGGGTGCTGGGACTTGAACCTGGGTCCTCTGGAAAAAACTGCCAGTGCTCTTAACCACTGAGCCATCTCCCCGGTTCCTAATATAACAATTTTTTTTAATCAGAAATCTTTTGTATCTGTCTGAATATTTCTTTGAGACGAATTCCTAGAAAAGGGTCTCCGGGTCCAGAAGGATTACCTTCTTAGTACTCTTTATACCTGCCGTGTGATGGTGGTGCACGCCTTTAATCCCAGCACTCAGTAGGCAGACGCAGGCAGATCTCCATGAGTTCCAGGCCAACCTGCTCTACAAGAGCTAGTTCCAGGACAGCTAGGACTGTTCTACAGAGAAACCCTGTAAAAACCAAAAAGGAAAAGGAAAGAAAGACACTTTGTTGCACCCATCAGAGAGTTCCCTTTATAACTCTGGCCTGCCTCTATTCCTCTCCATGAGTCTGCAGAGATGACTAAGTAGTAAGACCACTGGCTGCTCTTGCAGAGGACCTGGGTTCAATTCCCAGGACCCACACGATAGTTCATAACCATCTGCACATCCAGTTCCAGTGGATCCAACACCCTCTTCTGGCCTTTGTGGACACCAGGCACACATATGGTGCGCAGACATACAAGAAGGCAAAATACCCATACATACAAGATAAAAAATAAAAACAAAACAAGCTTCATTTCATCTCCCGATTTACTGCTATGCACACACATAGCCTACATACACACAGACACACACACATACCACCACCACCACCATACCACACCACACCACCACCATACCATACCACACCACCTACCACAATACTGGCACAGACATTTCAGATTCATCAATGCCAACCTGACTACAATTCCCCAAGTACCAAACTTGCAAGAAGGGTTTCCTCTCTAGCTCTCCTATGGGCCCAGTTAAGATGATTAGTGCTTCAGGGCCCAGCTCAGATCTTGCCACTTTTAGTAATCCGCTCACCAACCCATCACTACAAAGTTATTCTCCTACTTCCCTCTGTTCCCTCTGAACTTTCATTATTGCACCCATACTTTACCATGAACTTGAATTATCTGCCCACTTCCTTGACTAACAAGCAGACTATCCCCTCAAATTCAAGATCCTCTCCGTGATGCTGAAACAATTTACTGTGTGGGACCTGGGATTTACACCCAGAGCCTCTGCTTTTTGAGGGTTCTTTTTTCTGTTCCAGCCTTTAAAGGCTTACAGACTTGTAACTCATCTGCCTTTAGATAAGGTGTTGAGCGTAGATCTGTACAGCTTTGTCCTGATCATTCACAGTCACGGGCCCAGGCAAGTCAGAAGTCCACCGTCCACCAACACTTTCATATAAACAAAAGTAATAGCAGAAATGTACATCCAACACTAAAAACTAATGGCTTCTGCTTGTGGGACCAGCAGAGAAAACATGGGGTCTGAGGAGGGAAGGAAACTTCTTGAATTTATCAATGAAAGCATATCTGTTTGGTGCTTATTTTGCAATAATAAAACAGTTAATAAAAAATCTACACGAAGGACAGAAATCCTAAGAAAGGCCGTTGCAGGATCTCAGGGAGCAGGTGAAGAGGACAGGGCCACCTCACCTGGGAAGCCAGTGCTGAAGCTCCTCTCAACACTGCCTGCTTCCGCGTGCTCTCTGACCTCCCTTAGCCTCCAACCCTGGATGAACAAGCAGACATGGCCACCAGGAAACTTAGTGAATATTCGGAACTGCCAACTCAGTCTTCCTGACCCAAGAAAACATTCCAGATAGGACCCCATAAGACGACAGAAAGTTGACAAACTCATGAATGATGACCCCGGGGACTTGGAGCAGCTGGACTCCTCCTGGGGCCTCCCAGGACTCGGGTGTGAATTGCCTGTCCTCTGCAACACCGCTGCTTCACCCTAAAGATGCATTCAGATGGCAGTGGAGGGCAGTTGAGCAATTTTCTGGTTGTAGCTTTCCTTGGCCCACCTTAGCACCCCAGGAATCCGGAGTCAGGCGGGGCTCCATTTGCAGCTACCTGAGGGATCCAGATCGTTAGGGCAGCAAGCCTGGGAAACTACATGACAGTCCAAGCTACCTCCGCACCATCCGTGTCCCTTCGTGAGTCCCGCACCTTGCCACGTATTGATTTCACCCTCCTTTGTGAACGTAGCTACCTTTGGCTGGTTTAGCCCTTTCTAATTATGCGCAAGGCAAAGAAAAGTAACAACTGTAACTCGACCCTGGGCAATTCAGCTTAACCACCTCAAACAACTGACAGCGAGGGCGTAAAACATCCCTGCGCAACAATGAGGACCCAACGGCCATTACAGTGATTTACTCTGGACCACATGAAGTTCAGTGGCCGGGAAAGAAGGCAGAGCCTCAAACGGCTTTCACTAATGGTGTCGTAAATTCAGACCAGTGCATCAGAGGTAATGCCAAAGTGTGGGTAACCCAAAGTCAAGGGGCCTGGGTTTTGTTTCCCAGGGCAAAGGGACACATACCTTCGATGATGAGAAAGTTCCATGGAGCTGACCCAGGGATGGGTTCCAGGCACCTCGTCACCAGCTTTGTCCCTTTGGCCTAGAGGGAGGGGCATAAAAGGTGTCAGTCGCCTCAATGCTCGGTAAATCACTGGGTATAAGCCAGCTGGGCTGGGTGATAGCCTACTTGGGGCCCTTTCTCCTAGGGGCCAAGCCCTGAAGGCCCCCCCACTCCGTGACCCCATGGATAGGTCATCAGGGGTGTGAGACCAGCCCGCCTGTTCAGTCATCAGAAGGGACCCTCTCCTAAGGTTAAAAAGAGGTGACAGAAGAGTCCCTAACTCCCTGGAAGAAACAGGCTCAACTATCCATTCGAGTAGTAATGAGAGAAGATGCTACAAGCTGATTCTGACCAATCACTCACACGTGTGGAGTTTGGGTTTCATGCCAGGAACAGTACTGCTGAGAGAGAGAGAGAGAGAGAGAGAGAGAGAGAGAGAGAGAGAGAGAGAGAGAGAGAGAGAGAGAAAATTGTTATACTTGAAATAACATGCCATATCCATCCGCATTTGCTACTGTGGGTCAGAGGAAACCCTGCCATGATACATCTTAATAAGGAAGTACTATTTTAGCTGCCATTTTACAGGAAATGGGCTGAGGAACAGGCAACAACCTCTTGGTTAGTTGCACCTATATGCACACGCTCTTTTATATTACGTCTTTCCCAGCCACTTTTATGTATATCATGAATTGGAGGTGGGGTGCTTACCCTTAGTGACAGAGTATTTTTAAACATAAAAAATAAAAAACCATTTTTTTTATTTTTTTTTTTACCCAAGCATGTGCATTTGGGGGGGGGGGAGGAATACCTTTCTTTTATTTTCTTGGATATAACCACAAAATCTGATGGCTCAACCACCATCTATCTCAAACTTAGATAATTTCCCAAATGGGGAATGTTAAGTGATTGTCTCACTGGGTGAACGTAAGGGGCCCAGTGGCTCAAGAGGCCCAGAGGTGGCTAATTTCTCAGGATTCCTCCACTGCTGCACTAAATTTGGGGTTTTAACGGGAGTAATACAGAGCAGCCTGCAGGACACCTAGCCTAGCCTCACAGAGCAGATTCCCTACGGGGCTAGGTCATTCAGGTCCTTCTGATTCATCTGCCTCCTTGTGTCTGTAGAGCTGTGCCACACTCTCTCACACACCTACTAAAACCTCAGACTTTGTGTAGGCAAAGCCTTCGCCACCAGCCTCATGGTTGCTACCTGGTCACGGGAGGAAAGTGAGTTTGACCTTTTGTGTATTGCATCATAAGGGTGCAGGTGGGGGATGGGTAGCACGCCAATCATTTTAGCTAAAGAATTGAAGGTAAAGAGTTGCTAACTAGGAAAGGAACAGACAGAAAGAGAACCCAAGGACACCAGGAAATCAGCAACCACAGGTACCAGCTGTCAGCCACACTACTGGGACCCAGAAGGAATTATTAAGACATGGGAGTTTGGAGGAAGGCCCCCAAAGACAAAGCTCAAAGAACAGAGGGAGTAGCTGTACCGTGGCACTGGGCCAGATGGAGGCTGGTTTTATAGATGGTAGAAAACCTATAGCTGGATTCAAGTTTTGCTGCCAGAGATGCTTCTGCTAGCAGAGCACACAGGGGTTGCCTGGTAACGGTGGTCCACGCAACAGTTACCAGCAGACAGGAAAGGGGAAGACCCTTCACCCGCTTCTGCTCCAGGCTGGCTGCTTCCCTCTGGCCAGAGTCTCAGCCCTACCACCACAGGCCAGCAAAGAAAGGCCAGTTTTAAGATTAGAGACATATTTGGGCTCCCTCTCAACCCAGCCACCTTCAGCGTATAACTGTAACTCCCTGGAAGTGTCATTGAGACACACAAAGACTGACTGGCTTAGGCTCAGCAGGAAAAGTCTTTGGGCAAATTGGTGATGTCCACCACAGGCCCAGCCAAGAGACATGGTGACATGACTGTTACATACTGGCCTTTCTTCTGGTGACTAAATTACTCACCTGTAAGTGTGAGGAGTGAGCCATTGTTTAGGACTGAAAGCCCAAACAGTTGAGAGAGACTCAGGACAATTACAACAGAAGCCCTCCCCTTTGCCGCCCTCACCAGCTCTCACCTCCGTGACATAATTAAGTGGTTATATACAGAATCTTAGTGTAAAATTTAGACCCTTAACACATTGGTTATACCAAAGAAATGTGGATTGGAGTGCAGACAGAGGTGGGGTATAAGGATGCATGCCATGGCTACTGTGTGCATGGTCAGCAGTAATGTTCTTCGTAGGCCCACAGAAAGACAAGAATAGCAACTGGAGCCAGGCTCTGAGACAGCAGGCAGCACTGGCCAGGCATCCCCATAAGGCCTCAGCCTTGAGAATGGTCAAAAGAATTAGGTCACATGACCCTGGGTTTTGAGAAGCAGATACCAGCACATTAAAGAGGAACAACAACTCCCTTTAGCTCAGCTACACGAACTGTCCTTTCAGGTGAAGCAGATGGAGCAATTGAATGTTTAGCACTTGGATAAAAGCAGCAATGTTTCTGCATTGCATGGAATCTTGGCAAGCTGGTGTCTCCTTGGATGCCTTCCCCTCCGGTCACTTCCAAGCCTCTATTCTGGCTCTACATGTTCAGCCTGGTCAGTCTCATTTGTGACCGCAAGTGTCACACACCTCCCCACCATCCGCCGACGGATTCCAGTTCCACCCCCATCTGTCCTGAACACCGGCTCACATTCGCAGCTGCCTTTCCCCTTCCCCAGCGAGCCTCTCAAACCCCAACACCCTGCACGCACGCTACATTTCTCGTCTCCGACTCTCGTCTGCCCCTTCTTGGACATTAGCCACAGCGTGCATTCTCTAATAATGTTACTTTCCCTTGGGGACACCGAGACACCTTCTTTGCTCTCATTTCTCAGACCCGGTTAACACAAGAGCCCCTGGTCCTACTCCTTGGTGGTGGTTGCCTCTGCAGCCCTTCTCTCTGTGCACATCACAGTTCTTTCCCCTAGAGACAACCACATTCTCCTTCCAACTTGCCTCTCTGCCCTCTTGCCCCATCCCCAAGTCCAGCCTTCCCCACCCTAATGATTGCATTAAAGCTCTGCTCACTGGCTACCACCTACCCCACTGTCAAAGTTAAAATTTGGCAGGACACACTTGGCTTTCCATAATCAGAGATGCTGCCCTGAGCCCCAGCCTTGTGTGTGTATCCACTGTGCACTACCTGTCGCCTGTCCCATCCATCCTGGCCTGCTGCTGCTGTCTGCTTCCTTCTGCTTAAGCCTCTGTACCATCATTAGCTTTGGTTGTCAGCTTTACTAGATGGAGGGGTACGTGGAACATTGGTAAAGCGCGCTTCTGGGCGTGTCTCTAAAGACGTCTCTATGGAAGACTGGTAGTTGGATCTGCAGAGTGGATGGGGGAGGATCTTGCATCATTGTGGGTGGGCGACGCTCAGCACACATGCTCGGCTCTCCATGAGTAGGCTGATTGTTCTGCTGTTTCTCTAACCCTCAGATATTAGACACAGATTCTCCAGCTTTCCCACAATCACTTGCGCCAGCAGCTCTCCAGGGGGCTTTCAGGTCTTCTTGTTGCACCACTAGTCCCCTGTGTCTTGAGGCTTCTAACCTTTGAACCAAATAGCTATCCTTCCCTTGGCTCTCCAGCTTAAAGGGAGCAAGTGTTCACCAATCCCATAAGCCCAGCTAATGACCTCTTTGTAACAGTCACTGCATGTGTCCTACCTGCTCTGCTCTGGAGATGAAGCACACATCGGTTTTCTCTTTTTGGACCTGGTCACCATTTCTAGCACCTCGGGAACTCTTCTGGATCCCAGACCTCTTTATCAGACTTGATAAGTCCTCCTGGGGGCCACTTTGGAACCTTGGAGGGGTTTCCTCGTCTTACACTCCCACACTGCAATTGTTTCCTTACATATCCGGCTTCGCTAAAGGACACCAGCTTATCTTCATTTTGCATGTTTTCCGGAAGAGAGAGGGGCTCCGAAAATGGGGCTGGATAAATGGAAACAGACTGCTCCGAAGTTGTTCCAGATGTGAAGAAGTCGCAGTGTGGCGTGTTAGGAAGAGCGGCGCGAGAATCACAAGGTGGTAGGATGACTCTGCGCAGGCTCTGACGGGGTTGGTGGAAAGACGCCCCTAGAAGTGGCTTTTGAAGCGCTACAGACGTGCGCCATTTGGAATGAACCTCCTGTTTCCTGCTGGGGATTTAGGATGTGAGCACTCAGCTCTCGGCTCGCTGCTCCTGCCACCATGCCTGCCTGCTGCCATGCTTCCCGGCCATGTGATGGTGAGGACTCCTATTCCCCGGAACTAAAAACACCAAATCATCCCTTCCTTCTGTGAGTGGCTTTAGTCATCTGTTTTATCATAATAACAGAAAAGTAGCTCATACTGATGGAGACTCTACCTGTGGACTGGCTAATCCACTCATGGAACTGATACAGTAATGGATGGTTAATGTCAATTGGCGCCCTATGCTGCCAGCAAGACCATTGCTAGATGTGGCCCCTTAATCCTGGGTGAGAGCCATGAACTCAGAACGCCTGTTTTCTCTATAATTTACCCACTGTTGCGAGCAACAAAAAGCAAGCTAAGATACTGAATAAGACAATGGATGGATAAACAAATTATAGGCATTTTCCTCAGCATTTATGCTGAGCAAGTTCATCAGTTCCAAAGCAGCACCTGGCACCAGATTCCACTTATATGAAGCTCTAGAATAAGCAGAATTCATCTGCATTAACAGGAAGCTTATCAATGGCTAATAGAAAAGGAGGAACAGATTCCAAATAGAGGAGAAGACTTTTTAAAATCTTACTTTATTTTATTATTTTATTGAAAATTTTATTTCAAGAATGTGATGTCAATTACACAAAAGTGAATATTTGACAAAATTGAACTATATTCTAAAAAGAATTGAGAATGGACACTGAAACACGTGTGGAAGACTGCTGGTCACAAACCACTCGTGGTAGTCAAAGGACGAAAGCCACCCAACATCCGATGAATGCATATCATGGAGAAGCAATGAAAAGAAACGAAAGATGCTCTATACAGTAGATGAGTCCCAAAGGCTTTCTGCTAAATGGAAGAAACCAAGCACAAAATCCCCATGTATAGCCAACAGATTGATCAGATGAGATGAACTCAGAGACAGAAGGGCAGCATCTGCTCTCCAGGGACCTGCGGGAGAGGGACGGGAGGGGGGTACTGCTCACAGATTTCCTCATGGGCGGAGAATGGAAGAGGAATGGCGGTTCCACATTTCCAGGCACAGCACAGAAGGGGGGGGATGCAGGCAGAACCCAGCAAGCGCCTAGATTTGAAGAAACACAGCTAAGAGACTAAAAAGACCAAGGCAGTAATTGCACAGGAAGACAGGGTTATCTCACACCAAAGAAGAGGTAGTTCGGAATGTTTGACAACCAGTCAGAAATGATCAGAGATGAAAAGAATACCTAAAATACGCTCCAAAATGAGAAAATTAAAATGACATTGACACATACTACACAAGCTATGAAAGGAATCCCACCAGGCAGCCCATGCCCTTGACTGCTGAGTCATTGCTCCAGCCATCCCTCCAATACCCCAATTTTTTAGTTTTTGAGAGAGGGTTTCTCTGGTAGTCCTGGCTGTCCTGAAACTCACTCTGTAGACCAGGCTGGTCTTGAACTCAGAGATCCTCCTTCCTCTGCCTGTTGACTGCTCAGATTAAAGGGGTGTGCTACCATCACCCAGTTGAACATTTTAATATAAGTAGAAAGAGTATTTGATTTAAAAAGCCAACATTTATTCTTGACTTTAAAAATAGCGCCTCAAAGAAAAATTTGATACTTTCACCTGAGACGAAGGACAAAGCAGAGAGGTTATTTCTCCCTGCCTCTATTCAGGATTGTTTTGGAGGTTTGAAAAACAAAGAGCAATGGATAAAAGGCATAGTAATTGTCAGGAAGGAAAACTATCTTTATTTGCAGATGTCATAATCCTCTGTACTGCAGCATTCAAGATCAGTGTACAAATAATAATTATGATGATAAAGCAAACACTGTCTTGTTTTGTATTTATATGCCAGCAAGGAGCCATTGGAAGTTAAGATTCAAGCAACAGCATCAGTAGCAGCACGCAGAACTACTTAAAATAGATCTGATAAAGAAAAACTCTGCCAGGCTTGAGTCCTGACCATTACAGACACTCCTAAGGGAAACTGACAGGAAGGAACAGTCTGCGTTCTTAGGAAGACACAATGTCGTTATGTCACAGATCAACCTGGACTCAGTAAGGAAGTCAAGGACCACTGGGCTTTCATAGATGTTGACAAGGTGGTTCTAAAAGTCATATACAAATATGAGGGGACTGAAATAACCCAGGAAACTTGGAAATTCTTTTAAATGATATTTGAGAATCTATACTAACCTATACTATACTCATTCCAAGATTTGTATGAAATAATACTGATTCAAATAGTGTGGAAATGATAAAAACACAACTCAACCAAAGGAGCAGAATAAAGTCCTAAAGGACACACACACACACACACACACACTCCTGATCTATCCTTTCTTTCATTTGCTTGGTTTTACTATTGTGGTGTGTTCTTGTTTGTTTTACTTTGTTTGGGTGGTATTTTTGTTGTTAGTTTGATTGTGTTTAGGGATCATTTTTTATTGTTTTTTTCTTTTGACATAGGATCTTACCACGTAGCCCAGCTCCCCTGAGACTCATCATTCCCTGCCTTGCAGCCTTCTGAGTACTGGTATTACAAGTGTACCCCCAAAGACTCAAGGGTGACAACTGACTTTTGACAGAGACGCAAACAGAATTCACCAGTGAAAAGCTTTCCCTTTCAGATGGGCGGCTGAATGAATAAGCATCGAAGGCAGAATAATAAAGCTTTTATTTTGATTAGTTTGTATCTTTTGGTTTTTATTTGTTTAGTTTATTGGTTGGTTGGTTGGTTGGTTGATTGGTATTTGTGAGAGATAGCCTTGACTTAGACTGGTCTAGAACTCATGATCCTCCTGCCTCGGCCTCCCAAGCTCTGGGATTTCTAGTATGTATCATGAGACCTGGGAGGCCCCATGACATCTCTCAGAGCTGTCCACTCCTCACTGAACTCAAACATAAAAACAGAGTTCTTCCTGAGCTTGGATCTTCATTTCTGAAGCCTCCCATGAATGTAAATCAGGTATACTCTATCAAGCAGGAAGGAGACGGTTGATCCATGAATCTGTGCACGGGTGCTGACCCTGTGGGCTCAGTGGTAGAGGGCTTGCCTAGCATGCATGAGACTCTGGGCTCTGTCTCTAGCATTGAGGGCGGGTAAATTTGATTCATACTTTAAACTTGTATGAAATGCAGACACTAAAACGTCTAGGAAGACTGGGATGTAGCTCAGTTGGTACAGGGCCTGCCTAACATTCGCGAAACCCCAAGTTCAGTCCCAAGCGCTGCATAAAACTGAACGTGTCGTGCATGCCTGTAATCCTAGCACTCAGGAGACAGAGGCAGGAGGAGCAGGAGTTCCGGGTCACCCTTCATTACAAATTCAGTTCAAAGCCAACCTAAGCTTTGTGAGTCTTTGTCTCAAAAATTAATTAATTAAAACAAAGTCAAGTCTCTGGGGAAAACTTTGGTGACTGTGCATTAGGCAAAGGTTTCTAGTTTCAGGGGTGTTTCTGATAGGGTAGAATATATTCTAAGGACAGGTGAAGTTCTGCTTTCAGTCTCTCTCTCTCTCTCTCTCTCTCTCTCTCTCTCTCTCTCTCTAACATCCTCCCCCCCACACACACACGACAAACCAATATAATTAATATGACTCAAAAATATGATCCATCAAGTATAGTGGTATATTATTTGTGTTTTAATAAATAAAGCTTATCTGAAGATCAGAAAGCAAGGCAACCACACAGGCCAGGGAGTGGTGGTACAAATGTTTAATCCCAGGACTCAGAAGACAGAGGAAGACGGAGTTCCGTGAGTTCAAGGCTGTCCTGGACTATACAAGATTGAATCTGTCTGAAAGAGAAATAGAGCTCACACAAAAGTGACTCCAGCACTTGAGATCTCATGCTTTTAATCCCAGCCCTAGGGAGGTGGAGACAGGAGCAATATGGCTGAGCGGAGAGAGGAGTATAAAGGGGAAGAGACAGGAACTCAGTGGCATGTGGAATCTGAGGTTGATGGAGACCATTGTAGGATCACCCTTTTGTTTGTCTAAACTTTGGTAGAGATCTCTCTAGTGGCTGGCTGCTTTGCTTTTCTAATCTTCATCTTGAACCCCAGTATCTGTCTCTGGGTTTTTATTATTTGTGCTACAATTAAGAAAAAAATATCAGGGCTGGAGAGATGCCTCAGTGGTTAAGAGTACTGGATGCCCTTCTAGAGGACCAGGTTCAGTTCCCAGTATTCATCAGGCAGTTCACTACTATCTGTAACTCCAGTTCTAGGTGATCCAGCATCCTCACACAGCCATACGTGCAGGCAAACATCAGCACACATGAAATAAAAACAAATCAATTTTAAAATATCTAGGGCCAGAGATTTGACTCAGTGGTTAAGAGAACTTGTTGCTCTGGCAGAGGACTTAGGTTTGGTTCTCAGCACCCACGACATGGGTCACAACCATTACAACTCTAATCCCAGGGGCTCCAGCAAACCTCTTCTGACTCCGAGAGCACCAGGCATATACACATGGTACACAATTACACACACAGGCAAACACTCATACTATATATACACATATGATACTTGCATATGCAATAAAATAAATCTTCTTTAAAAAATTAAATCTGAGGTCAAGAGTGGTGGTGCAAGCCCCAGCACTCCAGAAGGCAGAGGCAGGTGGATCACTGTGAGTTCGAGGCCAGTCTGGTGTAACATAACAAGTTATGGTACAACCAGAACTACAAAGAGATAGTAATAAATAAAAATAAATCTATAGGCTTCTTTTCAGCAAAACTGTATAGCGTGTGGACTCTGGGGTTCTGTTGGATCTGATGAGCGAACATCTGGCTCCAGGTTCACACCCCACAGCCTCTGAGCGTTCTCCTGGGAGGAAACGCTTCCACGTTCTCCCTTTGCATCATTGCTCACTGCCCCTAAGTGCAGGGCGCTATCTACCTGGCCCAAGGCTTATGAGCCATTCTCAAGCAAGGCCAGAGACTGGGAAACGGAAACCTCCCTGCTGTTCCAGGTCCTGCAGGCCGGCCCTCCCTGCCACTCAGTTCTGGAAATGACGTACCCACCCACCTCTGCTGTCCCTCCCAGGAGATGGAAACAGTTTGGTCCTCACTCAGTCCTTCTGTTTGCCTTGAGACATTTGTCACAAGTGCTAATGAACAGTCTGTGACAGAGCAGACACAAAGACAAAGACGGAAGGGGAAGAGGTAGACACAAAAGAACTCTCCCTGCTGCTGGGCTGATAAAGGTGGACTAATCAATGAGAGCAGTTCCGTCCCCTGGGCTCCACTGAGTGGTCTCTCCCCAGGCGTCTCCTGGGGTGGGGCTGGGTTTCACACCACAGGCAGCTCCTGAAGTGTGGAGGATGGTATTGGTTTCACTCCCCAGGCTTCTTCCAGACTTAAGGGTTCACTATACACACACACACACACACACACACACACACACACACACACACACACGGATGGATGCACGCACGCACAGACACGCCCATCCCCACTGGTGAGTTTTCTCAGGGAAGAAGCAGGCCTGGAAGGGAAGGCATGCGGCAGGACGATTGGCTCTCTTCACAGGTCCAACTTCAGATGACTTTAGGGGGGACAAAGCAGAGCGAGCAAGAGGGTCTTGAAGCTCCCAAGAGGCATCAGCCAATTAAGGCCACTGTCTTCTTGGTGACACCTTTTCCATCTTGAAAAAAATAAAAATAGAAAGAAAAGAAAGAAAAAGAAAAGAAAATTGGTCTTGTGTTTTATAGCATTCTGCTGAAAAGGGGGAAAAAAGCCCTGCATTAAGCCTCATCACCCGAGACAGCTTTTCCTTTCTCCTCCATCCGTTCCCTGTTCTCCAAAGCCAGCGTGAGACCAGCAGAATGCAGAAATGCCCGGCAAGTGTCCACACTGCACTGAGTTAGACTAAGTACCTCACCCAGATTATCTGCTCTCCTGCTCACCGTAACTAACCCTGGGAGGTCATGTGATTAGCAGCCCCATTTGACAATGTAGAAACTAAGGCTTAAAGAAGTTCATTACATTGTCCAAGTCACTGACAAGTTACATGGTGGCATCCCAGAACGACTCTCGCTCTTAGTGTTCTGAAACCAAAGAGAGCGTATATTTATAAAGACCTTTTTTTTCTTTTTCTTTATTATTGTGGAGTGTGTGTGTGTGTGTGTGTGTGTGTGTGTGTGTGTGATGGGAAGGTGGCCCACATGTTACAGCATGCATGTGGAGATCAGATGTCAACTTTGTGGACTTCATCTTCCACCTTTATGGGAATTGCTGGGATGGAACTCAGGTAGTCGGGTTCTCATGGGGAAAGCCTTTACCCGTAGAGCCATCTTGCTGGCCCCGTCTCAGTTCTTAGCTTTCAATTACTTTTAGTGACCCCCGAACTCTTTACTGTCCAGGTGCTTCAAGGTTTCCTCAGGCCCCATCAGTAACCAACAGTAGACTGTTTACACTGCCTTCTATAATACATTGTCCAATAATCAGCTTTCTACGGAGAGATTTACTTAAAATATCTTAAATATGGTATAAATGTCTAGTTTAGGCTCTCAACCTAACCTACACCGCCTCCTGTATGGCTCAAGGAACATGGTGGAAGAGGGAGGGGGAGGCGTGGGAGAGTCAGAAACTAGTGTGGAAACTGGGAGCCTTTAGCTCAGAGCTTCTCAATCCCCTTACTACAGTTCCTCGTGTCGTGGTGACCTCCCCCCAACCACAAAACTATTTCGCTGCCACTTCCTAACTGTAACTTTGCTAGTGTTATGAATCGTAATGCAGATATCTGATATGCAGGATTATCCGATACTTGACCCGGTAGCAACCTCCAGGGTTGAGAACCACCACTTTAGATTCATGGCAACCATGAACAATGCAGTTACATGCACAGACCCTGTGTGCAATCCGTCCTAGAAAAGGGAGGATGTCAAGGGACTCTTGATTTCTTCCTGCTGAACTTTTGGCTACCGATAGACTCCGGGCAAGGAGGCACCATTGTTTTCAGCTGCGTACCCCCTGTTCAGTGTGCCAGTTCTAACAAACAACTCCAAACGCATGCTCACACAGCTGGCTCTGCTCAAACTTAGTGGATGGCAAACTCAAACGAGTAGGCGGAGTGTGGAGGATTTGCCGGAAGCGGTAGAGGTAGATGGGGTGTTTGGAGATAGGTGAGTGAATGCGGTCGGTGTGCTTATGTGTGAAATTGTCAAAGAATAAATTTGATTACTACTAATAATTTTTAAAGGCTGACCTCATAGAGAAAAAGAAAAACACGTCTAAGTTTGGAACTCTTGGGTCAAGGCATATGCACCAAGAGTAAAATCCTGCCAAGCACGGTAACTCACTGTTAAGAAACAGGAGGGTCCCAGGCTAATGTGGGTCACAACAGTGAGCTGGAATTCTTGGTTCATAACACATCCATAATTTTAGGTTTTTGACACACGATGCCAAGAGTCGGCCATATTATAGTCCCTACATCCTCACCTACCCTGGAATACAAGGAGTTTTGTGCGCTTGTATTTCTAGATTTTGAGACAGGGTCTCATCGGTCCGCTGGCCTCAGATTCACTAGGTCTGAAAATGACCTGGAATTCCTGAACCTGTTGTCTCTGCCTCTAAGTGCTAGGATTACAGGCAAGCCGAAGAATTTTTTATCCAAGTGATTACAGGCAGCTTGAGTTCTGCCACATGAATAATGAAATTGGCACTAATTAGGGGTTTTGAGCAGCCCAACCTTTTCTAGTGGAAATGGCACACCCAACAGCAGGTACCAGGGAGCCAGACGCTGAGCAGAACGGCGTCTGGAGCAGAGCGCTAGACCCGTGTTCCGTTTGCCAGTGCTCTCAGAAATGGCTCCGGGGTTGGCACATGCCCATGGTCCCGGCTCTGAATCACTTCTTGCAGCTCCTAGCTCAACCAGGTCTCAGCAGTACGACTACCTCACCAGACAGTAGACACGATTCCCTCACCAGACCGTAGACATGCTTCTCAGAAATCCCTTTGCTTCCATCATTGTAGCTGAATAGTCAGCCCCAATCAGTGAAGAAGGGGAACAGTGTGTGGGAAGGGTGTCCCTGGGTCCCTCAGCTGCTGACGCCAGTGAGTGGCAGGGTGGAGAAGGAAGAGAACCGGGTAATGCAGATTTGGGATTGGGATTGTGGTGCACAGCTCAGCCCTGACATTGCACATGTACAGAAGCAAGACATGCCCGGTCTCGTAGCCTTTCCTGTTGATGCTCCGTGTAAAATGGTTACAATCTCCTGCATCAGACTAAGACATCAATCGCCCCCCACACACACTAGTGCATGCTTTGCTCCTGACATGCCAAGCACACCGCTAATGTCCCAGAATCTCTTTGGCCCTTGGTCCAAAGGGGTTCTCAAATGAAGCTTAGATCCTCTTCCCTGGTCACTCAGGTCGCTGTCAGGACTCAGTGCCCTTCTCAGGCCAAGGTTGCCGGGCGGTGGTGGCACAAGCCTTTAATCCTAGCACTTGGGAGGCAGAGGCAGGAAGATCTCGGTGAATTCAGGCCAGCCTGGTCTACACAGTGAGTTCCAGGACAGCTAGGGTTGTTACACAGAGAAACTCTGCCTCAAAAAATAAAACCCAAGGACTCCAGAGCTCTTCTCAGCACCTACAGCCTGCCCTCCCGTCCTGGCTGTGTGGTCCCCTCCTTAAACCTTATTCCCTGAGCTGGGCCCACTCGGGACACCCCCCCTTAGAGTAACTCTGATTTAGCTGTGACATCCTTCCTGTCATGCATTGCAACCTATCATGACAGTGAGAGTCCACAGGCAGGCATCCCCTCTGGCATTCCAGTGCTGGACTTTAAGAGATGAATGAGCTGGAAATGGGGATCATGGGTGTTGCTAGAACTCTGCCTGCGACAGGAACATGTGCAGATGAGAGGGGGGTGGAGCAGAGTGCTCCCCTGGGCAGATGGGGGGTGGAGCACAATGCTCCCCTGTGCAGATGAGGGGGGGTGGAGCACAGTGCTCCCCTGTGCAGATGAGAGGGGGGGTGGAGCACAGTGCTCCCCTGTGCAGATGGGAGGGGGGGTGGAGCACAGTGCTCCCCTGTGCAGATGAGAGGGGGGGTGGAGCACAGTGCTCCCCTGTGCAGATGAGAGGGTGGTGGAGCACAGTGCTCCCCTGTGCAGATGGGAGGGGGGTGGAGCACAGTGCTCCCCTGTGCAGATGGGAGGGTGGTGGAGCACAATGCTCCCCTGTGCAGATGGGGGGTGGAGCACAGTGCTCCCCTGTGCAGATGAGAGGGGGGGTGGAGCACAGTGCTCCCCTGTGCAGATGGGAGGGGGTGGAGCACAGTGCTCCCCTGTGCAGATGAGAGGGGGGGTGGAGCACAGTGCTCCCCTGTGCAGATGAGAGGGGGTGGAGCACAGTGCTCTCCTGTGCAGATGGGAGGGGGGGTGGAGCACAGTGCTCCCCTGTGCAGATGGGAGGGGGTGGAGCACAGTGCTCCCCTGTGCAGATAAGGGGGGGGTGGAGCACAGTGCTCCCCTGTGCAGATGGGAGGGGGAGTGGAGCACAGTGCTCCCCTGTGCAGATGGGGGGGTGGAGCACAGTGCTCCCCTGTGCAGATGAGGGGGGGTGGAGCACAGTGCTCCCCTGTGCAGATAGGAGGGGGGGTGGAGCACAGTGCTCCCCTGTGCAGATGAGAGGGGGGGTTGGAGCACATTGCTCCCCTGGGCAGATGGAAGGGGGTGGAGCACAGTGCTCCCCTGGGCAGATGAGAGGGGGGGTGGAGCAGAGTGCTCCCCTGGGCAGATGAGAGGGGGGGTGGAGCACAGTGCTCCCCTGTGCAGATGGGAGGGGGTGGAGCACAGTGCTCCCCTGTGCAGATGGGAGGGGGTGGAGCACAGTGCTCCCCTGTGCAGATAAGGGGGGGGTGGAGCACAGTGCTCCCCTGTGCAGATGGGAGGGGGGTGGAGCACAGTGCTCCCCTGTGCAGATGGGAGGGGGGGTGGAGCACAGTGCTCCCCTGTGCAGATGGGAGGGGTGGAGCACAGTGCTCCCCTGTGCAGATGAGGGGGGTGGAGCACAGTGCTCCCCTGTGCAGATGAGAGGGGGTGTGGAGCACAGTGCTCCCCTGTGCAGATGGGAGGGGTGGAGCACAGTGCTCCCCTGTGCAGATGAGGGGGGGTGGAGCACAGTGCTCCCCTGTGCAGATGGGAGGGGGTGGAGCACAGTGCTCCCCTGTGCAGATGGGAGGGGGTGGAGCACAGTGCTCCCCTGTGCAGATGGGAGGGGGGGTAGAGCACAGTGCTCCCCTGTGCAGATGGGAGGGGGGGTGGAGCACAGTGCTCCCCTGTGCAGATAATAGGGGGGGTGGAGCACAGTGCTCCCCTGTGCAGATGGGAGGGGGGGTGGAGCACAGTGCTACCCTGGGCAGATGGGAGGGAGTGGTGGGATGAGCGTGCAGCATCACTGCATAGACCAAGAAGCTGGGTTTGACAGACCCCAGAGTCACCGCCACTCTGTAAGGGCAGAAGGCAAGGCTGACCTTTCTCCCCACGTCTCACCATCCAGAGGTGGAGGGCATGGGCTGCTGCCTGAATCAGAGCAGGAACCAGTAACTATAGCGCGGCTAAAGAGAGGATGCAAAGCCACAATCCCTTGCTCTTTGTGGGACAGCAACCTTATTCTGCATCCCATTTCCTTCTTCTTGCCCCTTCTCTCACCTCATGGTGTTTTGACATCATCCTGTCCGCAGAACATCTGCCAATAGAGAATCCAGCTGAGAAAGCCGATGAAGCCAGCATCCAGGGGCTCTCTCCCAGGCCACTGCATGCTGAGCTAGATCCTAGAGGGAGAGGGTGGCTCTCAGCCCCCCCCCCAGCCTGTAAATCCACTCTTGTCACTCCCTGTGACTCTTGGATATTTTGTGGGCCAGAGCCTTGGAACAGGGACTGAACCCTATGAAGGCCATCCCCAGTGAGAAAAGCTAAGTCGCCTTCCAGCCTGAAGTGGTCCTGCTGGGCTCCTCTGTATGTAAGTCACACATTTCCCTGATCTGCCAAGAAAAGAATCATGCCAGCTGGAGAAACATCACCTCTCTCACCAGAGCCAGCTCTCATGGCCACAGAAGGTTCCGGCTCTGTCTGAGCTCTTTCAGCCCGAATGTGGACTCATTCTCACAACAGTCTAGCAAAGACCTAGGAGGGGCCAGAGTATTTTGGCCTAAGTGCTAGGGTACAGTAGTGTCAAAAATAAAGACAGAGGCTGGGAGGATGGCTAAGTCAGTAAAGGCCTTGCCCACAGCATGAAGGTCTGAGTTCAGTTCCTCAAGCACCTACATAAAAAGCTGGGGACATCAGAGGGGCAGACACACCCCTGGAGGGGACTGGGGGGCGACCGATGGATCTCTGAATCCCACTGGCCACCTAATTTAGCCACGTAATGAGCTCTAGGTTCAATGAGAAACCCTGTCTCAAAACATAAGGTAGAGAGCAATTGGAGATGCTAAAGTCCATCTCTGCCTTCCACATGCACATACGCACCCATGACAAATACCCACACATGCGTATGCACACACAAATGCACATACAGACACGGCACATGTGCACACACATGAAAATGTACACGTGCGTGAATATAAAAACCAAGAAATACAAAAATAAGTTCTCGTTCTCAAAAACTTGACGCTGAATGGGGAGACGAGGCAAGGACGTGAATTATGTGGTATATACTGTGGTGTTAGCGTGGCCTGGAGAACAGAGCTGGGAAGGCTAGGAAGACCGTTCTGCAGATGGCCTGAGATTGACTTGAGACCCGTGAGTGGGTCAGCCAGGGGTTGGTGAGAGGCCCTGCTGAAGTCCTTGATCAGCCCTGAAGCTCATGCAGCGCTGAGTAGCTGATAGTGGCCACCAGCACCGCAAGAGGTGTGCCTATGGCGTTCTCCCAGAAGCCCCCAAGCCTCACAGCCCCCCAACTATCAAGATCAGGGAGCTGACAGAACTCTGCCGGACAGTTTGGGCAGAGCTCAGCCTCCGGGTCCCTGTGGCTTTCCGGCATCAGAGGAAGTCCCCCACCGCCACCCTGCTGGGGCAAATGGGCCCCTTTGATGCTAGAGGCCCTGCCTGGCCAAGGGTACTGGCTCTCAACCCCTACTCTGAGGCACTCCAGCTCTGAGGTGAGGTAAGTGCCAGACAGGACCCTGGAGAGGGCTGAGGACTGGCCAAGCCTTCCCCCAACCGGCTCCTCTCTTACCAATCACACAGGCACCCCCCCACCCCCCTCTTTCTGTGTCCTATGTGTGTGTGTGTTATGTTGTGTGAGGTGTGTGTGAGAGAGAATGGTATGTAGATATGTATGTGTATATGTGTGTATCTATGTGGTGTGTGTTAGAGAGAGAAAGAGATAGAGAGAGAGGGAGAGAGAGAATGATATGTGGTATATGTTTTGGTGCGTAAGTATGTAGTGGATTGTATATGTGGTGTGTATGCTATGTGTTATGTATGCTGTATGATGTATATGGTGTGGTGTATGTATATGTGGTGTTATGGTATGTTGTGTATATGGTGTGTGTATAATGTGTGTATGTGGTGTGTATATATGGTATGTATATATGGTATATATGGTGGTGTGTGCATATATGTGGTGTGTATTGTGTGTGGTGTGTATGGTGTGTGTGGTGTGTGGTGTGTATGGTGTGTGGTGTGTATGGTGTGTGGTGTGTATGGTGTGTGGTGTGTATGGTGTGTGGTGTGTATGGTGTGTGGTGTGTATGGTGTGTGGTGTGTATGGTGTGTGGTGTGTATGGTGTGTTGTACACATAAGCTCTCTAGTTCACTGTCCCTCTCCCTTCCCATCCCCATTTCTTCCCCCTCTCCTCCCCTTGTCCCTCTTTCTAAAATAATCAACTTTATAACTTTTGGGGGTACTTTCTGAAGAACCCTAAAAAATACAGAATGATCAAAGTTTCTCTCCTCTCTTTTCCTCTGTGATCCCAACCTCTTCACCCAGCCACTTCCACTCTGGCCTTGTCCCCTTCTCTTGGAGCCTCCACACTCCTCCCTTCCACACTTCGCCCAGTTACATCTGAGCATCACTCGTTCTAGTCAACCTATCTCCAGAAGCTAAGCTGACCTGCCCGCACCCTCTCACTTCCTGCCCTGGGTCCCCACGCCACAGGTCTGCATAGACCTCAACATCCTTCCCCTGGCCTCTGCTCTGGTTGCCCGTCCCCCACCCCCAGGACTTCGCCGAGTACCTGATCATCCCAGCTCCAAAACTGGGCATCACCCCCTTTCATTGCTCTCCTATCAGATGGATCCTCTGAATTCTAGCGGACCTAATTTAATGGAGTCCCAGGTATCCACCTCCAGGGAGCCTCTTATTTCTGTCTCCTTAACACACCAGCTCATGCCCTGGCTTTTCCAAGTTTATTCTCACAGTTAGGGACCAGCTGAGCACATGGGCCATGTCAGTTTACTTCCTTGAGCATCAGTTACTCTCAGCTGACAACTAGGCAGGATGATGCTCGCTGCACAGGGTGTGATGAGTTCAAACCCCACATCTCCCCGGCAACTGCGCAGAGCTCAGTCCCCACCACACAGACCTGACTGTCCCGCCCCACTTCTCATCTCTCTCCCTGCCATGTGCTTTATCCTCCAGGGCCGACGCCGGCTCTTAGAATCACAGTTTGCCAAACACACCCTGTAATTTTCTGCTTCCAATAATCCAGCAGCAATGGTAATGAGCGTTTTGTTTTGTTTCATCTTAAACCAAGTTGGTATTGTATAAAATTATCTGGTTGTTTTAGCTTACCTAAAATATTCATATCAGTAAGACACTGGAATTTTAAAAAAAAATAATTAGGGTTTTGTTGTTGTTGTTTTTAAAGCTTGTCTCAGGAAGTTTTTATAAAACAAAGTAGGAAAAAACTGATTCCTGCCTGCTCTGTCCCTTCCACTCTGCTCGAGAAAGGATTTGCAATTCAAATTGAAGCTAAACTCTGTTTTTCACTTTGAAAAACACATTTTCCCCAGCAATGAAACTCCTTTTTGTTGAGTACTTCCCCTGGAAAAGAGTCACAGTTCCATACTTTGGATGTGAACAAGAGAAGGCTACTGATCTCTCTTCCCTCTGAGTCCTCCCCAGGATCTCTACGAGGACAAACTTAGAGCTGTGAAGCTCACCACACACACATGCACATACCTCCTCCATCTCTTAGAATTCTTCCTAACCGAGCTCCATCAATGTCAGGGATGGGGTTAAGTTTGTTCTTTTACGGGACACCAGCTCTGGTCCAGAGAGCTGAAATCAGATCTCTAACTGCAGCTGCGTTATCACAATGACTTCTGGATTTCTAGCTCTCCCGGTGGAACAGTGTGGGGTCAAGAGAGAATTCCTGTGTGTTGGTAGGTGGACAGATGTTTCTGGAAAGCTCACATTCAGTGTGTGTGGCTCTATCTAGGGGTGAACCCTGGCTGTTCTGTCCCTTACCAAGGGACACACCTGGGTGAACAGCTGTTATTCCATTTTCTGGTTTGATATTGTTGTGTGGATTCAGCGAATCAATTCATGGTGCCCACTAAGCGCTCAGCAAAAATAGGAGTCATCATTACCCTGGGTGATTAAACTCCTTGGTTTGTCTAGCTGGATGTCTAAGTTGGGGTTTTCATTGCTGTGATGAAACACCGTGACTAAAGGCAAGATGGAGAAGGAAAGGGATTACTGGGCTTACACTTCCGCATCATAGTCCCGCGGTTCTCAGTCTCCCTAAGGTTATGACCCTTTAATGCAGTGCCTCATGTTGCGGTGACCCCCAACCATAAAACCCTTTTCATTGCTACTGCATAACTGTAATTTTGTTCCTGTCATGAATCATAAATATTTCTGGAGATAGAGGTTTGCCAAAGGGGTCTTGACCCACAGGTTGAGAATTGATGTCGTAGCCCATCGGTGGAGGAAGTCACAGCAGGAACTCAGACTAGACCTGTGAAGGAGCTGATGCAGAGGCCATGGAGGAAGGCTGCTAACGGGCTTGCTTGGCTTGCTTTCTTATAGAACCTAGCACTGCCCACAACGGACTGGACCCTTCCCATCAGCCACTGATTTAAGAAATACCCTTCAGCTGGATCTTAGGGAGGCATTTTTTCAACTGAGGCTCCCTCCTCTCAGATGAGTCGAGCTTGTGTCGAGTTGACATAAAACTATCCAGCACACTGGGCTGAGGAAATTGTTTCTCTGGTCTGTTTTTGATACCCTATCTGACATTAGTTCATTCAGATCTCTCTAGCAAATACCACATAAAAAAATGATTCAGATCTTTTACTTGAATAGACTTGGTTTAAATCTCTCCAGCATTTACTTACTAGCGAGGTGACTTAACTGCTGTGTGCTTCAGCAGTTCCATTTGTAAAACCAACATTAAAAACAATGCCTGGTGCAGGGGTCGGGGGGAGGGGAGACTATTCCAGAGGACCCAGGTTCGATTCCTAGCACTCACATGGCAGCTCACAGCTATCTATAACTCCAGTTCCAGGGGATCAACACACTCTTCTGGCCTCTAAGGACACCAGGCATGCCTGTGAGGCACAGACACAGATGCAGACAAAACATAAAATATTTTTTTCATTTAAAAAAAATTATTGATGACATTTTATTTACATAAAAACAATTCCTGGAACTGGAGAGATGGCTCAGAGGTTAAGAGCATTGCCTGCTCTTCCAAAGGTCCTGAGTTCAATTCCCAGCAACAACATGGTGGTTCACAACCATCTGTAATGAGGTCTAGTGCCCTCTTCCGACCTGCGGGCATACACACAGACAGAATATTGTATACATAATAAACAAATATAAAAAAAACAATTCCTGATGGATCTGGAGAGATGGCTCAGTGTTAAGAGCCAGTATTAATCTTGCAGAGGACCTGATTATAATTCCCAGCACACACATCTGACAGCCCGTAAGGCCCTGTAACTCTATCTGCAGGGCACTGAACACCACTGGCCTCTCTTCAGACAGCTATACTCACACTTTCATACAGACACACAAAAATACACATAACTTTTTTTAAATAAATCTTTTTTAAAAAAATTGCAGAGCCAACTACTAAGG
Source organism: Microtus pennsylvanicus (assembly GCF_037038515.1). NCBI lineage: Eukaryota > Metazoa > Chordata > Mammalia > Rodentia > Cricetidae > Microtus > Microtus pennsylvanicus. The sequence continues at coordinate 116,789,539 of NC_134583.1, read as the reverse complement.
ATCAAGGTCAGGCAGAAGAATCACTTGAACCCATTATTTCAGGACGGAAGACCCTGTTAGTTCTACCTGAATCAGAAGCAAGGCAAGCCGGAATATCGCTTGGAGCAGTCATTCAGTATGTTAGCTGTTTTCCCTAGAATGCCAGAACACTAAAGAACTGTATCCACAAGCACATAGAGGTTTTCAAAGGGTAGAGCTGTAGAATTTTTCTTTCTTTCTTTCTTTCTTTTTTTTTATTTTCGAGACAGGGTTTCTCTGTGGCTTTGGAGCCTGTCCTGGAACTAGCTCTGTAGACCAGGCTGGTCTTGAACTCACAGAGGTCCACCTGCCTCTGCCTCCCGAGTGCTGGGATTAAAGGCGTGGCCACCACCACCCAGCTTAGAATTTTTTTATTCAAGTTGTTGACTAGGGACAAAATAACATCACACACTCACTGGCCGGATGGCAACTGTCTGCACCACCATGAGACGCAGGCTCCTTGGACAGGAAGTCAAACATCCCTTCCCACAGTTGACTGCTAGAGCCCATGACCTGGGATCTGCCAACCAAGTGCTCATACATGGCAGCAAGAGTATTGCCTGCCTTTGAAAACAGAGAAGAAAGGTTAGTAAGTAGAAGGCAGAGACAAGAAGGGCTGGAGTCTCCACTCCTGCAGCACCTGAGCTTTTAATGGGCCTGGCCCACCCTGTGATGGTTTGAATGACAATGGCCTCATTTTATAGATTTGAATGTTTGGTCACCGGGGGCATCACCATTTGAAAGGTTTAGGAGGTTGGCCTTGTTGGAGAAGGTTTGTCACCGGAGGTGGGTTTTGAGATTTCAGAAGCCCAAGTCAGGTCCAGTGGCTCTCTCCCTTCCTGATTGATGCCTGTGGCTCCAGATGTAGAACTCCCAGCTAACTCTCCAGCACCACATCAGCTTGACTGCTGCCTTGCTCCCTGCCGTGATGAATAACTTCTGAAACTGTAAGCAAGCCCCAATTAAATGTTTTCTTTTGTAAAAGTTGTTACAGTCAGCAGCAGGCAGAGGATGGCACTAGGAGAAGCCTCAGCAGCACAGCGGGCAGGCCAGGCTGCCAGGAGCATCTTGACAGCAGTAGCCTCCAGAAATTATCTGACCATCAAAAACTCAGCCTCATCCCTGTTTGCACCTGAAGGAGAGTTCAACAGAGCCACAGCTCCCAACTACACCTATTAAAGGGAAAGGAATCCCCCTGAAACACAGGCTCCACCTGTTCCGATTGGAGGAAGAGATGGGTAGACAACAGGGTAAGAATACACTAGACAACATCAAGAGCAATTACAGCACCACCGGAAACTGATGGTTCTATAACAGCAAGACCTGAGCATCCCAACACAGATGAAACAGAAGGAAACGACCTTAAAAATAACTTTATAAAGATGATTGAGGATCTTAAAGAGGAAATTTAAAAAATTCCCTTAAAGTGGAGGAAAAGACAACCAAAAAAGGGAAGAAATCAACAAATCCCTTAAAGAAAAAGCGATCAAACCGGTGAAAGAAATGGTTCAAGACATAAAAATTGAAATAGAGGCAATAAAAATAACACAAACAGAGAGAAATCTGAAAATAGAAAATCTGGGTTAAACAATCAGTAACTATAGAAGCAAGCATACACAACAAAATACAAGAGATGGAAGTGAGAATCTCAGGTGTTGAAGATATGATAGAGGAAACAGATTCATTCATCAAGAAAATGTTAATTCTTAACACAAAATATCCAGAGAATCTGGGACACCATGAAAAACTTGAACCTAAGAATAATAGGAATTGAAGAAGGAGAAGTCCAGCTCAAAGATACAGAAAATATATTCAACAAAATCATAGAAGAAAACTTTCCCAACCTAAAGAAGAACATGGCTATGAAAATATAAGAAGCTTACCAAACACTAAACAGACTGTACCAAAAAAAAAGTCCCCTCACCACATAATAATCAAAACAGTAACATACAAAGAAAGAAAGACTATTAAGAGCTACAAAGGCAAATGGCCAAGTAACATATAAAGGCAGACCTATCAGAATTACAGCTAACTTCTCAATGGAAACAATGAAAGCCAGAAGGTCCTCATCAGGTGTTATGCAGACATTGAGAGACCATGGTTGCCAGCCCAGACTATTACATCCAGCAAGGTTTTCAATCAATATAGATGGAGAAAACAAGATATTCCATGACAAAACCAGATTTAATCAATACCTATCCACAAATCCACAAACTCATGGAAACTGAACAATGCTCAACTGAATTACCAAAGAAGAAATAAAGAAATTAAAGGCTTTTTAAAATTCAATGAAAATGACCACACAACATACCCAAACTTACAGAATGCAATGAAAGCAGTGCTAAGAGGAAAGTTCTTAGAACTAAATGCCTACACAAAGAAGCTGGGAAAATCCCACACTAGTGAATTAACAGAATGCCTGAAAACTCTAGACAAAAAGAAGCATACTCACCCAAGCGGACTAGAAGACAGGAAATAATCAAATTGAGAGCTGAAATCAACAAAATAGAAACAAAGCAAACAATACAAAGAATCAATGAGACAGAGTTAGTTCTTTGAGAAAATCAACAAGATAGACAAACCTTTATCCAAACTAACCAAAAGGCAGAAAGAGAATGTCCCAATTAACAAAATCAGAAATGAAAAGGGGGACATAACAACAGACACGAAGAAAATCTAGAGAATCTTCAGGTCATGCTTCAAAAACCTGTACTCCACAAAATTGGAAAACTTAAAGGAAATGGACAATTTTCTGTATAAGTACCACATAGCAAAATTAAATCAAGACCAGATAAGCAAATTAAACAGATCTATAACTGCTAAAGAAATAGAAACAGTCATCAAAAGTTTCTCAACAACAACAACAAAATACCAGTACTCCTCAAATTGTTCACAATAGAAACAGAAAGAATATTGCCTAACTCTTTTTACAAGACTATAGTTACCCTGATACCCAAACCACATAAAGACACAACTAAGAAAGAGAGTTACAGGCCAATTTCCCTCATGAACATTGTTGCAAAAATAATCAATAAAATACTGGCAAACCAATCCAAGAACACATCAGAAAAATCATCCATCATGACCAAGTCGGCTTCATCCCAGAGCTGCAGGGATGGCTCAACACACACACACAAAAAAAATCCACCAGTGTAATCCATCATATAAACAAACTCAAAGAAAAAAAAACCCACATGATCATCTCATTAGATGCTGAAAAAGCCTTCGACAAAATTCAACATCCCTTCATGATAAAGGTCTTGGAGAGAGCAGAGATATAAGAAACATACCTAAATATAATAAAGGCAATATACAACAAGCCACCAGCCAACATCAAACTAAATGGAGAGGAACTCCCAGGGATCCCACTAAAATCAGGAACAAGACAAGGTTGTCCACTCTCTTCATATCTATTCAATATAGTACTTAAGGTTTTAGCTAGAGCAATAAGACAACAAAAGGAGATCAAGGGGATACAAATTGGAAAGAAGAAGTCATACTTTCACTACTTGTTGGTGATATGATATTATACATAAGTGATCCCAAAAATTCTAAATTCTACCAGGGAACTCCTACAACTGATAAACACCTTTAGTAATCTAGCAGGATACAAGATTAACTAAAAAAAAAATCAGTAACCTTCTTATATGCAGATGATGAATGAGCTGAGAAAGTAATCAAAGAAATGTCACCCTTTACAATAGCCATAAATAACATAAAATATCTTGGGGTAACTCTAAACAAACACGTGAAAGACCTACATGACAAGAACTTTAAATCTTTAAAGAAAGAGATTGAATATGACACCAGAAAATGGAAAGATCTCCCATGCTCTTAGACAGATCAGATTAACATAGTAAAAATGACAATCTTACCAAAAGCAATCTACAGATTCAATGCAATGCCCATCAAAATCCCAGCAAAATTCTTCACAAACCTTGAAAAAACAATGCTCAACTTTATATGAAAAAAACAAAACAAAACAAAAAACCCAGGATACCCAAAACAATCCTGTAGAATAAAGGAACTTCTGGAGGCATCACCATCCTTGACTTCAAACTATACTATAGAGCTACAGCTTGGTATTGGCATAAAAACAGGAGGACCAATGGAATCAAATCGAAGATCCAGATATCAGTCTACACTCCTATGATCACCTGATTTTTGACAAAGAAGCTAAAATTATAAAATGGAAAAAAGAAAGGATATTCAATAAATGTTTTCCAGCATAAGTGGATGTAGACATATAAAAGAATGCAAATAGATCTTTTTATTGTTATGCAGAAAATTGAAGTCCAAATGGACAAAAGACTTCAACATAAAACCAACCACACTGAACCTCATAGAAGAGAAAGTGGGAAAATGGCAGCCTACAGAACAGGAAAAGATCTTCACCAACCCTACATCTGACAGAGGAATGAACTCCAAAATACACAAAGAACTCAAGAAACTAGACATCAAAAGAACAAATAATGCAATAAAAAAAAATGGGCTACAGACCTAAAGAGAGAACTCTCAATAGAAGAAACTTAAATGGCTGAAAGACATTTAAGGAATTGTTCAACTTCCTTAGCTATCAGAGAAATGCAAATCAAAACAACTCTGTTTTGATACTATCTTACACCCGGTCAGAACGACCAAGATTAAAAACACTGATGACAGCTTATACTGGAGAAGATGTGGAGTAAGGGAAACACTCCTCCATTGCTGGTGGGAGTGCAAACTTGTACAGCTGCTTTGGAAATCAGTATGTGGTTTCTCAGAAAATTAGGAAACAATCAATCAATTGTTGGGTATATACTCAAAGGATGCTCACAAGGGCATTTGCTCAACTATGTTCATAGCAGCATTATTCATAATAGCCAGAACCTAGAAACAACCTAGATGCCAGAAGAATGAATAAGGAAAGTTTTTACTGAAGCATGGATAAAAAAAATGTGGTACATTTACACAATAGACTATTACTCAGCAGTAAAAAATAATGACATCTTGAAATTTGCAGGCAAATGGACAAAACTAGAAAAAAAAACCATACTGAGTGAGGAAACCTGTAACATGAGGGCCTGCTAGTTGGTGTTTCTGTCCTGCCCAGTTCCCACAGTATTTATGTCCCAAAGAAAATACACAGAAGTCTACATTAATCATAAACTGATTGGCCCATTAGCTCAGGCTTTGTATTAGCTCTTATAACATATATTAGCCCATTATTCTTATATATGTTAGCCACATGGCTCAGTACCTTTTTCAGCAGGGAAGGTCATATCCTGCTTCTTCCATGATCTGGGCAGGACTGGGAAAGAGCTTCCTTCTTCCCAGAATACTCCTGTTTTCTTTGCCCCACCTCTACTTCCTGTCTGGTTTTCCCACCTATACTGCCTGGCCAATCAGCATTTATTTAAAACGTGATTGACAGAATACAGACAATTCTCCCACACCAGACCATAATACTAAGTGTGAAGTGTTACACGAGTTCTAATTAGTCTTAATAATAAAAACCCAGAGCAAGATATCGGGGCAAATGCTGAAAGATCAGAGAGACAAAGTAGGAAGCCACAACCAGCTTTTGCCTTGCTAACTCCTCAGCCTAAAAAGGGCTGAACTCCTTCTCCCCCCAGCCATATCACTCCCTGTCTATCTGTACAGACCTCTGTGGTTGACTAGTGACTAGCTTCACCCTCTGATCTTCAGGCAAGCTCTATTTGTTAGCACACAAACAGAATATCACCACAGTGAAGTGTGTGCTGGCTAGCTCAGTTCTCCTGCTCTCTCTTGGCTTAGTCTTAATTCTTACCCAGGGTCTTTCAGCCTTGTGAGTTATGTTGGGCCCTTTGGTCTTTAAGGAAGACATAACCACATGGCCATTGATCCCTTTCTAAAATTCTCTTCCTGGTAGCACCCCTTTATACCTGGTGATTAATCTTAGTTCATATCCACAGAGAAGGCTTCCCAGGCTTCACGGAGATTGACTATTGGCTGTAATTATTCCACAAGTCTCTCTCTCCTGTGAGGTTTGACATGCTGTTAAATCCAAACAATTCAAACAACCAATCAGCGTTTATTTAAAATATAATTGACAGAATATAGAATTGTCCCACATCAGGAACCCAAAACCAGAAAGACAAATATAATATTACTGACTCATAAACAGATATTAGACATAAAGTAAAGGATAAACACCCTACAGTCCACAGGCCCAGAGAACCTAGATAACAAAGAGGACTCTAAGAAAGTCAAACATGGATCCACCTAGGTAGGTGGAAAAGACAAGATCTCCTGAGTAAATTGGGAGTATGGGGGGCAGAGGGAAGGTGGAAGGGAAGAGGGGAGGAAGTAAGGGGAGTGAGAAAAATGTATAGCTCAAGTTGTTACAGCCATGGTGTCTCTTCACCACAACAGAACACTGACTAAGACCCACCCCGCACCCTGCATTCTAGGTACCAAGTCCAGGGCAAGTAAGGCTTCTGCAACTGATCTAGAGTCCTAGACCCTCAAATTCTTAATTACAAAATCAATAGAGATACTTTACAACCAGAAGAAACATCCAGAATGTATTCTGGAAGTGTGAATGGTCTCTTTGCTAGATGTTCTCACACAACTTAGCAAAGTCCTTCCACCCCTCTTTCTCCTTATCAGACAGGCCATCAAAGCGGTCCTTCAAGGCGAGCAGATGTCCTTGTATCAACCCTACTAAAGCTTCACAATTTCCCATAAAATAAAGGTGATACTATTTTTTTTTTTTTGCAAACACTCATTGGACAGGCATGTTTTCAGAGATCCACGGTAGTCTCAAATAAGCATCTTCTTTGGTGTTGCAAACTCCTTTTCCTGAACCACACCTTCAGAAGTGAAGCATTGATTTTTCCATAATGCTCTATGTACAAAGATACTTTAGAACACAGTGCTCAGAGTGTCTGAAGCTGGAAACAACCTAAATGTTCAGCAATCTCCCCTTATCTCTGTTGTTTATTGTATCTTGTGGGCAGAGGAGGGGCTGGGGATTTCAATGATCAAAAGGCACTTTATGAAAACCGCTACTCAAGTGCAGGTGAGAGTTGGGACTTTTAGGTTCCTTCCAACAGTGAAATTTTAGCTGTCTTCCCTTCAGTGATGGAAGAGAAGCAGGAACTAGAAATAAAAGGTGTATCAAAGTCAAACTAACTGAAGCATAAGGGGATCATTGTTTCACCCACGCAACCAGCAAACCTGAATACTCAGAGAACTGGTCAAGTTTGGTTCATCCCTAGAAATCCCAAAGCCTTAATGTGTATCAGTTTGCCTTGGACTCTCACTCAATGTGCATGGATTCAGGAAGTCTGAGGTGATACCTGAGACACTGCTGCTGCATCGCCAAGTGACCAAAAGAAGCAGAAGCTGCTGGTCCACAAAAGAGACTCACTAAAGGGATGGATGGGGTCAGGGCCTTTGAGAGGGCTCAGTGGGAAAAAGGCACTTGCCGCATAAGGCAGAAGACCTGAGCTCAATCCCTAGGGTCCACATAAAAGTGGTCGGTGAGAGTAGTCATCAAAGTTGTCCTCTCTCCTACACACACACACACACATGCACACACACACACACACACACACACTGTAGTAAGCACATATCACACATAACAACAATAGTGAATGAAACAAAACACTTTTCTAAAAGAAGGGATTGATCTATTCATCTGCTTAGGATTGTCCAAGTATTTGCAGAAAGTCCTGAGCCCCAAGAAATCCATAAGTACTAGACACCAGAACAACTTGTCACTCCAATGACTAAATTAACTAAAACGGGGTCCAGTAACACAGAGGCCTGAAAACGTAGTTCACTTGCTGGAAACACTGGCAAAATGAAGGGTTTAAGCATCTATTCACTCGGGCTTCACCCAACATTGCCCAGTCTGCGATGCTGGAGGAAATGCCTCCTGAGACCATCCAGATAAGGGTTTCTTTGTGTCAGCAGCAGCAGGGGGCAATGGGTGACAGCAAAAATACAAAAAATCCAGGATTCCTCAGAAACAAGAAGAAGGTAGGAAAAAGCATCTACGCCTTCATTTGAACGCACTATGGTAGCCAACCTCTAAATGGTGTTGGTCCTTCTCAGTTCTAGAATCCCCCGCAAGGACAGCTCAAAGGATTTTAGTCATCAGTAGACTAAAGTATGATTTCCAATGCTAGGTGACAAAAGACATTAAGGCTTTGCTCCTGCTCCTGGTTTTGGATCATTTGTTCTGAGCAAGGCCAGGTGCCATGTGTCAGGGATCCTTGAGCCACTCTGTAGAGAGAATCACATAGTGAGGAACAAAGCCTTCCTGTCACCAGTCACATGAGTGTGTCATCCAGGAAGCAAACCCCTGAAGTGCTACTCAAGGTTTTGGGTAGCTTCATTCCTATCCAACAGCAGACAGCAGATCCACTCAGATGAACTGGTTTTGGTTCTTTTTCCTAAATATAATTTAAAACTTTAACTTTCTTTGCTTTGTATATGTAGGTGTTTGTTTGTACACAGAACACACCACACGAGTGCCTGGTGCCATCAGAGGTGAAAAGTGGGTGTTAGGTGTCCTGAAACTAGAGTCACAGACAGTGAGCTGCCATCTGGGGTCTAGAGATTGAACCTGGAGCCTCAGGAAGAGCAGCCTGTGCTCTTACGCACTGAGCCACCTCTCCAGTCTCTCAGATGCACTTTTTTTTTAAAAAAATATTTATTTATTATGTATACAATATTCTGTCTGTGTATATGCCTGCAGGCCAGAAGAGGGCACCAGACCCCTCTACAGATGATTGTGAACCACCATGTGGTTGCTGGGAATTGAACTCAGGACCTTTGGAAGAACAGGCAATGCTCTTAACCTCTGAGCCATTTCTCCAGCCCCTCAGATGAACTCTTGACAGAGTCCTCTAAAAACTCCTCCAAGACCAAAAAACCAAGAAGTTTCCAACTAACAATCAACAAGGCCACAAATTTCATTTTTCTTAAATGTTTAAAAAGAAAAAAAAAAGGATTGTCTCCAATATCCAAAGAGGCTGTTCCCAAACAAATCAAGATGCCCAACACCTGAAACAATTGAAAGACTTTTAGACACCAAGATCTTCATTCCTACAATTGAAGAGTAGATCAGGCCTACTCTAGAGGGTACCTATGCACCCCCCCAGGTCTGCACACCTGGCTCTAGGTACAGCACATCACTTACCAACCCTGTGACGTTTGCGACCACAGATCAGAAATGCTGTCACTGGTAGTGCTCAGTGTGGTCCCTGGACCACCAGCATCAGCATCGCCCCAGGACTAGCTGCAAATGCAAATTCTTGAGTTAATGCAGAAAACCTAGGATGGCGCCAATTTGTATCTCAACAAGCCCTCTGTGGGCATGCATCCTGCTGCACACTCACATCTCCCAAGCAAGTTTTCTTGCCTCAGAGTCTTAGCTACTTTTCTATTGTCATGAAGAGACGCCATGACCAAGGCAACAAAGAGTTTGCTGGGGGCTTGCTTACTGTTTCGGAGGGTGAGTCCCTGATGACCATCGTGGGGAGTATGGCAGCAGGCATGGAGATGGAGCAGGAGCTGAGAGCTTACATGCTGAAACCTCAACCATCAGGCAGAGAGAGAACTGACTGGAATAGCCAACCCACAGTGACACACCTCCTCCAACAAGGCCACCCTTCTAAATCCTTCCCAAACAGTTCCGCCAACTAGGGACCAGCCATTCAAATACGTGAGCCTATGGGAGCTGTTCTCATTCACACCACCATGCTCAGCTCCAAAACATGTGAGGGCACAGCTCTACAAACAAGCAGGGTCAGCCACTAGCCCCAGCAGAAACACCAGCGAGCTGGACCTTCTGCCAGGCTTGCTGGAAAGTCCACTGTGGCTATAAAACCCCAAGTTCTAACAGCAACACCGTGAGTCTCTCTCCTCAGAGGTGTGCAAGGATCAAGAATCAGCACAGTGCAGTCTTAAGAGTCTCTTTGACGTGTCCACAAATAACCAACGCACGGGGCTTTGTTCTTTGTTGCTGTTCCTGTTAGAACTGAAAACAAGTCGGAACCCTGAATTTCCCAATCTGGAGCCTGAGGTGCTCAGATGATGCACCCACAGCCCTTCCTCCAACCCTAAAAGTCTGTGACTGGCTGATATTAAGTGAACTTTCCATTTCAGAATACCGAGTCCCCTCATCTAGTATGAAACTGTAGCATTGGGTGGCTTGTTTGTTCTTGGTGAACCGACTGGTCTGTTCTTAGTGACTTGATTTTGTCACATTATAAGCAATGCGCTTATCCTCCTTTCCCAATTCAAATGAATCTACTGGTAACTTCAGGCTAACAGCCTGGAAGCATCTACTGTTGCTAAGCAAACAGAGATCTCTAACCCCTCAGTGGATTAAGAGTTCGGCAGCAGCGAGAGCCCTTACAGTGTGGGGCAGTTTTTGTACTGAAGCGGTGTGGTTACGAACACTGCAACACGATAACTCTCACCCAGAAAACCCACCACGCAGTCCAGAGCGAAGCCTCCACCCCGTCCCAGGGTTCTAACTGGAGTTGACTCTACTTCAAAGAAAGGAAAGCTTGTTTGGCCAAATACCCATGGAGCATTGGTTTCAGGAATGTGACATGCTGTTAAACCACACCGTGTAAGCTTGCGGCCACTGAGATTTCCCAAGGATGAAAGTTTCACTTTTCAAAAAAAAACATGGCACCATGTAAGTCAAAGAAACACATGGTAGATGGTGTCCAGAAACATTCTTTCTCGGAGAACGCCTACTATGTGTGAGCATGTTCTGGAGGACGGCAATAAATTATGTAAACAGAGTAAATGTACGTGATTAGAACGCCGAAAAGCGTTTCCTAACCTTGAGTAGCATTTCAGGCTGTAGAGAGGAGGGAATGGTGGGCCGGGCAGAGTCCTGTATCGGTGCATGGCTCTGTAGGAAGGCCGTGGAGAGAGAAGGATGCTCCACACCTGGGATTGTGGCCTGAATGAATGGTCAGCATGGGGCAGCTGGAGGAAGTTGCTGGGTATTGGAGCAGTCATAGAAACTGCGGGCAGAAGCGACATATCACAGGGTCCTCGGTGCCTCTGTGCCTCCACCTCATCTGGTCCTAAGGCTCAAGGCGAGGGCTGTCTCCCTGGATTGTTCTTAATGTGACGGCGTTGGAAGACCTGAACAGCAGGAATGGAAGTTCGGGGCTTTGCAACTGTTCAGCTTTGGAAGAGGATAGGGGAGCCATTTAAGACAACTTTCCCACCCAGCTTCCATTTGAATGCGCCTGCTGACAGTGAGCTTGCTCCCTCACCAGACCGCAGGTTTTATCACCAAAGGACTCTAGCTGTTTCTTCACGTAGCGGCCTTGGACACCCTCCTCCCCTGGTCAACCTAAATGTGCTCTGTTCAGAAGCACCGGTCTGGACCTGTATTTACAACAGTTTGGACTCACTATGTAGGAGCCACCACAAACTCTCTAACATCCACAGAGCTCTTTTTTTTTTTAATTTGGATTTGGTTTTATTTTGCCAGGTGTGGTGCCCACCTTTAATCCTACCATTCCAGAGGTGGAGGCAGGCAGATCTCTGAGTTGGATGCCAGCCTGGTCTACACAGCGAGCTCCAGGCCAGCCAGGGTTTCACGATGAGATCCTGTTTCAAAGCAAACAGATTTATTTTATTTTTATTATGTGTATTGGGTGCTGTGTGTGCGCTCATGAAGGCAGGAAAAAGGTCAGAAGAGGTCATCAGATCTCCTGGAGCTGCAGCTAGAGGCAGTGGTGAGCTACCTGGTGTGGGTGAGCTACCTGGTGTGGGTGCTGGGGACCACACTCAGGTCCTCTGCAAGGGCAGAAAGAACTCTTAATGACTACAGCCCCCGCAGGGCTCTTTCTCAAGGGATGGTTCCAGAATTGAATTCATGTCACTAACTAGGTTGCCTATGTTTTTGGAAAACTGGGGTAACATAGCATAGATCAAAATATGGGCAGCATGGGAAATATTGCAACCAGAGTCTACAGATTGTTGGTGGCTCCCTCTAGAAACAAACGACGGGCAGGGTTGGGTAAACCTTGAGTACGTGAGCCCTTGCTAAGTCATCGGGTGCTTTTCAGCTTCTCGCTGTCTAGGGTTCAAAGCAGCCTTGAACCAGAATGGATTCTTTGGATTTCGTGGACACTGGTGGAAAAGCCACAGAGCTTGGCATAGAAGGGAGAAGACCGCCCCCTTGTGGACCTCTGGGGGTTTGCAAAGTGCAATGCCCTGAACCCACACAGGACATTGGGGGGACGTAGAGCCCCAATTCACCTGTCGCTTGTGAAAGAGTGGTAGCAGGGACAGAAGGAGTGGCAGGAATACAGGAAAGGAAGTTAGAAGATGGCGATCCCTCAGTTGGCTACAGAAAATCGGAAAGCTAATAGGCAAATGTTACTAGCTGTTAGGTAAAGGGTAGGGGCCAGCGGGAGAAGCATCAAGAACTCTTTCCTGATTCCCAAACTCCATGTCTCTAGTAGAAAGAGGTAACTATAGTTGTGCAGAACTTAGGTACCCTCCCCTTTACATCCCTGACCTGATAATGACCTGTGGTCTGTGGCACCCCATCTCTGACTGAAGACCAAAGCACCGGAAATGACAAGGGCAAACCCTGCCGGAAGGAGGTGGTAGGCCCACCTACGGCTACAGTGACTGCCGCCCTCCAGCGCTGTACGGAGCCCTAGGAGCCCCAAGGGCCATTTCCTGTAATCATTGCCCTCATCCCACAGTCTTGGCCAAGTCTTCGTTCTTTCGCCATCACCTGGGCACCAACCCACGCGTACTTGTACCATACGCATGCTTGTCCAGAGAGGTGTGAGCTAGGCTCACTTCACGTCCTTTATACAAAGCTCACACCACACACCTAACCTGCCTTCCCTCGGCGCCCACAGAGTCACCAGAGACTGCGCTGGAGGCGTCCCTCTGAAGTGGATTCTGGACAATATAACTGAGCTAAAGGTAGTCTTGAGAAGTCACGAGCCCCTCCCTTCCTCAAAGTTCTCCGGGGGGGGGGGATTAAGGTGGCTTTTAAGAATTTGAATTATATGGTTCAAGTCCTTTTTAGAATTCAGCTGTCGGGGTTCAACATCCTCAAGTCACCAAAGACACCGCTGTTAAAGGCAGTCGAAATCTTCCTAAAACGGTCTTGTATAAATGATCTGTAATCGTGGTGGCCTTGAGCTAGCTCAATCTACCTGCAAAGATCTAGGGCAAACGTTACGGAGAAGATGGACCGTCTTGTCACACTAGAGAATACTGAAGCTATTGGCAGCCCATCTCATTTCTCCACGGTGCAATGTAAGGCTACAGTAAGGCATTGTGGGTTATTCAATAAGTTCTCTAAATATCAGAAGACTCCAACGATAAGAAGTTCTGCCCAAACACTGAAGTCAGGTAGAACACGCACGTCTAATCGTCGACAGAACGCTGTTCAAACACCTAGGTCAGACCACCCAGCTTCTGTGGCATTGCCAAATTCTCAAATTGTAAAGACAATTTTAAAGTCCAAAACCTACAAACAGTCGGAGGTTCAATGAGCAGGTTGTGCCATTTCAAAACGGAGAATGTGCTTGCATAAGCAAGTCACCGTGGCTAACCTTTCTGGATCGAGTCCGGCCTTCAGTTTAGAAACGTGGCCACGCCAGGGTCAGAGCTGTGACAAACCTGTGCTTTCGAGGAGGTTAGCCAAGGTTCACAGGGTCATGACTGGGCCATTTTATCAGTCACGTCAGGCTCACACCCTATTGCCAGAGATAGATAAAAACTTTATCTGTCACTGAGCTAAATCTGCTCCTACTGCCTGGTCTTGAATAAAGAAAACCTGGGCTCAGCTTATCTAAAGCAGCCTTGTCTTTCCCGGCACAGTTTCCAGAAGCAAATTCTAAGGAAAGGTGACATGCCAGGAGTTTTCTTGTTTCATTTTGGTCAAGAACTGTCCATAATCAGAGTGACTGGCTCTGTCTTATCTAAAACATCAGCTTCAAACGAGGGTTCTGCCTTTCTATGACGTGGATTAACTATGCTAACTGAGATGTTAGATTGCTGACCCTGGTACACTAGGAGGAGCTTCCCTATGCACCAGCATTGTTGCCTTCCCAGAACCATCCTTCTCTACAGTAGAGCAAACGACCAACACCACAGAACTAAAACAGTCCCAGGTTCAACTCCCAAAAGCACAAAAGGAAAAGAATCTAAAATTAACTTTGGGCTGGCAAAGGGGAGATGTACCTCAGTGGTAACGCACTTCCCCTACACAAGTGAGGCCTTTGATCCAACCCTAGCACCATAAAAATGTAAATAAATAAATTTAACTTAATTAGCCTTGGTAAAGTTTCGAAATGTGGAATATCAACTATCTTACAAGAATTTGCAAAAATACCCTTGGACCAGCACACACGTAATGCATGTTTTCTAGCATGGATGGGGGAACTATGGTTTCATTCTAAATAATTTTACATGTACAAACTACATCAATTCTTCCTAACGGGGATTTCTGTTGGTATGTTTTGTTCTTTAGAGACAGTATCTCTGTAGCCCAAGTTGGCCTTGAATGTCTGTTCTTCCTGCCTTTACCTTCCAAGTACTGGGATTACAGCCATGTACCACCATGGCCAGCTTGCCAACAAGAATCTTAGAAGCAAGAAAAGTACTTTTTAATTTTACTTTATTTGGAAATCATACAAATTCATTATTTTAATATTTAAAGACCATGGGGCTGTAGTAGAGACACATAAATATTAGACTATACATTTAGAAATTAAATAAAGGCAACATGACACTATAAAAAAAACACGTATACTTCAAAGAAGTCCAAGAGTTGAAATACCCATCAGACATCACCCCGGAAGTGGGTGAATCTTGCGGGGAGATTGTCCACAGGGTACACAGTGGGGCTGGTTTTCATTGTAGGAGGTCCATTTAGAAGCTGCCAGTCACAATGCCTGGCCAGCTCCACTGTAAATATCTTGAGAAGAATTTTTGCAAACTCTTTGCCTACACAGCTCCGAAGGCCTCCTCCAAACGGAATGAAGCTGAACCTGGATGCGTCCTCGGGATGAGGTGGTATAAAGCGGTCAGGGTTAAATTCCTCCTTGTTAGCGAAGTTATCTGCCACGTCGTGTGTGTCACAGATACTGTAAATAACATTCCAGCCCTTGGGAATCTGGTATCCCTGGAAAAAATTAGGAAGTCCTAAGAACCGGCAAGCCAGACTTGAGCTTGCAAGAACAAAAAGTCATCACGGATATGGTTGGGATTGAGAGGAGGGCGAGTGGAAGGCCTGACTTGCATCACTGAATGGTGCAGGACAGTATCAAAGGCAGTAAGCCCAGGGATACTCTGCTCAGGGAAGCTGAGGCTCAGAACCACAGCAGGGCAGACAGGGTGGGGGATGGGAAGAAGGAGAACTCACATTCAACTCAAAAGTCTTCAGAGCAACCCGAAACCCTCCTGGAACTGGGGGATTCAACCGAAGGGTCTCCTTAATAACACACCCAGTGTATTTAAGCTGCTCCAAAGTTTCCATGTCTAGCTTGCTGTCTTCATTGCTTTTGCAAAGTAAGCCCTATCAAAAACAGATACAGAGGGGGAATGACTCTTGGGCACCCCGGTGAAACCAGGCCAGCTGATGTCAACAGGACTAACTGTTGCCTGAACCCTAAGGCGACTGGATAGGAGAGGATACCAGGGAAATGGCAGCTGATGACCAATCACTTCCACACTTCCTCAGCCCAAACCCACCACCTCTTTTCAGCCGGGGAATGTTGCTCACCAGGTGTCCCCTCACCAACACTGCCCACCCTGATCTGCTTATGGCACTAGTCACGCTATTCATTTTCTTGAGTGGGCAAATATCCACGAAAGGAGAACCTAGTAATCTCTACAGTTCTGCAAAAGGTGGAGGAGGTGCAGGAATACAGGGTCAAACTCTGCCCAAGAGAGATCTTAGCACAAAGAACTGCCCTTTTAAAATTATAAGCCCCCTTGCCCTTGGTCCTTCCCTTTCATAGTACCGGGTTTAGGGAGCAAACTTACTTAATGGGAAGTGGGGGGCTAGGGCAGTAGGGAACCTCTAGAACCCTCTTACCTTACTCCTTATCTCCTCTCGGACTTTCCGGAGAACGGGAGGGTAGAGTCCTAGGTAAGCAATCAGCGAAGTGGCTGCACTGGCTGTAGTTTCGTGGCCACCAAAGAGGAGCTCTGTTGAAGACTGCTTTAGTGCCTAGGGATAAAAACGGAAGTTTGTTCAGATCTGCGTGCAGTTTTACAGCACCGTTACAAAGGACCGAACTGAGAATACTGAACGGAAGATTGCAGGGGAAAAAACGCTTTGCTCATAGAAAGTCAAAGAAGGCAAACAAAAATGCAAAAACTCCCTTAATTGTACTCTTCCTTGACCTTGGTTTTATTAATGCCTCCCAATGTTCTTTCAAACTTTGCAAATGAGACTTTCCCTTTGAACCTAGGGACCGTTCTAGTTGTACAGCCACCCCCTTTCTTTTACAGCTCTCCAGATCTAGCGTTAACCCTCAGGATTCCTCAGTGCAGTCTGAGTACCCTGGAGAACCTGGGCTCCTGACAGCGCTTTTGCACCGCACCCCCCTCAGGAAATGTTCTGGAAAGTCGGAGACACTCCCCCCCCCAACCTTGGCACCTTCTGGAATAGCTAGTCACCTGCATATCCAGCCGCTCTCCCCTCTTCCATGAGTGTTCAATCAGGAGCTGCAGTGCATCCTTGCACGAGTCCTCTTGGGGCTCGTCAGCCCGAAGCCGGTGGATCTTGGCACGAATGTTCTCCTCGATCCGCGCGTGAATAAGGTTCCTCGCCTTCACGCCCTGAGCGCGGAGACAGCATGGCGGTGAGCGGACGCCAGTCTTGCGCGCCCCTCGCTCCAACTCCGCCAACCGCCCTTACCCGGTACAGCCCGCTGAAGGGCACGTCAATGGGGAGAGAGAAGAGATTGCGGGTCATCTCCTCGAAGGCTTCCACTAGCTGCTGCTCGTCCTCCCCGCTGCCGCTTGCCGGACCAGGCTCGCAGCCCAGCAGGATGCGCATGGCTATGCGAAACATGAGGCGCTTCACCTCGGGGTAGACCAGGAGGCCGCGCTCGCCGCAGCTTAGCCACTGCTCCAGACAACTGCCCACCTCCTCGGCGATCACCGGCACATAGCACTGGAGTGCCTCGCGGTTGAAGGCCTGCATAATCACCTGATCCCCCAGTAGTAGAGAGATTACAAACCTCTTCCCCTTCACACACCCCATCCCGCCTTCCCGAGTACCCTTCCAGGACCTCCAGAGCCTCCAGTCCTACACACGTGCTGGCGTGGAAACCTAAATCTCAGAAAGGGTCCTGGTCCCCACCTCCTAAGGCTAACCCTCATCAGCATCTATTTGAGCCAAGCCAAAGACCGAGATCTCCCTACTATCCAAGGCGTTGTCACCTCACCCTCACCTTCTTTCGCTGCTTGTGAGACGAATCGTGCAGGTTGGAGAGGCATCCGGAGCCCAGGATGGTGCGCACGGACGCAGGCCACTGCACCGCCACCAGCCGGTGCTCCCCTAGCAAGATGCGCCGCACGTTATCCGCGCCCATCACCCGCACTGTGGGCCGCCCAAACAGATGCGTCTTGTAGATGAAGCCGTATTTTCTGCGCTTCATCTGCAGAAACTTCCTCCGCTGAGAGTGAGGTGGAAGAGAGAGACCGGCAAACCGCGTGAGGGGGCGCCGGGGAGCATCTGTCCTCCGTCTAGCCCCTCTTTTAGCCTTAGTCGCCTCCCTCGCAAGGACACTTATCCCAGCTTCAGCCCAGGCCCAGAGCTGAGGCGGAAAATCCTCCGGGAAATCCTCAGGTCCCTTCCCGAGTTCCCTTACCTGCAGCACCATCTGCAAGGTTTCCCCAAAGAATGGGAAGCCCATGGTCCCGGGGGGCAAAGGGAGAGCGCAGCTGCGGTCGCGGCTGCTCACACAGTACAAGTACCAGAGCTTAGTCGCTGCCAGGAAGAGCAGCAGCGGCAGCACGAAGGTGCAGAGAGCACTGGCCAGCAGCGCCGGGAGCCCCATGGCACGCTGCAGCCTCCGCGCCACCTGCCGCCGCCGCCCTCGCTCCGAACCCCGCCGTGCGCCCTCTTTATAGGCCGCCCAGGTTACTGCCCACGTTACCTTGGTCAGACAAATTAGTTCACCCAAAGTTCATCTTTAATTGCGGATCGGGCCCCTAGCTCCTCCCCCCGCGAGGCGCTGCCCAAAATCTTTAACCGTTTGTTCCGCTCCCAGGCAGAGGCGGCGCACTGGCGGCTTCCCCGGGAGCGCGCCTCCTGGGGTGCGGGGCTAGGAACACCGCCTCCCCTATCCCGAGTGTGCGGAGCTCCGAGTCAGCAGGGAGCGGTCGGGAGCTGGAGGGAGCGGGTTGTGGATCTGGGACTTTGGAGTCCTAGGCTTTTTAGCTGTCTTTTGGTTGTCCTACGGGCTGCCCCAGCTCAAAGCAGCCTTCCTAACTTTCCATTCAATGGCGCCGCACGGCTTGGAGAGCGTGTTCAGAAATCACCATTCAGTGGACTTGACCCACAGGTTGGGTAAATGAGATCCCAAACACTTCCTGATCTGTGAAAATCCTAAGAAGATCCCAGGGCTAGGGTCCAAGCCAGAGCATAGGAGGTCAAGTACGACTGACAGATCGTGGATCCCGCAAGTGAGCCAGCGCATGAAGTCTTCGGAAGAGGTGCTTTAGGATTCAATTGCAAGAAAGCCTTCGGGTCTCTGGGACCCCAGGAGCAGCCTTGCACAAGCCCGATTTCCCTACTCTGCAGCCCAGTGGTGTACTAAAGTCGGTGCCCAGCTGTGGTGATACCGCCAGCTGGCTCAAATCCTATGGCCCTGGGGCTAGCAAACCCAGCCAGGCAGCTGGGAAGAGGGCCCCTGGTCCAGGCAGATAAGGGGAGGAAGACAGAGGGAGGAAACCCAGGAGTCCCGTTCCACCTCGGAGTGCCTGACTCTTGGGCGAGCTAGCAGGCTTCCTCCTTAGGAAGAAGGCTATCATTTCCACCGTTTCCACTCTGTCTACACCTCAAGGCAGCTGTGAGTTCACAAAGAGGGCTTCTGCTTCCAAATGGCTCGTTTGAGCTACATTTATAGACCGGTCGGGCTTCAAGACTTCAGAACCTTTCTCCAGTCTCCCAGATCCCACCCAAAGAAAAGCCAGAGACCCTGGTAGGACGGCTATTTGACCCTATGCTTCTGCCCCCAGCCATAGGGAATTTAAAGGGAATCGGTATTGGGGAGCAAGTCTCAGTTCCTGCAGCCAATACTGAGCTGTGGGACGCACGCACACACACTCCGGGCTTCCTGTGATCTCCTGCCAGCCGCATCGCTTCAGCCAGTGCCATACACTGCCTTGGTTTGGGCACTGAACTTACCAGCGGCGTGGAAAACAAACAGAATGACGCGTGTTTGTTTAGACCTGAACACGGGATCTAGCAAAAGCACACCCGCACCCCTTGGTAAGAGCCCATTGAAGATGAAAAACTAAAGCTGTTCAATATGTGGCCTGCCAGTGGTGGTCCCCAAATGACACCCGCCCCCCCCCGCCCCTGGGGAGAGTCGCAAAATACCCGCAAACGTCGTGAGGACCTGTACAAACCTAGCGACTCTCTAAGCCGGGATGCCTACGGGTTGTATTTCGGAGATTCAGTGGCTCCCCATAACTCTGTTCAGTGTTTCAGAGGCTCTCGAGAGGCGGGCGCTGCGGCTGTCGTATCTTGTAATGATTTGATTATTGTAAGGACTGCGTCCCAGCTTCTGCACTGGCAGGAACGCGGACAGACTGTGCTGGAGGTAATTCTCAGAAATCTCCGCCCGCCCCTTTCTGGAGAGCGCCTCCAGCCGGTGTGCAAAAATCGGCCAGCGGGGGCGTGACCTGGGGCCCGTTCCCAATCCTTTAGCCTGACCCGCCTGTGACCCCTGCAGGCCGGACCGTGACATCCCTGTGAACTCTGCCGGGCCACCCCACCAAGTTCAGCTCACGCTAGGTCAAAAGAGGAGCCCCGCTCGCGCGCGCTGGAAATGGCTACAGGGTAAAAACATAAAAAAATTTACCTGGTCATCAAGATCTGCGGGGCTCCAGGCAGGAAAACATTAAATGTTAGAATGGAAGATCGTTTAAAAACTTCTTCAAGGAAAAGGGGGAATCAATAAATTACCAGCCCAATAGGAACTTTGATCTAGGAACTACCCCAGACTTTATTGGATGGTGGTGGGTGGGGAAGGAGAGGTTGGCTCGCTGAGAAACCAAATGTTGGCCAGTTTTCCTATTGCTAAGGGTTGGGAGCTGTGGGATCAGGTTTGTGGTGGTCCTCCTTTCTGATGTTTTGCTTTTGCTACAGGAAACGGGTGGCAGGAGTCAAACGACCAGCACACACTCCTCCTGGACTCTCCCTTCAGCCCCCTTTAGCTTCCCCTCTGGTCTCTGGCATCTATGCCTGCTGCTGTCCCCAATGCTGCTTGGGGGCTGAGGCCAAAGTGGACGAACGCCTATGTCACCTCAGACTGGGTCCTTTGCCCAACTGTCAGCATTTAGATTCACTCTGAGTTAAAGGCCTGTTTTGTTTGGGGGTTTGGTGGTGGTGGTGGTTTCTCTATATTTCGCACCACTGAGCATTCTTGTTTTGTTTTGCTGGTTTATTTATTGTCTGCCTCCTTCTGTAAACATCGGAAGTCCAAGGGGCAAGAACTACATCTGGTCTTTCCCTATGAACGTGCAGTTGCTAAACTAGGAACCTACGTGTCCCTCAATAGTACGACAAAATGACGGGGAAACAGAAAAACTGGAGCCCCTTCCATGTGGTTATAGTCAGTCCGTACCCCAAAGCCAGTCAACAAGTCTCTTTGAACCAGTTTGTCTACAGGCTTCTGAAAGGCACCTCCCCTGTTTTTTTCTCCCCAAATCAGAATCAGCTTTGAAGCAGGGTCTTTTGGTCTCCTCATCCAGACGCAGATTTCTTAGATGCCCAAGGTTGTAGGCCTGCACTGTAATGCCTTTGCTCCCCCTGGTGCCCATAGAGCTCAGGCCCTGGCCTTTACTCTGAGCAGCTGCTGGTGATTGACTAGCCTGTATAGGGGGTATGGTGGTGTGAATCCCAACAGCTGCTGACCTTCAAGTACCTACTTATGTCCCCCTTGACTTCAGGCCCCAGGAATTTCCTCCTGATTCATTACAGAGGCAGCCTAGGCCAGGTTGCAGGCTCCCTGGCTCATCAGTTATGTCCTCTTGCCCAGGAGTGTGGGAATGTGGGTGGCAGGTTGAAGGAGGGGTTTGGGAACAATGGCAGGATGATAGTGGCTTTGATTTAAACGGTGGTGGAAATCTCTGAACTGGAAAGGACAGGCAGGCTAGGGATGGCTGTGAAAAGCACAAGGGCTGAGTTCCACAGGTGGCACGGGCTCAGAGGGAGGGCGGAGCGTTGAGTGATGGAAGAGGGGGTGCAGGACCACAGTGGCTCCTCGGTGGTAGAGGCCCCAGGTTCTTTGATTGGCAGTTTCTCCTTGGTAATAGTGAGGAGAGAGAAGCAGCAGCAAAGCAACTCTGCAAGCCGATGTTGCAGAGATAATCTAAAACCCAGAATCCAGATCCGTGGCCCAGAGGGAAGCATGGGCTGGGGCTGCCAAGCTTCCAGACCCTCCGGGTATAGGCTACAATGGGTCGGTCCTTCAGGTACGGCTCTGTACCATACACCCCCCCCCCCCCCCGCACCCCTTGCCACCCCAGCCTCCTTACTCAACCACTGGCAGGAAATGTTTTTTCTTGGCCTTCCTGTTTCAGTACAAATATCTCAAATCTCTTGTTTATCTCAAATGAAGGGATTATGTCTCAACCTCACATAAACCAGACTTAGAGACATCTCCAGAGAACATATTCTCTCCTGTAATCTTGAGGTAGGAATTTCTCTCTTCAGAAGTCTCTAACAGAATCTGCTGATGTTGAGCCAGTTGGAGCCCTGGAAGCACCCACGGTACTTAATTTCTGCCAACGCTCTAGAAGCCTGAGGGCAATTGCTGAGAGTGTCAGGGATACCCTGGTATCTCTGCTAACTTAAAAATAAATTGTAAATTCTCCTCTGGTTTGATATGAACACCCAACCATCACTGCTGCCGCTGCCGCCGCCAGGGCCTCAAGTTTCTTGCCAAACTTGCCACGGGAAGGTGAAGCCAGGTTTCATCTAATGGAGATAGGTTCTCTCCACCGCTGGCTCCTTGAGATCCTGGAAGCGCCAACGGTGTGAAGCAGGCTTCCCGCGCTCGCCTGGCTGCTCTCCTTCCCCAAGCCCAGGGCTTCTCCAATGCAGGGTGGGGGTGGGTGGGTAGGGGCGTGACTCAGTCTAATACTCATTCCAATCTAGCACAGAATTGTCTGGTGAGCAAGACCACTTAAATGTGCGTGCGATGAGGCCCTAGGGCGCTAAAGATAGTCCAGCGCTGGGTGTGCGCGGCAGCCACGGGGCAAGCTAAGGCTAGAGGAGCAGCGAATCAGAGGTGCAACCCATCCCCCGCACCCAAAGTCCTGAGAGGGTGAAAAAACAGTCGCAGCCCGTCCACTGGGTGCACAATGGGCACAGTCTGCATGACCGGAAAGGCAGGTGTAGCCAGCTCCCAGCGCGCCGTGCGCACCAGTTCCACGGCGAGCAACTGCAGCACCGCTTGCGCTAACTCTTGGCCCAGGCAGCTGCGCGCGCCGCCGCCGAACGGGATGTAGTGGAAGCGGCCGCCGGAGCCCGGCGCGTCCTTACCCTCCACGCCAAAGCGCTCCGGATCGAAGCCCTCGGGCGGGCTACGGTACACAGCAGCTGTCTCGTGCGTGTCTCGGATGCTATACATCACGCTCCAACCTTTGGGGATCTGGTAGCCCTAAGAAGTGAGGGGACCCGACTTGATCGCTAGGCACCGGGAAATCGCCAGAGCCAACTCCCGCCCCACCTCTCTTCCCCAGACGTGCTAAGTAAACCTCCAGGGGCCTGTGATGAACTAACTAACCCTGAAGGCAAAATATCTGCTTTGCAGTTTCTATGCCTTCCTAATTAGCTGTAAGATCTTGGAATGCTTGTGCTTAGTTGAGAAAGTAAGAATAAAAAATATCTACGTTGTTGAGAAAATTTCAAAAGGAGGCTGACACACAGTAGTGCCCATTAATTTGAATATTATGAGTTTGTTGTCTTTCTCTGTTTTCTTCTGACACAGGAGATTTACACTGTAAGACTGTAGCTACCAGTTGCCTGGGCTGAAGCAGGGAACCATCGCTCCCCTGGGACAGCTGAATTAGAAAACGCTTCCCTGCATTTAACTGAAGACTTCCCCACCTTTCCACTTCACCTCGACACAATAACGCGACCCTGCTTTACACTTTAGAAGATGCACACCTCTTTGTCCACTCCACCCTCCCATCCATCCTGACCTTCTCTGGCCACCTGCTAGGTATTGTCAACTCAGGCCCAGGCTCACACTAGGAACATTGACCTACATTCCCAGCCCCTTGGGTTTTTTCCTGGGTCTTCCAATCCCTGAACGACAATGTCAACTGTCCCTCCAAAGATGGCAGTTTTCTGAAGCCTGTGGGAGGTCATTACTATTCAGGTTCTCGCTAATGGGACAGAACACACCGGAATCACCCAAAGAAAGTTCTTTTCTCTCCAGTTCTGTTTCCTGTTTCCCCGTCTGTACAATGGAGGAGGAGGAAGAGAAGGAGGAGGAGGAGGAGGAGGAGGAGGAGGAGGAGGAGGAGGAGGAGGAGGAGGAGGAGGAGGAGGAGGAGGAGCTGCCCTGTGCTCCACCTACAGCCCTGGAAACTGCTGGGTCCTCTGCTGCCCTCGCTGTTCACTGGGCACACCAGCACAGCGGGATGAAGTTTAAACACACCAGACACTTCTGAGCACCAGCCCTTGGCTGGCAGCTCCCCCGCTGTGGCACACTCTCCTTGTTCCAGCCCTTTGGCTGGGATCACCCAACACTAGAGATCTCCTAGCTTCACTCCTTGGTCTTGGTACCTCCTCTCTGCATGGAACCCCTCCTTTTTCAGTGCCCCCCAATACTGCAGCAAAGCCATTCAGACAGAGATCCTCAAGCTCTACAGTGTGAACTCCCCAATCCTCAAAGCTGTCAGTTCATCAAACATTCCCAGGAGTATCGGAGCTGGAAAAAAAATAACGCCCTCCCAGAAGCTAAACTGAGACCCCCAATAAAGGGAGACTGTCCCCATTGTTCTAAGATGCAGTCAGGTCTAGTTCTTAACCTTGTCCAGTCAAGGGTAGCCTGATGAAACCATTAAGATTTTGTTCTTTGTATTAAGGCAGTTGCATTTCGCAGGTATATTGCCTAAGCGCGAGTCCTGGACAGGTAACAGTGGCTGGTTCTTTAGTCTCGTGGGGAAACTAAAGAAATAGTTCTTTGCTTCCCAGCTACACACTCTGGCTGCGAGGGAGGTGCTCAGGTAAAAATGTCAGCGTTCTAAAATTCCGTTCTAGCTGGATCGCTAACAAAAGCTGAAGTATACTTTATATAAGTATTCCTACTTCTGTATACTATATATAATATTTCTAACTTCTCCAGTCCTTCAGGCACCAGGCTTTGCATCTCTCTAGTAGGGTTGGAGGAAGGAGAGTCCGGGGGAATAGAATAGGGCTCCGCCCATTTTACAGTTACAGGAGGGAAAACTGAGGCCCTGGTAAGGGAAAGAGATCTCTGCGCTAATCTCCCTGCCCTTCTCCCAGCCCAGCGTCGCTGCAAGCATCCAGAGGCCCGCGGCGCGGCGCACTTACGTCCAACTCAAAGGTTCGCAGCGCAGTGCGGTAGCCCCCGGACACCGGCGGTAGGAGGCGAAGCACCTCCTTGACCACGCAGTCGACATAGCGCAGACGGCCCAGCGCCGCCAGGCTAAGGTCCGGCTCACAGTTGCAGTCCAGTCTGGGCCCTGTGGCCTGGGATGCACAGCCGCATGCGTGCCCCAGCCCCTGAGCTGACAGCTCCTGCTGGATCTTGGCGATGGCCGCCGGGTGCTGCAGAAGCAGCAGGATGAGCGACGTGCTTGCGCTGGCCGTGGTGAAGAAGGCCGCGAAGAGGAGCTCCACAGCCGACTCCTGCAAGACAGCCGGGCGGTTCTGAACCCACTGTGAAATGCGTCCAAACTGATCTCCTGTGATCAGACTAGCGCCTTGATGCCCTGCCCCGGGCGGCTATGCTCAGGGCTCTGAAATGGGTCAAAACTCAGGTCTATCACTTGGAAAAGTCCTGTTGAGCAATAGGCAAAGCCGAGCATCTACACACACCCGCTTTGGACGAGCTCTCAGAAGCGATACAGGGATGTTATTCTGTGCATTATTTTTAGCGCTTTAAACATATTAACTTGTTAGACTCTCACCTCACCCCGTGGGGAGCATTGCTGCTCTCATTTTAGGAGGTTGAAAACTGAGGTTCTGGGCAGGCTCCAGGTCCCTAGAGCTCGAAGTTCCAGCAGGGAGTCTGTGGCTTGATCCCCCACCCCCATCCCGTTCTCTCTCTGTTCCCTCACCGCCCCCACCCCGTGAAGCTTCAAACGGAGGCACCTGCAGTCCGGCACCAGCTCCAAAGCCAGGAGGGGCTTTACCTTCTCGCTTACCTTTTCTGTCCTGCTTTGCTGAAGGGCATTCGCAGGCGCCACCACCTACTTAAGTACCTTTCTTCAGCGCAGCACCAAGGCTTGTTGTGCGCGCGTTTTCTGAGCCCACAAGGTGAGAGTTACCCACCCACTCAGCCTAGACCCTGAAACAGATGGCACCCATTCTGCACCCCAGCCAAGAATCTGGCACTGAACACGTCCATGATCATCTTTGTGGACTGAAATCTGACCCGCTTGGAGACCAACTGCTGGTCCTACCTTGGACAAAATGAGGCTGAGATGGAGACCACAGAGCCCAGACATCCTCCCTGCCCAGCTTAGCCAATGGGCCCCTTCTCCAGGGTCTTGTTACTCCTGGTTGGCATGAACTACCCACGTCCGTCTGTGCTACTTCCCTTCATAGGCCAGGACTGTCTCAGGTACTCAGCTCCCCAGGGCTCAACCTAAGTCTGGCCTTACAGGTTCTGGACACTTTGCCCTGGAGCATTTCGTGTCTTTGAACTTCAGACCCCTCAAGAAGAATGGAGAGCATTCCCTTCTCAGTACAAGAGCTAAAGCTGGGCTCCTGTTTTCTAGTGTCTAGCTGAAGAAGCGTGGAGGAAACTGAGGCTCAGAGCACGGGAGAGTAACTCACGGGGAACTGAAGTCTTCACATTTCTGAACATCGCTGACCCTCTACCCCACTGCTTCTGGCCTTCTGAAGCAGGGCCTCAAGTCACCCACTACGCATGCTCTGCCTATGTGGGAAGGGATTCTAATTCTACGGGGGCTCTGCAGCAGGGGCAAAACGGGCAGGTCGAGGTGCCAGGTGCCAAATAAAAAAGGAGTATTGATTTGGCAAGGGGGAAATGTAGTTACAAGGATGCAGAGTTTGATTGTGAACCTCAGAGTGCAGAGGGGAAAGCACAATTCATAGGTAGGAAGACAGCAGAGGCGCGGGAAGAGATAGGGGTCTCGGAGGGGCCAAGAGGAGAGCTATCTAGATCCAGAACCTGTAAGGCCAGACTTAGGTTTTGGTGCTGCTGGAAAAATGGCTATAGTCCAAGGCGTCACAGCTGGCAGATGTGGCAGAGTCATGACTGGAACCCAGGCCCTTCTTTTTCACCCTGAAGTGTGTCGGTGTCTCCAAGTGGTGTTAAACAGGACTTGACTGGAATCTCTGGGGAAGGAAAGTGGGGAGAGGGAGGAGTGGCCTCCCATCACCTACCTTCAACTCCTGCACAGAGAGCTCATGGCCCAGCTCCCTGGCGCTGGTAATGATCAGGTGCAGGGCATCACCCGGCTCTGCTGCCTGCTCCTCATGAAGCTTCCCAGCAATGGCCTCATCCAGGTGCCGATACAACTGGTCCCTGGCCCGGATGCCCTGACGTACAGGGAGAGAGGGCAGATGGGGTGGGAAGACTCAAGAGCCAGACTTGGCTATCTCGATTCACCTAGATTTTGGTGTTAGTCTCAGCTTAGCTACACACATAGCCCATGGTAGGCATGGCTCAATAAATTGTCATAGATTTATTCACTGTCTACAAACACTACCCTGTCTTGATAATTATCACCAGCCCCCTCTGGCAAGGCAGTTAATGTCACCCCGAGGGCAGAACACAAAGCACTGAGGGGTCAAACACTTGTACCCTCACACAGCGGCAGTGCCCAAACCTGGCACAGAACCGCAAGCTGCACTTAGCCACTCCCCTTCCCTGAACTCAGGTAAGGCAGTGAGCATCAGTGCTAAGAAAAGGAGGCACCTGGAAAACTCCACTGAGGACACTATTGTATGTTCTAAACGTTAGCTGCTGTCAGGGGTTTGGACAAAGGGGTCAGGGATGACTCTCCAGAGTTCAGTAAGCAAGACCAATCAAAACATCCCGCTGGGGAAGCATTGAAAGCAAACGCTTGAGTTTTGTAGCCAGAAGAATTTTGTTCAGATCTCAACTGTGTTCTTTCTTGTCTCGTGACTTCAAGGAGGCCTGCTTGCCAATAAAATAAGAATAACACTTTGCGGGTTGCAAGGACTAAACCAGAAAATGTATGCAAGGTGACCAGCACGCAACAAGATTCTTTTCAGATTATTATTTTTATTCAAGTGACTGGACGCTCTAAGGCAGAGGGAGAGAGAAGGCAGGACCCAGCTTCCTTTAGTTCTAGAGCCCCGCCCATCACTCGGAAAAGGCCTTTCTTTTCTGGTCCGGAAACCAGCGGGCCCAGGGCCGCCGGCCAGGATCATCCCCTAGATCAGACCCGGCGCCGGGCTTGTCTCAGCCCTCCGGCTCCCGCTCGTTCCGCAGTGCCAACCTTCCGTAGGACTTCCAAAGAGACTCTAGGCACTTTGAGAAAGGATGAACCGCCTGCCTGGATGCCTGCCACTAGACCCAAACTCAAGAAGGATACACTGGCATGAAAGCGTGAGTCAGGGGCATCCCATAAAAGACTTGGGGCCTGCCCCGTGTCACAGTGTGTCCGAAAAGATGTTGCCCTGATCTCCACCAACCACCACCCCACCGTACGCTGGGCCACGCCCTGGGTCCAGGTTACCCCGTCTGGTTTGGGAGACCCTCGGGAGCCCTGGGCTGAGGTCTGGAACAGCATTACCTTGCGCAGGCCGCTGAAGGGCACGTCCAAAGGCAGTGAGAAGAGGTTCTCCACCAGCTGCTCAAAGGTCTGGGCCAGCTCGGTGCATCGCGCTTCGTCCAGTTGCAGACCCAGGAGGATGCGAGCGGCCATCCGGAAGGTGAGCGCTTTGGCCGCCCCGTAGACAGCTACCGGTCCTCGGGCGGCGCACCAGGAGCGCACCTCTCGCCGCAGCGCCCCCTGCAGCCGTGGCACGAATTGTTCCAGAGCCGGGCGGCTGAACACGCGCGCCAGGACCTGTAGGGAGCGCAGATGAGCGCAAGGCAGGATGGCCTGTTGAGCTCTGCGACTCAGCAGCCTGAAGGGAAAGTCCGGTCCCTTTTTCCTCTTCTGAGACGCACAGGCCTAAACTTGCTGGCCTGGTTTCCTCCACTTTGATGTACAGAGTCCCTCCCATCCATCTAGGCTCCAAATGTTAGCAGTTCCACAAAGTCGTCCCTGAACACTCTTAAATCTGAATCCCCAAAACTGTTAGCACCTGTTACAGAAGATCTGGAATAAAGGACTCGTAGCCCTGCCCTTACTTTACAATTCAAAACCCGGAAATTTAACGAGACTTGCCTCGGGCCACCTGTTCCTTTATAGCGGAGACCCTGGTATGGCTCACCGCAGGCAACCAGGCACCACGGATCTTAATTCCTTTGGTTTTCCCCTCACCTTCCGCCGTTGCCGATGGGGCTCGCCAACCGCGCCGAGGAGTGTGTTCGAACCTAGCAGAATGTGCGCGCTCTGTGGCCACTGGCTACGCACCAGGCGGTGCTCGCCCAGCAAGATGGTGCGCACGTTCTCCGCGCCGCTCACGCGGATCACTGGCCTGCCCAGAAGGTGCGTCTTAAACACTGTCCCGTAGCGCTCGCGGCGGGAACTGTGGAAACGAGGGCCCTGCGAGCAAGGCGGAACTTGAAGGGCCCCTGTGCCAGCAGGGCTGAAGATCCGTCCCGGACATCCCAACTGCTTCTTCCTAACAACTCCCCTGTCCCAGGCCGTCACATTACAAAAAAACCCCAAAATTCCAAATGGGCCTCTCAGCTACACTACGGGAAAGTAGACGCCCACTGGTAAAATAAGATTGAGGCTTAGATTGGAAATGAGTGCCCAAGAAAGCAAGGCTGGATTGTGCCTCGGCTTTTCGGTCTGTGCTTGCAAGACTGTAGGTACCACGTTCCTCAAACGCCCCTCAAACGCCCCCTAAGCCCCTAGTTTACATCCACGGTTTATCTATCAGAAGGGTTTAAATCGGGGACATGGGGTCTCTTAGAAGGAACAGAATAGCTAGGCAATGGCAAGCGTTTTAGTACTCATCAGAATCCTGGGCAAGGGAATGTTTATGAAGTGCCCTGAGAACCAAGAGTGCCCTTCGGATGAGAGATGCAGAAAGGGGGGCATTGCTGAATGATAAAACTGCTCACCTGAACCAACCAGTGCAGCGTTTCACCGAAGAATGGCCAGCCCATGGAGCCCTTGGGTAGGGGCAAGGCGGAGGCCCGATCCCGGCTCAGAGTCCAGCGGAGGGTCCAGAGGTGTTGAGCCAGAACAAGCAGCAGACCGGCACATAAGAGAGCGGTGCCCGCAGCCCCCAGCACGGATAAACAGTTCAACCCCCAAGAAAACATGGCGAGCAGAGAGGGCTCAATAACTGTGCAGAGCTCACCTATCCCGTTCAGAAAAGTCCTGGGGTTAGGGACCAAGCTGGAGGTTAATAAATTCAGACAAGACTTCCGCTCTTAAAACAAGACTGTCAGTGGAAGGCGGCAGTGACCCTGAGGCACTTAAGAGAATTCGCCTTCCTCAAGACTAGAGGCCCAGGGCATTTTCCCTATTTTAGTCAAAAAGTGCCAGCCTCTTCATGGTGGGCCGTTTGCCTCCGGAATGCCCCTACATTCTCGGATCTGCGCTCCTAGTGCAGAAGCTGCGGGAGAGCCTGAGAGAAACAACTCACCGCGCTGCCAACCCGGGGCTGCCGACCCCTGCCCACCACCTTCTCTCCTCCACTACCCTTCTCCGCCTACCCTCCACACTTTATATAGATACTGCCTCCCTCCCTACAGACTGGTCCTGGGTCACACAATGTGACGCACCTACGCATATTTAAAGTGTCCCATTCGGAGTAATGATTGGAAGCAGTGGGCAGTGGCGGGCTCACCTCGCGAGCCAAATAGGGAGTGGTATCTGGGCGGGGGCCGTGCCCCGGGAGCATCCTCGGGCGGGGCCTGCAGTTTTGCACTGTAACTTCCCTGCTCTTGGTGCAAGAGTACAGCCAGCGTGAGAAACCCACATGAAGTAGACACTGCATGCTTTAGGGCATGCTCTTGGCCCACCTGTCCCCAGCCATCTGCTTCCTCTCTGGTCCCCTACCTTCGAGTCTCAAGAATCCTGGAGTTTTGCTTCCCTTTGCTTGATCTCTTTCAGGGAATGTGGGTTTTGACACTAGCGTTCCAGAGGGATAGCTGGCCCAGTTCTCTGACCTCTGCTCCAAGTTCTTCAATCAGTCACTTTAGGGAACCTTCAGAAGATGGTCATTTCACTGCCCCTAAAATTCACAGGGGCGGGTGCCCAAAGTCTTCCATTATCTTGGCACAGCTCTGGTCTCAGAACCAACCCAAATTCTCGCTTCTTTTTCATTGCATTGCCCATCTCCCCAGTCTGCCAGACCCCACCCCTTCCCCACCAGCTAACATCTTGAGCTTTGTATCTCACTCCAGGCTGCAATGCCTGTAGGTCTATCCGCCTGATAACAATGCAATCTGGGCGTGTGTGTGCGTGTGTGCGTGTGTGCGTGCGTGTGTGTGTGTGTGTGTGTGTGTGTGTGTGTGTGTGTGTGTAGAGGTATGGAGGTGACCTAGTTTTCTGGAAAGGGTACAGAGAAGCCCTTATAAGGGAGGGGAAGTCTGCTCCAGGGGATGTGGAGGTTCCTCTTTCTGGGTCAAAGCCAAAGCCTTCCCAAGTACCCAGAGAGTGAGGGTACTCCAACATCTTCAGAGCGCCCTGCTCCCCATATCTAACTCAAGTATAGAATGAACTGTGTCTGAGGAATTATCGTATTTTCAT
This sequence comes from Microtus pennsylvanicus, assembly GCF_037038515.1. Taxonomy (NCBI): domain Eukaryota; kingdom Metazoa; phylum Chordata; class Mammalia; order Rodentia; family Cricetidae; genus Microtus; species Microtus pennsylvanicus. Next base: position 116,758,213 of record NC_134583.1, on the reverse strand, counting down.
GTAATGATTTTCAAGAGAACAAATCTATTTTGTTTTGTGCCATGTGCAATCTGATCATTAGGAAATAACAGGCCTTTTCTGGAGGAGGCTATTTTAAATAAGAAACTCTGAATATTTGAAATAGCATCTTCAACAGCTCTCAACCTTTTTAATGTTTTATCACAAAATCCAGACATGTAAGCATAACTCTTCATACTTATTTTACAGAGTCAGGGAGTCTACAAGCATAAATCCTGAAAATGCAAAGGGGAGGGGGTTCAGCATGATTACATTGGGGAGAAAACAAAGGTCAGGTTTACATTGTCATTGTGCCACTGTGATTTATCCAAAGGAAAGTGTACACTGGCTGTAGGCTTCAGACTTCAGTCGGTCTGGTTAGTTTCCACAATCCACAGCCTTGAGATCTGCTCTCTAACTAGATAGCACAGCCACACATGATGGAAACAGCCCTTTAACTGCCTGCTCTTTTCATCTAAACCAAACTAAAACTTTAAAAACGGGTCAACTGCAAGAAATACAACATCTTTGGAAAACCCAAACTCTTTCTTCATATTCCGAGTGGTTAAGCTACCCAAGTTTATGTTCCTGGTGAACTGTGTTTGATTTCAGGAACTTTCAAGATTTGTGTATTTCCTCCTCAGAATCGGCAGAAATAAAAATTTTAGGCACATGAGTCAAACTGAGGTGAAAATAAGAGCTAAAAGTCCAACAATGACAGCCAAGTATTCCCTTCTCAGCAGCGGCTGCAGCCCAAACTGTAATGGCATAACAGGAGCTCTTTCAAGCTTACAGAAAGAATATTTACGAGCAGAGACACGGGTTTTTCTAATATTTGCAATCAGTTTCATATACAATTTATTGGATTTATATATTACACTTTTGACTTTTCCTCTGAAATTGAAAAAATTAATCTTACATTTTATATATAAAATAGTATTCAATTATTTAAAAATCCATACAAATGATGTTTGTCACCATTACTTGTTTAAGCCCTCATCAGTGTATTTCCTCTACTGTGTTTTTACTTCTGTAAACAAATTCTTGTCTCACGAGCAGTGCTGGCCACAGAGACGCACTCAGCTGTGGACCTGGTGTGTCTACACGTGCTGGGACATACCAGTCACCAAGGCTCGGAGCTGTCTCACGACCGTCTCTATCAGCTTCTGCCTGTCTCGGTCGTTCTTCCGGAACTGGGCGAATATGTTATTCTTCTTGCTGGTGTCCTTCATCCTACAAACACATACAGACATAAATGCTGAAAAAGAAAAGCTGCTGCCGATGGGTTCTCTCTCTCTCCTCTCAATTTTCTTTTCTTTTCTTTTCTTTTTTTTTTTAACATGATCTGCCTTATCCAACACCAGCTCAGTGCTTGAAAGGAAAACCTGTGCTATCAAACTTCCGAACACAGGAACCAGGCGGAGACAGAAAATGATGGTCTTGCACTAGCACACAAATCTAAGACACGCAGCTGTCAAACACCGTGTTGTTTTCAAATATCTATTCGAATGCCCTGCATGGGCTGTAGCACACATTCACAGCAAGACCACGTGAGGGCAGAAGTGGGACATTTTAAAATGTAATGTTTTTGCCTCAGTAGCATTTCATGGCATTATAAAATCACTTTACATAAATTGTGTATAGTTTCTTACATCCTTTCAAATAACCACAGATACTTTGAAATTTGGGAAAACAGACAATATTAACACAAAACTGTACATTTTAATAGTTACATTTTAAACAAGCTATGACTGAGCGCAGGAAAAGTTTGACACAATGCAGGAAAAGGAGCACTGTGTTTGGCTGTCTCACTTTTTACGGTATCATTTTCTCAAATCACGTCTTTCTCTACCTTCAAAGAATCCAAGACTTAGATACTACTGAGGCAAACATTCCATTCCGTGGCCCTATTTTATTTTATTTTATTTTATTTTATTTTATTTTTAAGGAGCCCCATTTTCTCTCCAGTCGAGGGATGGACTCAGGCCCTAGCACAAAGCACTGAACAACTGTGCTAAGTAGTCCAGGCTTCCAGTAACATATTTATAAAGCAAACTGAGCCTGAGATGTTTGAAATACATTAGGAAGAAAGAATGTTTTCCTCACATACATAATCAAAATAATTCTGAAAGGCAAGAAAGAGACATCTTTTGTTCATCAAACGGACTGAATTTCTCCACCCCACCCATGTTTCACTCACGATCCTCACTACAGCCTCAGCTCCCCCAAACTCATGATCCCCCGCCTCAGGGTCGGCACACACCTCATACCTGGCTGTACTGACTTTTTTAAAAACTCCATTGAGATATTTTTGTTTTTAGAGAAATTTCTAGTTCTTTATCATGCAATCAAACCCTATGTAAAATGCTACCTAAAATAAAAACAAAAACAACTTTTGGGAACATACTCACTTCTCCAAAAGCGTAAGGGCCGTGTGAGGATTCACACGAAGGTACTTGGAGGCTGGCTGTCCATAGTCAGCGAGGTAAGTGGACCAGTCCCAAACCATAAACAAGTCAAGGAGCTGAGGAAGAGAGTGGAAACATCATGTCAGCGTTTGGACAGCGACCCACATATAAATGAAGAATATGCTATTGTCATGTCTGCATGATTTTCTTTTTACAATAAAATAAGGAAATTCATTTTAAGAACATTACTAGTGTACTTCACAACCAAAACCATGTTCATATTTTTTATTTTGGAATTGCTAAAATCATCAGTGGCTGCTGCTCTAAAGATTTATGACACCTCCATGTAACTGTATGGCACCTCTCACAATCATGTTCACACCTGTACTGATGCTCACAGCTTTTATCTTTGTGTACTGCCCGCGACTCAGGCGGCAAGGCTCGTGCCACTGTGTGTAGGATTGGAAAGAACTGTGTTTACCTTTCAAAGAAGCTGTTTACAGCCTGACTTTCCTAAAGTAATTTAGAGCAAAAGCTCAGATAATCTCAGTGAAGTGCATTACACAACCTCTGCTGGATTCTCCTCGGTGAGAGATACCGTGATGGAATCTGGGCTTCAGGACTCAGCTTCTTAACTCTAGCCAATCATTTTGTGTAAACAAACAATAACAACAAAAGACATTCTCTGTTTTCCATAGTGTGTCTCAAAACTGACAATTTGCTTTATAAACTCCATTTAGAATCATTGTCAAATATTGTTATAATCTTTTAAAAGCAACACCAGGCCTAACCCAAAGCATCCAATCCTTAACCACCTTTAAAGGCCCTAATCCCTTTAAGCTGGTTAAAGCCCACTTCCTATTCTCCCCATCTGAACTGTTTCAGGAAGCTGGATGCTTTACTTAACTATCTTCTCAGTTTTTTATATTCTTTTAAAAACACACTTCATAAATGAGGGTTCTCTTGGTTTTGCTTTCCCACGAAGGAAGCACTTATATTTACTTACAGGGTTTGCGTGGAACCAGTAACTAGAAGACGAATAGAAACATTTAAGGTAATTAAAGCCACCAAAAAGAAAAAACAAAAAAGATTAGGAGAAACCAACTTTTTCTTGGGAAAGTGAGGGGCTGTTTGACTCTGATTTTCTCCATCAGTTTGCAACTGTTATGCAGACACTTGTAAAAGGTTGGAAGTGCAATAATGAAAATATTAATGACTAATGGTTGCTCTGTTTCTTTTTAGACAAGAGAACATTCCCACAACAGAAAGTGAAACACTGTTATAGAAACTCTAATAAAATAATAGAAAAGGGTACTGTCTGATAATAAAAAGAGAGTGTATGCATGATTTTTCATTGTTGTTTGGTAACACATTTTCCCAAGGGACATTAATTTCATATACTTGGATGATGATAATTTGGTTGACAGACTATCATCTACAATGGGCTTAAGAACCAGAAAACAGCAATTTTCTTTGGATTGGTAATAATACTTATAAGAGAGGAATTATAGGAAAAATAATAAGGGATGGCAAAAAGCCACGCACAGAGATAGTAAGCTCCAACATTTTTATTAGGTTACAGAACAAATTAGAATAGTCTACTCCATATGAAGAAACACATACCTAGTGTGCGCAAGGTCTAGGTTCAATGCCCAGCACCACCATAAGGGAAAAAAGATAAACTGCTAACAGTAAGGTAGAACGTACAGAGACTATCACATGCTTCATAAAAGCATCTACATAAAATTTAAATGGCTTAGGAAGATGGTTATAATGTATATTGCTACTTAATTACAGAAAACCCCATAAATAGAAGAAAATTTGAAAATATGCCAAAATGGTATCATTTTTATAGTGGGGTTACAAATAACTTATTTTCTTTATTGTCCTAATATTCTATAGTAAACATGCTTTACTGCTAGAACTAAAGATAGCATCATACTTCTGTTAAAATGTTAGCAGTCTCTACAATGTCAGCAGCAGTCTCACTGTGAAGGCTCCTCTGTCTGTCTATGTGTGATTCTCCATGTGAATGGGGTCATTCCCACAGTCTGCAGAAAGTAACCACTACCCACTGGCTGTGATATGCCTTTCTTCAAGGGCATTAGCCAGTGACCTTTGGGAAAGGAAGAGTCTGTCAGCGAGGCTGCTTCTCTCTTAGGCTGCACTACCACCTCCAGGTGGGGAGAAAGAGCCCGTCTACTGAACCAACCAACCACAGCTGTGAAGACCATGGCCCTTTTCCAGCAAAGAAAGTCTTTCCTCAATAGAAATACTGTGATTGTAATTTGTACACAAGACCAGACATCATACGCAGATATTCACTGCAAATCACTATGATTATAGAAAGTATAAAATTTAATGTACCTACCAGATTCTAATCTATATACTCACATTAACAGAAATATTTTATAAAACATGTACCATGTGTAATTTGTAGATATTTATGGAAACCTGTGGTTAAAGTTTAAGGAATTCAACACCAATGTCAGGTATCTAGAGAAAATTTACTTAATCATTCAGCAAATGTTTATGGCCCACCTACAATGTGCTACATACCTAATATTAGACACCAGAAGACAGTATAACAACTAGACACTGTCCCTTTCCTTAAGGAGTGAACATTATTAAGTGGTGATAAATTAACAAAGAAACAGTTATATTTTGAAGCTCACATGAAGAAATTATTTTAAAAAATTATTCACACAAACCCTAGTAATGTGAACTCTATTAACACAGGAGGAAAATACTGTCAGCTTAATATGTAAAACGGTGGAAACCACGATTGCCTGCTACTCTCTTGCCGTCACTCTTGGTTCCTGAATAAATGGTTGTCCATTGGAGCAGCACTTCAGAGTCTATGTCTTAAAGGAAAATGGGTATGGATAAGGAGGAAGAAAGGAGCCAGAAGGCATGTTGATTTCATACTCAAATCTCTCCTTTCCATGTGCATATGGATTTTTCAAACCCATAATGCTGCTGGACTAAATAAACACAAAACAACATCAAAACACCTTGACAATGCTGGCAACTGTCCGCATCATCTCTCCCAGGCTTCACTGGGCTATTTGGTAGAGCGGGTGGATTCTCTCACGGTCTCATTGAGAAATGAGGTCTCATCCCTAACATCAAGTCCATTTTTACCTTTCTGCTTTGTTTTGTTTATTTTTAAACATCTCGACATGTAGCCTTGGCTGACTTGAAACTTGCTATGTAGATCAGTCTGGTTTGAACAGATTAATCCACCTTTGGACTTTACGCCAGGGTCCCACAGGTTTTCACACAGCCGGCTCTGACTGGAACAGCATGACCCCTGGGGATGCCCTGCTGTCAGAATATGATGGTAAGGGGAGGGAGGTGGAGTGCTTGTCGGGAAACACCAGTACTCAGCTTCACTCCACATCCTGCCATTGCCCTGGGGACTGCCCCTTAGAACCGTCCAAGTTTCCCAGGATGCTGCACTGTTAATATTAAAGCCCCCATTACAGACAACATCAGTCTGTTTCAAGTTTTGGTCCTTTCAGAAGGCAGTGAACAAACAATAAGTTTGTAGTAATCACATAAAATGCTTTAGCCTCAGCCGGGCAGTGGTGGTGTACACCTTTAATCCCAGCACTCGGGAGGCAGAGGCAGGTGGATCTCTGTGAGTTCAAGGCCAGCCTGGTCTATAAGAGCTAGGACAAGCTCCAAAGCTACAGCAAAATCCTGTCTTGAAAAACCAAATAAAATTAAAAAGTTTAAACTTAAAAAATGCTTTAGTCTTGTAGAAACAAAACAGTAAGGCATGGTCTCAACAGATGAAACATTAGTTAACACAGATACACAGAGTTCAAAGATAGATGGAACATGAACAAAAACAAAACACCACCACATTATCCAAAAGCAACTTCACAAACGCTTATTAAAGGATAAAGTAGGGCACATGATAATGAGACTCGGTATTAAGTTCTGTAAGTGGGTTTGTCCCAATAGCCAAGTAAAACGAATCTTCAAGTTTTTTTGGTAAGTATGGATCACACAAAAGCAAGCAGCGAAACAGTGGTGCTTCCGTTCCATCTCATCACGGCCTAAAAGATCATTTGAAATTAGTACCCTCTCTTAGTAAGGACCCAGTTCCCCTCCAGAACAACTGTTAACACATCAAGGGGATTTATATCTGTAAGTTCTAAGGTTTACTTCCTTAGTGCTTCCTGTGTGTTCAGCGAACAAGAAGATCAGCTTAAGGAATGAAATGGTAGCATGGGTGGCCCCTCTCGTACGCTCAAAAGTGGAGTCACTTCAGAATCACTGAGGAATCCTTCACGCTGCTCCATTTAGCTGGCTGCCAGTTCCCCACCCTATAGATTGGTTCTGAATCTGCAGATTTTTGGGGTCTCAAATCTGTTGAGATTATTTATGCAAATGACACAGTGAATGTGGGCAGACTTAAACCATTCTGTGGAGCTCTGAAGAGTGCCTTTTGCCTTTGTAAAACTGAACCCACAGTGTCGGTTCATTTTCCCTTGAATCTGGTTTAGTTTTGTTTTGTGTCTTTCGGATTTTGCTTTTGAAGCACCTCAGGGGCAGTGACCCAAGACAGAAGAAAAATAAAGCCAAGCCAACCTCAAGAGAGAAGCAACTGGGGACACCAGGTTTGCTTTTGTAAACGCTGACCTGGGGGCTCAGGGGCAGCCTTACTCCCCCAAATTCCCTTTTCCAAACACTAAATCCACCTGGGACTTCAGGGTCGCTTTGCAAATTCCAAAAGTAAACCAAAAGATCGTTTTTCCTTAGCCTTCAAGAAACAAAGCTGACGCAAGGTTCCTAGTGTGCTTCAGAGACTAAAGGACAACAAAACTCCTAAGCCCAGTACAACGCTGAGGCCGAAACACTTGCCCTTCAAACAAATCCTCCATAATTGGCTACTGGGAATTGAAGAAGAAAGATCTTATTGCCCTTTCCTGGAGAATTCTTGTCTTTTCCAGACAATGGCATCAAATGAGCACCATCTGCTTTTTCAAGCATAGACTTTCCCCTTTCTGTGCAAATACCACATTCAGAAAGCTCTAGAGGAAGCTGAGGGGATAATTTTAGATAAGCCAATATGAATTTAGTCAAACTCCATACAAGGGGCAATGGGTGTAGTTCAATCGGTAGAGGCTTGCCTAGCATGCTTGAGGTCTTAGATTCAATCTCCAATACTTCAGAAAACCTAGCATGGTGGTGCAATCTGTAATCTCAAGCAAAGGCATGAGTTCAAGGTCAGCCTAGACCACAAAACCATTAAATCTGAAAACTTTGAGGACAAAGACCAAATCTATAGCTGTCAAATTGAAGCAAGCTTTATTTAATACTGGCCAGGACAATGGGACACTGACCAGCTCCATACTGGGAACTCCCAGAGAATAGCCACAAGCTATGTTGACCAGGTGCCTATCTATAAAGACCAAATCCTCAAGCCTATGGCACTTCTCATCTTCGTCCAATCCAGGGCAGGCATACATCCTGATGTACTTCCTATATACAAGTGATCAAGTACATCCTGCACAGTTGGGGCAACCAACCTTGCTTATTGAAGCAAAATCATGTGACTTGTTAACTTACAAGAACACCAGCTCCCAGCATCCCAGGAAGTTATCTGTCCTTAGGCAAGTGGGGCTTATAAGGTTAGCATTAGCCTTTACAGACTTTGTTTAAAAACATGAAATTCAGTCTCTTTTTCTTGCCTCCTGGTGTTAAAGGCCTTCAAGCTGTCTTCACCCAAGCCTTTTCTCTTCAAACATCCATTTTTCTTTTTTCTTTCTTTTTCTTTTTTTTTTTTGTTTTATTTTTTGTTTTGTTTTTCAAGACAGGGTTTCTCTGTGCTCTGTGTAGCTTTAGAACCTGTCCTGGAACTAGCTCTTGTATACCAGGCTGGCCTCGAACTCACAGAGATTGCCTCTGCCTCCCAAGTGCTGGGATTAAAGGTGTGTACCACCACTGCCCAGCTAAACATCCATTTTTCAAGCCTGCTTTCAGCCAATGTCTTCTGGGTTCCCTCTATGAGGAGTATGGGTGAGCTCAGGGTGGGATCAGGGTGAGATGAGGGTGAGCTCAGGGTGGGATCAGGGTGAGATCAGGGTGAGATGAGGGTGAGCTCAGGGTGAGATGAGGGTGAGATCAGGGTGAGCTCAGGGTGAGATGAGGGTGAGATCAGGGTGGACTCAGGGTGGGCTCAGGGTGGACTCAGGGTGGGCTCAGGGTGGGCTCAGGGTGAGATGAGGGTGAGATCAGGGTGGGCTCAGGGTGGGCTCAGGGTGGGCTCAGGGTGGGCTCAGGGTGAGATCAGGGTGGGCTCAGGGTGAGATGAGGGTGGGCTCAAGGTGAGATCAGAGTGGGCTCAGGGTGAGATGAGGGTGGACTCAGGGTGGGCTCAGGGTGAGATCAGGGTGGGCTCGGGGTGAGATGAGGGTGGACTCAGGGTGAGATCAGGGTGGGCTCAGGGTGAGATGAGGGTGGACTCAGGGTGAGATCAGGGTGGGCTCGGGGTGAGATGAGGGTGGACTCGGGGTGAGATGAGGGTGGACTCGGGGTGAGATGAGGGTGGGCTCGGGGTGAGATCAGGGTGGGCTCGGGGTGAGACCAGGGTGGGCTCAGGGTGAGACCAGGGTGGGCTCAGGGTGCCATGGACTGCAGTTCCCTTTAACTCACTTCACTACAGAAGCGAAGAGTTCTTGAAATAAATTTTTAATTTTTCTTTCTTCTTCTTTTATTATTTCAACCACCTTCCTTTCTTCTTCCCCATCCCCTCTTTCTTTTGAGACAGGGTCTCACTATGTAGCCCTGGCTGGCCTGGAACTCTCTCTGTTAAGACAGGCCAGTCTCAAACTCAAAGCTATCCACCTGCCCCTGCCTCCCAAGTGCTGGGATTAAAAGTGTATACTCCCACCCCAGGCCTTCTTTAGAGTATTTTCAATGCTAAGCTATGCTGTATGATATTGCTAGGCAGCCATTAGGTGAGTTTAGAATTTCAAAGAAAGAGGTGAATAATGGAAGTGAACACAATCAGATTTATAAACTCTTACACTTGCCAAAATTCCTGTGGCTGTCATAGCTAAAGTAACATACAGAAACATGTATACTCAATCGTGCCACAAGGACATGTGCTCAACTATGTTCACAGCAGCATTGTTTCCAGAACCTGGAAACAACCTAAATGCCCCTTGTCCGAAGAATGGATAAGAAAAGTGGTACATTTAAACAGTGGAGTACTACACAGCAGAAAAAATAACAACATCAGAAACATGTATAAGCTTGTATGTTGATGTATTATTTTTTTTCAAAATAATACCAGCAAATAATTGTATCATAGATTGGATACGGAGCATATCATAGTGCTAAGATTGTATTATAGATTGGATATGGAGCATATCATAGCACTAAGATTATATCATAGATTGGATACGGAGCATATCATAGTGCTAAGATTGTATCATAGATTGGATACGGAGCATATCATAGTGCTAAGATTGTATCATAGATTGGATACGGAGCATATCATAGTGCTAAGATTGTATCATAGATTGGATACGGAGCATATCATAGTGCTAAGATTGTATCATAGATTGGATACGGAGCATATCATAGTGCTAAGATTGTATCATAGATTGGATATGGAGCATATCATAGTACTAAGATTGTATCATAGATTGGATATGGAGCATATCATAGTGCTAAGATTGTATCATAGATTGGATATGGAGCATATCATAGTGCTAAGATTGTATCATAGATTGGATACGGAGCATATCATAGTGCTAAGATTGTATCATAGATTGGATATGGAGCATATCATAGCACTAAGAGTTTACTGCCCCTGCGCCTGCTCTCAGAAAAACAACACTAACTCAGACTCGCCTTGCTAATTTCGGACATATACTGATATCACATGAAGAGCTTACCTTACTTAGGCAACCTTTCTATTTATAACAGCTATTTCAAAAATTTCCTCCTTTAACTTTTATAACTTTAATATATTTAAAAATACATCATTTAAAAAATTAAAAAAGTAGTTTTGAGCTGTACTGTAGAATTCATCTGCTTAAAATCGGTGGCTTTAAGTATATCCACAGTATATCCATAGCTATCAGCAGTCACTGCCGTAAATGGCAGTCCTGCGATGCGGTCTCTCTTAACTGGCTTTTTACTTAGTATATTCTCATATTGTAGCAACGATTAGCACTTTCTATCTGTTGTTGGTGAATTCTATCCCATGTATCACACTTTCTTTAATAATCAGCTGAAGACCATTCAGCTCTTTTCACAGTTTAGCTATCATCAATAACCATTTATGTACAATTTTTGAAGATGAAAAATTTTGTTTCTTTAAATGTGTACCTCTACACACTGAGTAAAAACTACCAAAACAGTTCTTTAACTCTGAAATTCTATTAATATATTATCATTCTGAAAGTTAGACTGCGAAAGTACTGGTTTAACATGTGCTACAGATGTGAAGAGCATTTCGAAGCCAAAGCTCTGCTTCTGAGATTCCTCTCTGCAAACCCATGATGGCACCACCTCACATGCCAAACAAGCACTGCTGGTCATACATTTAATTTTCTGTCCAGATTCATTACATCATCTGCTGCACTTATGTGAGGCAGTTACACGAAGCTCAAAGAGTCTGGTTCTAAAGGATCAAACCTCGAACCACAAGAGGCGCTTGCTAGACTTGCGATTCTTTCTGATGAATCATTTGGATTCACTGCAGCGCTGAAGAACTCCGATAAACGGTGTGAACTGGGCCTGGAAGAACTCGAGCAGTGGAAGAAGACCCTCTGGACCATCTGAGAGGGAGACGGCTGATGTTCCTATAAGTGCTCTGTGTGCTTCTTCACAGTGAGTGCTAAGAAACAAGGGCTAATGGGAACAACTATTTTTCCACATCTAAAAGAATCTAGGTGGGTGTTCCATTAATCCCCACTCTCCATGTGAGATAATGGCTGTGATTTACAAAAAAGTACAAGAAAATGTGGAGAATCTAATACCTGGGTTAATTTAATCTCCAATAAAATGAGTCACATATGTTTTACTCTAAAATTTTAGTAAGTCTAATAAAATTTATAATTTGTCATATGAGTGCTGGTTCTGGCTTAAGGAAATAAACTAAACTAAAATTAAAACTAAATACTTTAGACACCGAAATGTCTGAATGGCATCTTGTCATTTCCTTGTTTAAAATGGAACTCAGAGTCAAGGCATGGTAGCACATGCCTATAATCCCAGTACAGGGGAGGTAGATGAGGAAGGATGAGGAGGCCAAGGCCACCCTCAGCTACACAGCAACTCTGAGACAAGCCTGGGCTATATGAGACCCTGTCTTAAAAAAACAAACCAAAAAATGGAACTGAGGCGTTTACAGATGAAACTAAGTAAAGCCATCCCCACTGCCGTAGGAAGAAGAGGGTGCACACCTGCAGTGGCAGACTCAGTTCTAACTAACCCTTGGGAGAGCTCCTCAGCGAAAGGCAAAGCTCAGACTATCCACGCTATGCTTCAGCTGCGGCCAGACTTTACCATTTGTGCTGCAGTCCAGAACGAATGCAAGGTGAGCTGACTACCAAAGAAAGGATAATGGACATTAACAAAACAGGCCCTTCATGGCCCCTGTGTAACAGAAAGAGTATTACAGCTGGCGCTAAAGCACAACAGTGGGCCACTTGCACACACACAGTTTTGTCCACTATTTTATACTTAAGGGACCTGAATCCTCAGCCATTTTTTCTTTTCTTTAATAGATTTTATTATCTTTACTCAAGCAATTTAAAATATGTATTTACTTTTCTTGAATCTAAAAGACACTTATTTATAAACCCAAATTAACCGTTTACTTCCAGATCTGATTGTATATGTAACTATCTTTTGTCAGGTATAATGATTTGCTTGAAAAACATGTCAGAACACTTGCTGCTTGATCTGTTTTAAAGAGAAATGTCTTTCCATACCCTTGAGCATGATGAAATACAAAGGGTAACAAGGCAGATGGCAAATTACTAAGTCTGATTCATTAAGGCAGTGTACACAGCATGGAGACAAGGCTAATGTTAGGCCCAGTCCTTAGTAACAGATTCCAGAGAGGTAAGAGACAACCCTGCAACACTGTGACAAAGGTAAGTGAAGACAAAGACGCAGCTGGGCTAGGAAGCAGCTACTGGCACCACACCCTCACTAAGGGCTGTAGCTTAAAGATACCAACAACAGAAAGGGAAGGACTTACTTTCTTGGGAGAATAAATGCAGACCAATGGATTGTGATCCAAGTTCTACCACGTGGACTACAGAGTGGGAAGATAAGCCTGCATCTGACCTCTGGATAACCTAAACAGGAAATCAGGACATTCTAAGCCTAATAGGCTGTGTCATCCTGTTAGGATAATTGTTTCCATTGCTACCTTGCATAAATAGCTCACACTAGGCCATCAGAAAACACTCAAGCCCCAGTCTCTTGTTTGTAAGAACAGAAACAATGCCTGGCTCAGTGCCCTCGACACAGGTGAGGAGCTACGGCCTGGTTCTTGATAATTAAGAAGAGAACAAAGAACAGAAGAGAGAGACATGAAAGAATTTGGAAGTTATCTTCTAAGTATTTTAAAGATTGTCTGAAAAAAAAATCATAAAATATTAAAAGTAAAACTTCCTGGCAAGAGTCTGGGGTAATTAAGAGACTATGATTTAAGGAAAAAATTGATGAACATTACAACTTAAAACAAGGCAGCATTTTTTAAGGAATAATCTTTAAGTATCTCATACTTAGTTATGGTGCGCCAGAATGGTAGAACTTAAAAAAGTTTTTACAATCTCAAGCCCTCCATTTTCTTACCTAATAAAACTCTATGTACTTATCTTAAGGCAGGACAGAAAGAGGGAAATTAGGAGACATGAGAAGCAGAAAGGAGCTCCTCAGCCAGCAGAGAAGCAAGAATCACAACACAACAAGGTCTTTCTCTCTCCCCAGTTACAAATTTACAATTTTCTAGGACTCCCACCACAAACCCCAGTCCAGGAAAGATGTGCAATTTGGGAGGCCCTTGTGAAGCCCAGTGGCTTCTTAGTATCACTCTATCAGATTATTATTCCGTCCAATGACATCCAAGGCCACCTTAGGATCTTACTGAAAGTGAGAGAAGGATGAGGAAGATTTTTTAAACAACTTTTTATTTATTTATTTATTCATTCATTCATTTGCTTGTTTGTTTTTACATCCTGACTACAGTTTCCCCTCCCTCTTTTCCTTCTAGTCCCTTCTCCCTCCTCTCCCCCCACCTACCTACTCCTTCTCCATTTCTTTTCAGAATAGAACTTCCCATGGATATAGGCCAGCCATGGCATATCAAATTGCAGTGAGACCAGGCACCTCCTCTCCTATTAAGGCTGGACAAGGCAATCTGGTAGGAGGAAAGGGTGCCAAAAGCAGGCAACAGAGTCAGAGAGAGTCCCTGCTCCCACTCTTAGGAGTCACACAAGACCAAGCTACACGACTGCAAGATAGAAGCAGAGGGCCTAAGTCAGTCCCATGCAGGTTCACAGCAACTTTTTGAGATGTAACTTGAGCCACAGAAACGGCACATCTGGGTAATATTAAGTCCGTTGATTACTATTCTTGAGGCGCCACACCCACAGCTGAGCATATCTTACTTCCCCTATTCTCTGGGAAGCCTATCCTTGGACATGTCTTTCTTTCTGAGTGCCTCTCTTTCTCCAACCCTCATGCTCATGTCTATATCAAATATAAAATGCCTTTGATATAATCTCTAACTCTGCTTCACCATACTGGATAGTCCTAAAATTCTTCTCTCCGTCAAAGCAATGGAATCCCAGTTTGTCTAAGGAACTCCTCAGGCTGCTGAGGGGCACAACATGTAGTTGTGTCTCCCCGCTTACCAGTAACACTTTGATTACTTCACTTGATTAAGATAACGCTTAAGAAATAAGGCTTTGCCAGACATAGTGGCACATGCCTTTAATCCCAGCACTGTGAGACAGGCAGGTGGATCTCTGAGTTCCAGGACATACTGGTCTACAGAATGAATTTCAAGACAGCTAGGGCTACACATATAAACTCTCTCAACAAACAAACAACAGACATTTACTGCTCATAGCTCTGGAAACATTCTGTAATAAGCACCAATATTGTTTACCAATTGTTTATGCCTTATTAAATTTCTATCCAACCAAGTTGCAAAAACTAAAGATACCTGCATCTTGAATTAACCATTTAGAGGCATTATAACCTGGGTTTTTGTGGTGCTGTGAAAGAAAATGGCCCCCAAAGGGAGTGGCACTATTAGACGGTGTGGCCTTGTGTGGCAAGTGTGTCACTGTGCCGAGGCTCTGAAGTCTCTTTTGCACAAGCTTCCCTCAGTGTGACAGCCAGCTGACTTCGTGTTGCCTGCAGATGTAGGACTCTCAGCCATTCCTTCAGCATCTGCACCCTGCCATGCTCTTCACCACAACAATAATGGACTAAACCTCTGAAACTATAAGCAAGCCACCCCATTTAAATGCCTTCCTTTATAAGAGTTACCCTGGTGTCTCTTCACAGCAATAAGAACCCTAACTAAGACAGGTCTCAACCTCCTCTTCTGTAATAAAGGAATCATGTACTTCCTGTCTACTTTGATAATTTATAGAAAATACATGAACATAAGGGCATATTTAATAACCAAAAAAGCAAGCTGGAAAACTTGTAGAACACACTAGACTAAGGATGGTACAACACCCTTACCTGGAGCCCCATATATGGAGAGGAGAGCAGCTAAGGCTGTGAAGGAAAGACCCTCTCTGACTGTCATCTGACCACCCATATGACCAACTGGTAGGGAACTAATGTGGGGGGCGGGATGACTTCACAGCTTGCTAACACAGGCTACTCTGTCTATCCATCCATTCAGACCCCATCCTCACTTCTGTGTCCTTCATGTCTTGTACTTCAACTCTGTAGCTCAACTGAACCCTAATCCCTGGCTCTGTGGGCTTCCAGGAGCTCCCCACCTGAGTTTGGTACTACCTTATCTAACCCTTGCACACATTCTCTTTGCGTCCATATAGTGTTCTGCCTCTGCCTACCTCCAGGAAGGGCTCTTTGAACTCTGCACGCTCGCATGCACACACACACACACA
The DNA here is from genome assembly GCF_037038515.1 of Microtus pennsylvanicus. NCBI lineage: Eukaryota > Metazoa > Chordata > Mammalia > Rodentia > Cricetidae > Microtus > Microtus pennsylvanicus. The sequence continues at coordinate 116,742,669 of NC_134583.1, read as the reverse complement.
CACACACACACACACACACACACACACTACTGTGTAATATGTGTCACCTGCATTCATGTTAGTAATTAGGAATGGAATCAAAGAATCTGTGCTTGCCAATAGCTACTATCCATGGAAACTGAGCAACCAACGACCTGGAAAATTGCAACCAACAAAACTGACATGGCTTTTGAACTTATTCGATGAATTGTGACATCATGGAAAGACACAGACAAGTCCATCTGCGTTTCTAGTGTAGTACACTCTTAAAAGTATCCAAACTGAGTGTGTAGTGTCAGGAGTTGATCAAGGAAGGGTGGAGGAATTTTAAGCAGATTGGGACCACACAAGGGAGGTACCCAGTTGCACTCCCAAGAGTGCCGTGCACTCATTAAAAATGGCTATCAGCTGAAAATGAAGAAAAGAAGGGCACGTGTGTGAACAGGGAGAGGCACTGCGGAAGTTAACAGTGAGAGACTGCTAGAGGCAGAGGGGAATGGACGGGAAGAGCTAGGGGACCTACCACTCATCCTTCTCTCTATGCGGCTCATGAAAGAATGCACGCTGCTAGAGAGAGCTGCAGGAGACGGTGCCCCCAGAACAACAGGAAGAGGGGGGAAAGAAATCTTTCTGCCAAATTGTGGAAGGCTAGGGTCATTTTACATCAGAATTGGGGGGGGGGGAGTCAGATGGCAAGGGCACGAGAAATCAAAGGAAATAATACCTACTATACACAATGAAAATGAAACAAGAAAAAAAGAAAAAGACCAGGAGGTGAAAAGGAGAGGACACCAGAGTGAGAAGAGAAACTACTGAGTAATCAGGAATTTCAATCAGTGAGGATGAGCTGAGAGTGAGTGTCTGGAAAGGCAGTGTCTAACCACATCCCACAGAGAAATGGCAAAGGCTGCCACAAGATTTTCTAAAGTGTGTGTGTCTGAATGCACTGAGGCAGGAAGACTGCCGAGTTTGTGGTTAACCTGGCCTTCATCTTACTCCCCCCACACCACCCCTAAATCATTAATTAAAAGCTCTTTTACAATATGCCTCCCCCACATAGCACACACCAGCACAGATGCGAAGGAATGTATCCCTTCCAAGTGCTAGCAGTGGGCCAGTCATAGAGGCGCACACCTTTAATCCCAGCAGGACTTGGGAAGGAGAGGCAGGCAGATCTCTGGGAGTGGGAGACCAGCGTGGTCTACAAATCAAGTTCCAGACCAGCCAGGGCTCCACAGTGGGATCCTGGCTCAAACAAAACAAAACACTAGTTGTGTATGAGCAGTTCTCTGAGTCACCCAAATGTGAAGACAATGATCATCTCACTGATCTGAGAAAATACTTATAGATGAATACTAGGAATTTTGGTCCCAAAGTGAACTGATTTCTAAAAGAATTTCTTGTTAAATACTGTCACTCTGGGTTAACTAATATTTAATAATTATGATATCATGTATAATATTCATTCAAGTCCAGAATACCTTTACCCCTACTGTGACAGGCTGTTCTAGGAACTTTAGCCTATTTCTTTCTTTCCTTTCCTTTTTTTTTTTTTTTTTGGTTTTTCAAGACAGGGTTTCTCTGTAGCTTTGGAGCCCTATCCTGGAACTAGCTCTTGTAGACCAGGCTGGCCTTGAACTCACAGCGGTGCATGATCCACCCTGCCTCTGCCTATAAGTGCTGGCTAGTCCTTTCTTTTTTAAAGATTTATTTATTTATTATGTATACAGTGTTCTGCCAGCATATATGCCTACATGCCAGAAGAGGGCACCAGAACCTCATTACAGATGGTTGTGAGCCATCATGTGGTTGTTGGGAATTGAACTCAGGACCGCTGGAAGAGCAGTTAGTGCTCTTAACCTCTGAGCCACCTCTCCAGCCCTAACTAATGAAAACGAATTAACAAGATATTGATAATCTTAAGAACACTTACATATGGGACTGTATTTTATGTACTGTGTGGAGGAACACAGATGTGAGCCTGGTCCACCTTGACTAAAGGACAGAGAGTTTGAGTTTATTTTTACTCTTTCAAAGTTGTTGACAACAGGTGTGGCTACAAACAAGAAACCCTGACCTAGGGTGTGGTCACTTGGTGGTTTGGACAGTAAGATGTCCCAGAGAGGTGGATCTGCTCCACCCTGACCAAAGGTCGGAGAACTCAAGCCTATTCCTGCTCCTTCTTTTAAGATAGGAGGTCTGACTACGAGTGGCTGTCTACAGGATACTCGGTCTAGGGTGTGTTTGCTGCATGTCCTAACAAAAACATAAAATGCTTTACTCAGGAAATAATGGCTTGAATGTTTCAAGTTTTGAAACAAGTAATTGTTCTGGTTGTCCTTTGTGTCATGTTAAAGTAGTCTTTTACACCCCCCCACCTTGTACTGGAGTATAAACGCATATGAAAAATAAACGTGGGTGGAGTCAGTATTCACTGCATAGCCCTCCTGGTTCTATCCTATGTCTCTGTATTTCTTTCATATCTCTGTTCCTCCTACCTAATGTTTCTAATCCACATGCCCCTACCCTGGAATGTATGAACCTGTCATGGCTGGACAGATGTGACGGCACATGGCTGTAATCCCAACACTCAGGAGCCGTGGGTAGGAAAGTCATATCTAAGGCCAGCTTGGGCTACATACAGTGACAGCCTATCTCAAAACAAAGTTTAACTATGAGCATGCACTTAAGTATGTTCACAAGTATGTGTGAATTATAAAGGGTGAGGAAGAAAACAAACTAATTACTCTAAGAGACTAAAGAGAAGGGGAGAAATGAGAGCTTTTGAACAGTTCCCTGGTCTTGATAATCACACTGTAGTGATCACTGGAGAAAGACAAGGGAAGTGAGCAGGGAACTGCTTGTAACTTATGGGTGCGTAATTGTTTTAAAATGAGAAACTAGGTTAGAGACATAGTTCAGTGGTAAATCATATACCTAGTATGATAAAGTCCTTGGTTCAGTTCTCAGCAGAGAGAGAAAATATGTTTTATCTCAAAAAATAATTGCCCACACAATACAGCAGCCTGAACTTACTTCTTAAAATAACAGTTACAAACCTGAGTTCAAAATGCATATTAATAGCTGAAGGTATGAGTATAAGTCACCTATATATTTAAACATAAACCACGATCTTCTACAGTAACAACATTGGAACACAAAGAAGAGAAAGGGCAAAAGCCATTTAGGTTCAAACTAATCCTTCATCATCTAAGCTTTCCCAAGGGCAGCATACTTTTCTAATATCTGGACCTTAAGGTAAACTCTGTGAGATGTCTGGTCTTGTTATACTCAGGAGCAAACTCCAATGCCTCTACCTTTAATTCTCTGGCACTTCAGATGACTTTAGAATTGTCTAAGAATAAAAAGCTTGCTGGAGGAGCTGTGTATACAGCTTACGGTCCCGCTGCTGTAGCTAGTCAAGCATTTAGATACTACAACTTGGGCAAATCTCATTAGAAGTCAAAGACTTCAAACTTCTAAAGCAAGTTCCTGTGAAGGAGTTATGTGGGCAAGTTTAAGCAAGCAGGGTGTATATACAATATAGTAACAAATACAATGCAAACAAAGGAAGATTTATTTAATTATAGTGGAAATAATTGTTATTTAAAAGTAACTTCTTCATAACAGAATAAAATAGACTAGCGGCAAAAGAATGGTATGTTATGATGCCTTAAGACTAGAAACAGAAGACAGAGATTTCAAAGTGAAGTCTTGGCAGACACCCAGTCTCCATGGCAAGAGTTCTGGCCAAACACGTCCTTCACAACCTCCAACACTTGTTCATGTCCCCAGAGAAAGAATCCAAGGTTATTCGTGTCAAATGCGATTCGAGTCCTGTAAACTTACAGGAGTCTCCTATTTTTCCCTGGTGATGGACAGAACCTCTTTCCTAAAATGTGCAGCCTGTAATTATTTCGGGGTATGGTCTGTGCATAGGAAGGTAGAAGAGAAGAGGTGAGGGGGATAAAGAGAAGGAAGTGGATGTCCACAGTATTTCCTCTCTCAAGCAGCTCCAAATAGTTCACCATTATCTTCACCAAGGCCAACACCCCGCCATCGCTTTGATGAAATCTGTTAGGTACAGGGTGAGGGCAGCTGTAAGTGTCACACAAATCACTGACTTTAGTAGTGACAAGTAAGCATGTCAGGAAAGAAATCTCTCCCAGAAGTAAACTGTACACCTTTTTTTCTGTTAAACAAACAGTTGACATAGTTCAGGAAACTGTTTTCCAAGGTTGTGACGTACTTAATGAGAGAGGCAGGAGCCCATGCAGCTTCTGCTGTCCTATCCAATAGCGCTCTTACTCGCATGCATTCGCGTGGCTTTCTGTTCACACTTTTCAAGTGTCTGTCATTTCGCTAAGATAATACTGTCTTCATTGACACCAACTAACGCATCTCTCAGATAGCCTAGTCTTTTTTGTACCTGAGAGTACAGCCCAGGCTGGCCTCAAACTTACAGCCCTCCAGTTTGCCTATCAAGGGCTCAGGTTTCAGGTATACACCATCTACCACCGGCCCAGCTTTTGTCTACTACCTACTTGTACTTCTTTACTATTTGACTATTTGAGGAACTCAAGAAAGATTTATTCAATAAAAAGGTAGAGAAAATCCATCTATATCTAGAGCTTCCGACTGCAGTTTTAGGATTCCCCCAACAAATGTTTATTTATAAATCATTGTTCCAAAAGGGCTTTATAGCAAATTACGAACATAGTGCAAACTCTACACAACAGAGTAACCAAGAAAACCCAGGGCCAGGGGAAGGTGAGCACTGTAGAGAAGATAATGGGAGTGTACAGAATGTAAGTGATGCTGTACTACACACCATGTTTTCTGCTCAAAAGTAGAGTTAATAGAAAATATACTATTCCTGAGATAAAAACAAACAAGTTGTTGAGGACAAACTAAACTATATGCAATACTTAAAATAGAAATTGTGAGGGGCTGGAGAGATGGCTCAGAGGTTAAGAGCATTGCCTGCTCTTCGAAAGGTCCTGAGTTCAATTCCCAGCAACCACATGGTGGCTCACAACCATCTGTAATGAGGTCTGGTGCCCTCTTCTGGCCTGCACCACAGACAGAATATTGTATACATAATAAATAAACAAATATTAAAAAATAGAAATTGTGAGTCTATGTGATGAGATCACTGTGAAATAGTCCATCACATTATTGATATGCAACACTGACTCAATCATCTTTATCTGAGAATATCAAAGTAACTTTATTGTTACTTTTTATTCTAATTTTGTCTTTTTAAACATCTATTCTCCTTAAAGCAATCAGAATAATCTTTCAAAATGTAAGTTAGAACAATAACTATTCAAGCCAGCAATGGTGGTGCATGCCTTTAATCCCAGCACTTGGGAGGCGGAGGCAGGTGGATCTCTGTGAGTTCGAGGTCAGCCTGGTCTACAGAGTGAGTTCCAGGATAGCCAGGACTACACAGAGAAACCCTCTCTCAAGAAAACAAACAAATAACCCCCAAAAAATAACAAAGAAAAGAAAGATACTCATTCAAGCACCTTGCCTAATTCCCATCACACTTACCCAAACGCCTTTCCAAAGTCCTCGGTGGATATTCTGTGTGATAATCTTCCTGTGTCATCTGTACCTCTTCCCCTGGCTCACTACATAACAGCTACAAACATTACCAATTTTCTGTCCTTTGGCACACCTTGAAACTGCACTTTCTTTTTTTTTTTTTTTTGAAACTGCACTTTCTATACCCTCACGTCTTCCCAGTTCATTCAGGGATCTGCTCAAAAGTCATTTCCTTAAAGAGGAGCTCGTGATCAATGGGTTTGAACTGCCCAAACACTCCCAGCCACGATGGCATGGACGTGTTTTACTTTTCTCATACCATCTGGCAGCTCTGAAGTTCCATCTAAAGCGATTTGAAATCATCACTGCCTGTTGTGGATCACCTTCTAACATGGGATTCTGAAAACAGAATGAAACTGTAGGAACAGCATCTCTGCCTGTTTCAGGCACCATGGTTTCCCAGCACTACAAGAGCAGGCAGAGCATGTGCTCAAACATCTGTAAACACACAAAGAAACATCTGACGCTCAAGCAGCTCTCGGTGAGCTGGGTCAATCTGACCAGCGTTTAGTTCCTCTACAGTAGTAGTGGTTAGCTACCATTTTTAGGTGGGCCGTGTTTCCTCTGAAATGTAAACACTAGACTTTCTTCTCAGAAAGAGCCACACACAACTCTGCATGAACTGAGAACAGCTTATCATTCCAGGTTAGAATCTACGACTAAAGTACTCTGCAACAGGATCGATCTGTAACTGATCTCTCTGTGAGCTAAAATCTAAAGAAAGTAAAGCGATAAAAATCCACAGATCACCCCAATGGAGTTTTGTAAAGTAGTAAGATAAAGTGGTCAGATGAGAGAAGCCTCTGGCACGGTGGTGCAAGGCTGTAATGCCAGCACTTTGAAGGCTGAGGCCAGCACAGGCTACATAGTAAGTTCCAGGGCAGCCTGCACTACATACCAGATACTCTCAAAACAACAGAAATTTAAGTAGATAAATGAATATACAAATAAACTTGCCAGGTGTAGTGGCGCACGCCTTTAATATCCCAGCACTCGGGAAGCAGAGGCAGGTGGATCTCTGTGAGTTCGAGGACAGACTAGTGTACAGAACAAGTTCTAGGATAGCCAGGACTATATAGAGAAACCCTATCTCAAAAATAAATAAATAAATAAAAACCCAAACAAAAAACAAAACTGTATGTACATCACTGATGTGTGAACAACACCAAGGTGTGAAGTGAGGAAAAGCCTTATATTTCCTCTGTGACGACTAGCATGAACTATAGCATACTACAATTATTTTGGGATTTGGTGGGTTTTGAGAGGGTTGCTTGCTGACATGGCAGGAGGAGCTGGGATCAGGTAAAGAGATCCACTAAATAAAGCTATGTTTCTTCTTTCTCCATACATAGGTGTCTGTGACTAAGTTAACGTGCAAAATAAGCCACCTGGGCAAAGAAATTCTGTAAGCACTAAAAAAAGTTTAACTGCTTTTTCATCATATTTATAATACCCTTAAATAGCAATACTATTTATTTCTGGAAGTTCTGGTTTTGTTTTAAGGATTTAAATTTGGCAATTACTAGGTGGTTTGTCTTAAGGAAATAAGTCATTACACGCAAAAAAAAAAAAATCACTTCAAACTCCATTTCCTTTTTAACAGTGTAACACATTTTTAACAATGAGAAAAATATAAAAATCACTTTGATCATTTTATAAAAAATATCTATCCCTCCCATTTTTCCCATTTCATTTATAAGAGGAATATTAGTAAGGAAAGACATATACTTCTGAACATATTCATTATTTCTCTCCAAGCATGCATAATGTATTTTAATAACCACAGGCTGATGATTCAGTGAGAAATATGATATCTACTGGGATTTGAAGGGTACATGAACTAGGATTTTAATTTCCCGCTTAAATCCCTTCATTCTTCACAAGCAATCCCGTGTTGCCATTTCATGCTTCTTAAAAACAAGTTATTCTGTGTAACTGACTGCCTGGTTTGCTGCTTCTAAGCAGCATTAATCCTCTAGCAATTATCATCTTTCGTAAAGTCATCTGAATGCTTAGAAAAAGGAAGTTCAACAAATTGTTTTGGAAAACCATTTTGTGTTATTTGCATTTTAATACTTAAAGAGTTCATATCGATCTTAAAATATATCTACTTACAATTATAACTGTGTGGAGTTTTTGTTATTGTTGTTTTCTTTTAAAACATAACCCTTGTTGTCCTGGAACTCACTATGTACCAGGCTAGCCTTGAACTAAGAGAGATCCGCCTGCCTCTGCCTGAGTGTTGGGATTAAAGGCCTGCGCCACCACAGCTCTCAGTTGTAAGAGACAATTCTAAGGTCCTATATGTAATGTGACAGTGGCTTTGGTAAGTCTGTTTCCAAGCTGTGCCACAGAAAACACTGCTTTGCAGCGTATTAATAAATTTGTATCCAAATTAGTTTGGCAGAGAGAGAGAGAGAGAGCGAGAGAGAGAGAGAGAGAGAGAGAGAGAGAGAGAGAGAGAGAGAGAGAGAGAGAGAGAGCGCAAGAGAGCGCTCAGTAAGCTTTCCCAAGCCTTTAGCATGCTGGATCCTCTTTCCTATCCCATTGGTCTACATGTCTTTTATGCCAGTGCTATGCTGTTTTGTTACTGTACCTCTGTGATATAATTCAAGATTGGTTATTGGCATATCTCTGGCACCACTCTGTTTGCTAAGGATTATCTTGGCTATTCTGGGATTTTTTTGGTGCTTCCATATGATTTTAGGATTGTTCTCTACCTCTATAAAGAATACCCCTAGAATTTTGGTGTGGATTGCACTGAATCTATAGATCAGTTTTTGGTAATATTATCACAAAATTAATTTTGCCTATCCATGAGTACTCAAGGTCTTTCTATGCCTTCTTCAATTTCTTTCCTCAGTATCTGACATTCTCACTGCAGGAGTGTTACCTCTTTAATTAAGCTTATTCCTTAGGTGTGTGAGTTTGTCTTCCCCTGCCCACTCCTTCTTTCTTTCTTCTAATGTATTGTCTGGTCAGCTCATTATTGGAATATAGAAAAGCTACTAAAATGTTACTAATTTCTGTGTGTTGATTGTGTAATCTGCTACTTTGCTGAAAGGATTTATCAGGTCTACTAGTTTTCTGATGGCGCTTTTAGTGTCTTTTAAATAAAGGATAATGTCATCTACAAACAAGGTCATTTGAGTTCTTCTCATTATTTCTTCCTCTTGTCTTATCACTCTGGCTAAAACTTCAAGAACTAGACTGAAGGAGTAGAAAGAGTGGACATCCTGTTTCCTTGCAGATTTTAGGGGAAATACAACACCCAGCTCCCCCAATTAGTGTAAGGTTGGCTGCAGATTGTCATATACAGCCTTTATTATGTTGAGGTATGATCCTTTTATTCCTAGTTTATTCAGGATTTTTATCATGAAAGGATGTTGAACTCTGTTGATGGCTTTTTCTTTAATGACTGAGATGCACACATGCTTTCTGTCTTTAAGTCTATTTATGTGCTAAATTATATATTTGTAGATGCTGGACTAATCTTGCATCATCAGAAGGAAACTATCTTGTCATAGGTATGATCATCTTAGTATGTTTTCAAATTCAATTTTCAAACATTTTACTGGGAAGTTTTACATCTATGCTTATCAGGGAAATTGGTCTGCAGTTTCCTTTTTTTGGTATGTCCTCATCTAATTTTGGTACTGTCTTATGGTTTCTACCATTATGATGAAACACTGTAACCAAAAGCAACTTGGGGAGAAAGAGTTTATTTTGCTTGTATTTCTATATTATGGTTCATCATTAAGGCAGTCAAGGCAGGAACTCAAATAAGGCAGGAACTGGGAGGCAGGAGCTGAGATACAGAGGCCATGGGGGCGGTGTTGCTTACTGGCTTGCTCAGACTTACAGAAGCCAGGCCAGGCCCAGGGGTAGCACCACCTGTCCTCTCATATTCATCACTAATTAAGAAAATGCCCTACCAGTCTGCCTACAGCCCAATCTTATGGAGGCATTTTCTCATTTGGGGTTCCCTCCTCTCAGAGGACTCCAGTTTGTGTCAAGTTGACATAAAACTAGCCAGTACAGTATCAGAACAATGCTGGCTTCATAAAATGAGTTTAGTATATTCTTTTTTCTGTTTTATGGAATAGTTTGAGAAGAATTTGGTGGTCAAACTGTCCAGTCCAGGGAGTGGTTAAAAAGGAAGAAGCAGACTATACCAAGTGATGACAGGTGAGCAACTTTTCTATGCTCTTGAACGAAATATAAACTAGCACAACTGCTTAGGAAAACTGCTCTACAGTCTCTACTAAAACTGTTTACATATATACATTCCCCGGCTCAGTAATTCCTAGACAAATGCCTGCCCAGAAATGTATGTATATGTTCACTACATGGCATACAAAAATGTATGTGTTTGTACTATTTATGAAAGCAAGTATGGAATCAATTCGCATGTCTGCCAATAGTAGAATATATGAATTGGCAGCTATATTTGTACAAGGATAAACTACACAGCAAAGAGAATGAATGAGCCACAGCTGCACATAACAACATACATACACTGCACAAACACAACACTGAAGGGAAGAAGGCAAAATCACAAAGTTACATTACACAGTTTAAAGCATGCAAACCTCAAAATCAGGTTCAAATTCTACAGCAACAGAAACGACAGGAGCTTGAGAGGAAAGGGTCGTGACTGGCAAGAGGCAGTGAGTGAGGCTTAGCGGTCAAGTCTTCATTCATGACCTGAGCATTACAGAAATAGTCACTTTGTGAAAAGTCAGCAGAACCATGATTTTCCTAAAGATATACTGTCCTTGTGTGCTACCTAGATTTATGAAACTTGAATCAAGCTGAATTCATTCTAGAAGTAGGAACCTCAGCTGAGAAAATGCCCCCGTCAGATAGGCAATCCTGGATGCATTTTCTTGACCAATGATTGATACTGGATGGCGCAGCTTACTGTGGGTGCTGCCAACCCTAGGCTGGTGATCCTGGGTGCTAGAAGAAAGCTGGCTGAAGAAGCCATGAAGAGCAAGCCAGTATGTAGCATTCCTCCATCACTTCTGCATCAGCTTCTGCCTCTAGGTTCCTGCTCTCATTTGAGTTCCTGCCATGACTTTCTTCAGTGATGAACTATGATATGGAGGTCTAAGTGAAATAAACCTTTTCCTCCGTAAGCTGTCTTGGTTATGGTGCTTTATCATAGTGATAGATCCCTTAGCTAAGACAACTTAGCAGTAGACATTTGAAAGATGCTGTTAAGGGCTGGTTAAAAACTTTGGCTGCTCTTCCACAAAACCTGTGTTCCATTCCCGACACCAACATGGCATCTCACAACCACCTTAAGTTCAGTTTTTCAGGAGTCAAATGCTCCCTTCTGGCCTCTGTGGGCACCAAGCACATGTGGTGCACATACATATAAGAAGGCAAAACACCAATACTAATACTAGCAATGATTAAAAAGAAAGATCTAAGAGATATAAATATATCTTATACAATTTGTACTCTCTCTGAAATCTTTATATCTAGTTTAAAGAAATGGCCAATACTTTTCTCTTGTTGTCCCAAATCAAGTACTTAAAAACAGAACCTAATCCTAGAAGAGATAAAGAAAATCATAATAATTGAGGCCATATATCTATTCGACCAATAGTAAAGAGAGACATATATGGATATAATCTACACGGGAAGTAGAAAAAGACAAGATCCCTTGAGTAAACTGGGAGCCTGGGGACCACGGGAGATGGTAGAAGGGGAGGGGAGAGGAAGGGAAGGGAGGGGAGAAAAATATATAGCTCAATAAAAACAATAAAAAAAATTTAAAAAAGGAAAAAAAGAATCACACATTTGATGCTAATAAAATGCTTTAAGATAATAATAATAATAATAATAATAATAATAATAATAATAATAATAATAATAATAAAGAGCTTCAGGAGTCCAAGGCCATCTTCTGGCACACAGGGTAAGCCATTTACTGTGAGAAAAATGCTCAGAAGCTACAATCTGGAAATTTTTAACATTTTCAACAAAATGGAAAATTATTAAAGATTTTGTGATTAAAATACAATCTTTAGCTAGCCACCGAGGTCAGAAGAGGGCACTGGACCCATGAAACTGGAATTACAGATGACTGTAAACTTCCATGTAGATGCTGGAAGCCAAACCCAAGTCCTCTAGAAGAACAGCCAAAATTCCAATCAGAAAGCCAAAATTCCAATCAGAAAGTGGTTAGTGAGGGCTGGAGAGATAGCTTAGCAGTTAAGAGCACTGAATACTTTTCCAGAGGACCCAGGTTCAATTCCCAGCACCCACATGACAGCTCATAAGTCTGTAACTCCAATTCCAGGGGACCTGACACCCTTATACAGACACACAGATACACAGAGAAACAGAGAGAGAATAAAAATAAATCCTTTGAAAGAAAGAAAGAAAGAAAGAAAGAAAGAAAGAAAGAAAGAAAGAAAGAAAGAAAGAAAGGAAGAAAGAGAGAAAGAAGTTAGCTACCCCTAATGTTCTAGACTACTGCACTAGTGGACACATCTTTGTCTGGAAGGTTGGTTTAGTAGCTCACAGGGTCCATAGGGAAAACAGCCGAGCAGTTTTCTCTCCCAGTAGCCCACATGCACAGCACCTGCAGGTGATATGAAGATACCTGCAGAGAGGAAGCTTCCGGCTCAGTTCCAGCTTTCTGGATTTCTCCAGTCCTGCAACCAAAGCATGTGGTGTCACACATTCAGCAACAGGGTCTTCCCATCTAGCTCTGGTGGGTAACCCAAAACAATGACAATAGCCTGTATCATTTGGGGGGGGTACTCTAAAGTTCTCAGGGCCTTTTGATTTTGTCTTCTCTGTCATTAGTAACTTGTCTAGCTTTATACAACAATAAATCTAATTCATATTTTCACCAAAGTCATTAGTTTAAAATATGTTGGCCCCCATCAGAGATAGACATCTACAGAGCCATCCTTAAGACAGCATTTCAGACAGATGTTTTACATAATGCATCCCAAAATGAGCAAGGCAAAAAGTTCTGTGGGGTGCTTAGAAAATGCTAGGCTGCTGCAGAATTTTTATGTTTAAAATTCTAATGTACCGAGTTAGTCTCTGAAAGATTAAATAAAAGATAAAGTGTTTCTTATATTTCTCAAGCTGATATGGGTTGGACATCTTTCTGTTTCCTAGTGCTGGTACCCAGCCCAGGGCCTCACCTATTCCTAGGCAAGTGTTCTTCTACAACTGAGCTATACTCCCAGTTTGGAAACCTTTTTTGAAGAAACATTTTTCATCATAAGAAATCAGTGTTCCCAGAAAGATACTTCAGCAAATACTGTTCAAGGGTGATAAGAAAACTTCAGCTAACAGTTTTTTTTTTTTGAAGCAAGAGATTGTTTGGTTAGCTATAACTCCACCTTATTACTCAACCTCTCAATCATTTTAAAACTCTACATATTATCCAAAGAAGGTTCAAATGAAGCAGTATCTTGTCAGCTGAAGAAACTCACCACAACGCTACACAGCACCCACTAAATAAGACTTAATGCCAGCATCAGGGAAGCCAGGGATGCTCAGCTGTAAGAACCACACTGAAAAGCTATAAACTTTTTCATCAAAATGGCAAAATGTTAAAGTTTCTGTGGTTAAAATACAATGTTAGCTAACCAGAAAAATGTATTTGTATGTGATATTCCATTTCCAGTGATATTTAGTAAAATATTGCTACTGTATTAGAAATGGGTTGCCTCTGAACACTGTATATTAAACACACAATCTTACAGTAAAATAGTCTTCAAACTATAAGGTTTTTGTATATTATCAAAAGAATGTCACATATTTAAGTTCACTTGGTTTTTTTTTAAATGCCTTTGAATTTAAAAAAAAAAAGGCAAGACCAATAAGTATATAAAATACCATCATTTTGTGACTAAATTTCATACAGGAAGATGACCACTCTTATTTGTAAGAAAACCTTACAAGTACAAATTGTGTTTAAATGGCTTGTTTAAATTGGCCAGGCAGCAGCACCAGGACTGCTAATCCTCCACACTGTCTGTTAGGCTAGTAGGTCTTAAGATGTTGTTGAGATAACTGGCTTCCATTAGCAAGTCTGTGATTGGCAGGATGATAAAGTCTTTTCACTCACAGGTCAGCTATTTCCTTTTCTTTAGAGGAGGGCATTCCTGATGCTCTATCTTTTAACCACAGTCTCTCACTGAGTCCCAGTTCTCTGCCTTCAGCTTTGATATGGTTCTAACTTTCCTTTTGTACCAACTCACACTTGTCATCAGCTCCTCTATTCAGTGCAGCAAATATCAGGAGTTTGACCTCAGGGCAAAGTCCGGGTGGGCAGGTAAAATCTGACCATTGGACCTACTTCCTAATCTTTCATACCCAGCGATTCATGAAGCAGTATCAAATTCAAACTAAAAACCAGAAGTGCGACCCTTATACACACTATGAAAAGAGCTGCCTGCCTTTCTAAGTACACTTGAAAAGAACTGTCAGCCACCCTATTAAGACAGAAATGGATCACAGAGCAGAGGGAAAAAAAGAAGGAAAAGTGCAGAAACTCAACTGAAATGTAAATAAATGTGCAAGCACCATTTATGTCTGACAATAAACTCCTTCACAAAAAGGTAAAGACACTATAATATCTATTGATGAAGTCAGACGTAAAAGCACTACCAAAACTTTAAAGCATCAGTATTTAAATAATCAATAACACTGGACAGAATGAACTTGGATGATTTCATGCAAGACTTTCATTTTCAAGATCAATTTTGATTTTTGCCTATTCTTATATTGTATATTTCATAATGTGATTGCAAATTATTTTAAAAGCAGATGCAGTGAAATACAGCTACCTTTTTGAATTGGTTAAATCTATACCATTAAACTCATAAAACTTAACTTATGGCCAAAGTGACATAGCAGCCAAAAGCAAGAGCATGAGAGTCTAGGGACAGTGAATCACTAAATTTCAACATTAATAAAAAACAAAATTTAAGCCCCTTTTAAGACTAGAAAAAAATTAACATAATCAACTAGTTCCTCAGAGTTTTTCTTTCAAGAGTCTCTTCCACTTCTACTGACCACCATATGGCACAGTGGTGTTAATGCTTCCAACTATCCCTGTAAAATGGCATTTTCCCTACACATACAGGTTTCATAATTACGCACATTCATAGATGGTGTCTGAAGTCCACTTTAAAGTCTCTCAAACAGCTTACATTTAAAAGAGAAGTCAACCAGAACTTAACATCTTCTAAGTGCACATATTTTCAGTCCCGACTCAAAATGTTAATATTTATAAGTGTACTTTAATAAATAATAAAATCCCCTAGAGAGATACATGCCTTACAAAATAGCTATCTTTTTCTTTCCTTTTTTATTTATTTTTTCCTCAAGACAGGGCTTTTCTGTCCTAGAACTAGCTCTGTAGACCAGGCTGGCCTCAAACTCACAGAGCTCCACCTGCCTCTGCCTCCCAAGGGCTAGGATTAAAGGTGTGCGCCACCACCACTCAGTTTATAAACTGGCCATCTATGCTGTCTACAATGACTCTGTGAAGGAAGGCAACTGGGGTCAAACACATCTATACAAAAAAAAAAAAAGGATTCTTTTTTAAAGTGCAAAGTAAGGCCTGTGTTTGTTTGTGGTGGTTGCTGGGCCAGGTTGTAGCTATGATTACCAGAGTGTGTCACCTCACCTCCTTGCCTGTTTTTTTGTTGTTGTTGCTGTTTGTTTCTTAAACTTAGGACCTCAGGTGTGCTAGGACATGCTCTATCAGCTGAGCTACATGCTCATCCCCCTAGGGACATCTTCATGAACTATGTGGTATTATTCATAATCCTACAGACTGCAAAACAGAAAATCTCTGTGACTAGATCCCTCACAAGTAAGGGACGTACCCTCAGTCATTTCCTCTGAGTTGGAGAACATTAATAGAGGGTCATAAACTGCCTGAGAAACGAAAACTCAGTTAACCCTGTTTCCAACTTGCTACAGATTCAGCTTTCTGTATTAGATCATCTTCCTCCAATAACAAATAAAAGTCCTCTGAAAGGAGCTACTGCAATTACCTCCTCAGCACACGGGAGCAAAGCGGAGTGACTTCCTCGGCTACCCTTCCCAACTTAGCATGGCTAGCTGACTATAGGCCCACATTACCCAGAAGATGGTCTCTGTTGGCCCATCTTGTTGTTATTTAGTATTCTAAATATTGACTGTGTGCAGAAGAAGTGAGTGCCTTACAGAAACGGCTTTCTCAGCATCCCTGGAAACCCGACTTAGAACAGCATTCATTTCCATGGTTTTACTCGGGTTCCAGTCTGCTCTAAAGGGTGTTCAAACACCACAGAATAAAATCACCTTATACTATTTTGTATCTACTTCAATCACACTTCCTCACCAAATGAATACACAGGTGCCAATAAGTACTTACTCCACTTTGGCTGTACAGGAATAGCAAAAAGAGCTCTAATCCCAAACATTTACTGAAATCAGAGTTTCTTAAATGCTCAAATTAGTCTTCCTGTCGACATGAGTGTGCTGAGGTTCTGCTCATAACAAGGCTGGAGTTTCACCACGGGTCACCTCCGTCCTCAGGGGAATGAGCATCATTAGCAGACTGACCACAGTGCCTTTGTTTTAATCAGTCTCCATGAGGCTTCCTGCCAAGGACAGCAGTCAGTCCTGCTGTCAATCTAGCACTCCTGAACCCTCTCAGGGATCGCCCCTCCTCCACACACTCTGACTCCCCGCTTTACTAAGCTCCTTAATCCTAGGATTAAGAAAGAAAAAGAAAAAGAAGAAGAAAGAGGAAGAAAAGACTAAGAAGAAAAAATATGAGATAGAAAAAAAGAAAGAAAAATAAAGAATACAACAGAGCAGAAATGTCAAAATTTAAAAGTGAATAAAAATAAAATAAAAATACAAAGCAGAAAAAAAGACTTCACATTTGTTACTAAACTTTGAACATTCTTACCAAAAAATATATGAGAATAAATAATTATTTTTTTTAAAACTTAGTTTTATCCCTTTTTCTGGTGGCATACAAAAATTTATAAAAATTACCATTAATAAAATGCTAAACAAGGGGTGACTTTCTAGTAATAATTTCCAGAGCTCTAACAACGTTACTACTACTGATTTTTATATGACCACAAAGTTATAAAAAATATTTGCAAGAAACGAATAAATCAAGTTCTCGTTATGAGAATGCTGATAAACCTGAGACACTGTAATGAACACGAGTTTAGAGAAAGATGGGTTTTTCAGGGCAAGCAAACACTCTGGTACCATTAAGAATAAACTAATGAGGCAGACAGAACAGTAAGTGGAGGGCATCATCACATCTTACTTGTCTGAGGTCAATGAATGCCAACTGCAGGGTGTCCCCTTGAAATCCCGGCACAGGCTCAGAGCTGGCAAACACTGTTTCAAAAATTTAGAACATAAAAGGGAATTAGGAGAAGACTCATTACAAATGTAATATTTATACACAATCACTGTAAACAAAGACCGCTTACAAACTTCAGTTTCTACTGATATGTTCTCCAGACCTATTACCACAAATACTTAATAATATAAAACTTTTAAACTGTTATTTAATCTACAACCTTTAATCACAAGAGATTTCGAAGGACTGTCGTACACAAGTTCAGGAGTAACAGACTCCAATCAAAGTGAAGTTGTCTGACTCTTTTGGCCTTAGGTGAACAACCACAGAAGCACTTTGAAACTACTGATTCCATGGCTGTCAACGAAGCTCAAAACGTCAGCTTAGTTACATGGCATGCACTATAAAAACTACCTCTAGCTAACAGCAACAAGAGGCAGATACCAAGGTAGGAGGTGAGCTTTACATGCAGACCACAGGTAAAACATTTGATGAATTCAAGAACGTCTGACCATGTCACTTAGCCACTTTTGTTTTTCATAAAGGAATTTTTGTCTTCAAAAGGAGAGAATTTTTTTTTTTTAAAGACAGGATTTCACTGTGTAACATCTTTGGCTGTCCTGGAACTCACTCTGTAGACCAGTCTGGGATTGAACTCACAGAGATCCACCTGCCTTTGCCTCCAGAGTGCTGGGATTAAGAGGGTGTGCAACCAACACCATGCATTAAAGAATATCTTAAGACAAGATGTTTTTTTTAAATTCAAGATTTTTTCAATATTTTTTGTATTTTAAGAATTTTAATCCTAACAGCATTGACTGCTGGGTCAGGCCTACAACCCCAGCTGCTTAGGTACCTGAAGCAGGAGAACTGCCGACCAATAAAGGCCAGAGTTCAAAGTCAGCCTGGACAACCTAGGGAGATCCTGTCTCAAATTAAATAAAAGGGAAGGGGGCTAACATAGCTTCCATGGCAGAGTGTTTACAAAGCAAGCACAATGCCCTCAGTTCAGTTTCAGCACCAGAAAAGAGCATTTCCGTTCTACTTTATTTTAAATGAAAGAAGATTAGTTTAAAAGGACTTCATAGTGTGTGTGTGTGCGCGAACGCGCGAGTATGCAAACATACTGTATGAGTGTGAATAAGTTGGTGTGCATGTGTGTACACGTGGAAGCTAGAGATCAACGTGGAGTGTCTTCTTTAATTGTGCTACACTTAATTTCTGAGACAGGAGCTCTGGTGAGACTGGAAATCATCAATTCGTCGATAATGGCTGACCAGCAAGCTCCAAGATACACCCATCTCTGCTTCACTATTTTGAGGATTACAGGAACTTGCTGCTACACCTGGCCTTTTTGTGGGGATGGAGAGCTAAATTTAGGTTCTTGTGCCTGTATGACTGACACTTTCTTTACTGAGCTGCCTCCCAGATACAAGAATCTACCATTTAAATTTTTTAGAAATTTATTTATGTGTATGGGATTTCGCATGCATATATGTCTATGCACTACATGTGTGCCTGGTGCCCACTGAGACAAGAAGAGGGTGTCAGGCCCCCTGGAAGTAGAGTTACAAACATTTGTGAGCCGCCATGTGGGTGCTGGCACCTGGAATCAGGTTCTCCTGAAAGCAACCAGTGCTCTTAACTACTGGATCTAGTTCTCTCCAGCTCCATCATTAAAAAAAAAAATACTTGTGTGTACATGTTCATATGTTCATACATACATGCCACGCTTACATGTGGAAGTCAGAGAACAACTCCAGAGTCCATTCTCTCCATCCTTGCACCATGTAGGTTCCAGGGATGGAACCTGGGTTGTCAGGTATGGCAGCAACTGCCTTTACCTGCAGAGTCATCTCGCCTGCCCAACACCACCATTTTTACACAGTGTCTCTGATTCTTCCTCCTGCTAATATCTCAGTTTTCATAGAAACACTGTATAAAGTTCACATGTGAACTTAACCAAGTCAGTATTTAGAGGTTATGTATAATTCTATGTTGCTCTTGAAATAAAACTAAATCTTAAGTTTTAGTTGATTTTGTATAAAACAGTAGTTTAGAAAGACCTAACATAATTAAAAACAAATGAAAACTTACCACAGCCTAATTTACCTGGCCTCCCCTCTTAGGGGACTACAAAGTTCAGAGTAACTTCCTACTTTCTGGGGATAATAACTTCACCTCAAGCATCAATTTTCTGTTTCAGCACTTTGTGAAGTGTATTAGTCTTTTAATTTTTGAATAGACTACTCCCAATATTTTTTCATAGTTCACCACTAAAATCTTTTATTTCTCTTTGTGCTACAACGTTCAGAATTATTCGGTTGATTGTCTACCTTTTCTAAATACTCTGTCCTCACTTCTTGTTCTCTCCCCATCTCTCTGCTTAACATTCTCCTTTGTTCTTCCTAAGCTGGGGGGTCAGCTGACCAACTACCGGAGGAGGGGGGTCACAGTTAAGAACTCAACTCACTCATAAATGGTTTTTAAACATAAAACAAAGAAAACCAGCTCACAAATCACAATCCCAGAAAACCTAGACAACAATGAGAACCCTAAGAGAGACATATGTGGATCTAATCTACATGGGAAGTAGAAAAAGACAAGATCTCCTGAGTAAATTTGGAGCATGGGGATCTTGAAAGAGGTTTGAAGGGGAGGAGAGAGGCAGGGAGGGAGCAGAGAAAAATGTAGATCTCAATAAAAATCAGTTAAAAAAAAAGAAAACCTTTTTATAATAATTTAAAACTTAAAAAAAAAGAGGGAGCCAGGTGTAGACAAGAGCCTCTTCTCAAATCAGGCTCACTCAAGAGCCAGTCTCTCTCTCTCTCTCTCTCTCTCTCTCTCTCTCTCTCTCTCTCTCTCTCTCTCTCTCTCTCTCTGTGTGTGTGTGTGTGTGTGTGTGTGTGTGTGTGTGTGTCTGCCTCTCTTGCCTGTACCTTCCTTTTTTTTTTCTTTTTCTAGATAGCCTTTCCATAAATTGTCCACACTGGGTTCACATTTGGGTGTTCAAATAGTCTTCCTGCCTCAGCCTCCCGAGCAATTGAGTGTACTACAGTGCAAAAGAACCTGGCTAATGGGTGATAAGTCACTTTGATGTGTACCTTTCAAATATAATTAACTAAGAGGTGCCATCACTGCCACCACACAAACACACTTTTTGGGTCTCTGCTGGGGTCCAGGTAAAGACATGAAACAGATGATTAAACTCACCTTTGCTGGGTCCTCTAGAACCAGAAGACAAGTTTTTAACAAGAAGATCTAACCACTTCTCACCTGATAGCTAATTGACTTGTCAATGGTACTGCCCACAATGAAAAATGGCAGGCGTCCTACAGTGGCAACTCTACCTGTCCTTACTATGTTCTAGATAACCAAGTTTCTCTATTCCTATTAGACTTTAATTGAAGAATGATGAGAACAATTATAACAGTCTGTTAAAAATAAGGGTCTTCTAGAGGGTGATAGCCCACAAGTTAGGAGTACTTGTTCTTATAGACGCCAAGGTTCAGTTTCCATAACCTCCATGGTGTCTCACAACCATCTCTAACTCCAGTTCCAGGGATCTGCCCCAGCTGCTGTTCTCCATGGCACAGGCATGCACACGGTGTGCACACATACCTGTAGACAAAATACTTCTACATACACCAAAAATAAAAATCTTTAAAATTAAAAAAAAAACCTAGGATCACATAAGGCCTTCCTACAAGACAGGTTAATTTTATCTGTAAGACACAGAAAACAGCTCAAATTCAACCATGCTTGTAATTGTAATATTCTTAATTCCCAAACATATGGTCCTTCTGTCTCAGCCTCCCATGGTAGGATCATGGGTGTGTGCCACCATCTCTGACTTCAGAAAGAGACCAATGGTGGAACAATTTTCTGGAGTGTACCAGGCCATGGTAAAATGCCTGGCACCAGAAGTCTTAAAAAGAAAACTATCATTTTTCTTCCCCCTTGATTCTTGTTTAAGATACAATAGTTAAATTCATTGGCTTGGCATTAAACCCAAGAGTTTAGTGTCAAAATTATCATACAAATTTGTACAGCATCTTCCAGATCATAAAACACTTTCTTATATACCATCTGCTTTGATCACTGTAACAATTTATTTTGGCGAACAGCTTATAAAATCTTCCAAGCAAAGAATACCCAGTTTGAAGGTGCCCAGCTCTTTGTTTTTTGGCATAGAAAAATTAAGAGTGAAGTGACTTGCCCAGGACCACATAGCTAAATCTGGCATCCTGGCACTTGATCCATTGATCCAGAATCTGATTAAGTGTTCAGTCTCTCATACTGTCTCCTTTTCAGACAAAGCAGCAGTTTATAACTCTCAGGGCTTTCTCTCAAATATTTTTTAGGTATGGCAGGTAACTTAACAATCTCAAATCATGCAGCACAGAGAGTATTTGTAATAACAGGCTACTCAATTTGACTGGCAACTTTATATTTTCCCTTTATATCTTTAAAACTCAAATACAGTCTCTCCTGTTCTACAGTCTCTCCTGTTCTCCACTCTCTCTCTTCTCTGAAGCCATCAGCATTTCTTGCTTAGATTAATGAACACTCCAGTCCGCTCTATTGGCTGCTTCTCTTTCCTCTTCTTCCAGTGATTAATGTCAGATATAATTGTTACTTGGACATTTCAGAGTTTAGCATCCTTTAATGGTTTACCATCACCCTCACAGTAAAACAAGACTAAGGTCTTTTAAAAGTGGCCTTTGCCTATCTCTCTGGCCTGATCTCTTAAGACTTTCCTTAAACTCTTTCCAAACAAGGTTGCCTAGCTTCCTTGCACACCAGTCTCTTTTCATAATGCCTTTGATCCTCCTGCCTGCAGCGTTCTTCTTCCCTCCCACCTGTGTAACTCTTACTTATCCTTCAGTTCAATCATCACCTCTGTGGAAGTCTTCCATTATCCCTGGAGATTGTAAGCTGTTTCCTGTGTTCTCGCTGGAACTTCCTGTACAAATCCTACCATGGTGCCCATTCTGTTGCCTTCTAATTGTTTATCTGACTGAGTTTTCCCATGAAAATATGAACAAATTATACTTTTGTTCCTAATTCCTACCACCTAAATAATAAATGTGCATTGAAAGTTTAATAAGGTAACAGAGAGAAAAGAACAAGCAAGAAATTCTAGCAGGGCACAGCCTGTAGTGAACATATTATCTAGTTTGTTGGTTAACTCTAGAATGGCAATGGTTCAACAGACCCTCCTACGATGATGGAAAGAATATGTAACTGTGCTTCAGGATTGATAGTTTTATTCCATATTAATCTAATTTAATAGTCACATATGGCTACTGGGTAGTGTAAATACAAAATACTGTGTACATATTTAGGTATTTATATCAGAATAACTGAGTGGGTGAGAATATTCCTAACACATTCTTCAACAAACTGAAATAAGCTCTTCCCCTGAACAGAAAGCTCCTAGGAAGCAGTGTTTCTTTTTTTTAATCTTTATATCTCCCAAGTCTGGCGTACAGGAAATAGTAAGCAAATGTGTGTCAAATGAAGAAACACATAGTAAAAGATAATTCTTTGCTGTCAATACTGACTCATGACTCTATGAAGGGTCTCTACTATATCATCTTTGTTACTCAGCTATGTCTTTAAAGATGTTTTCAAGAGACATATAATGATTTTGGTCATCAAAAATATTTTAATATAGTTTCTAAACTTTAAAAATTACTGGGTTGCCTTGCTCAATCTTAATACAATACTACAATTTGATATTCCATATTTTGTCAATATCCATGGGAAGCCTGCCCTTTTCTGAACAGAAATAGAAGAGGAGTGGATTGAAGTGGGTGCAAGGGGATGAGAGGAGAGGAGGGAGGAGAAACTGTGGATGGGATATAAAATAAAGAAATAAATTTTTAAAAACTTAAGAAGGCTATTCTAAATATCATGTTTATAATCTTAAACCAGGGAGTGGTGGCACATGCCTTTAATCCCAGCACTTGGGAGGCACAGGCAGGCAGATTTCTGAGTTTAAGGCCAACCTAGTCTACAGAGCAAGTTCCAGGACAGTCAGGGCTACACAGAGAAGTCCTGTCTCAAAAAACAAAACAACAACAACAAAAAACCAAACACAAGCTTTGTTATCTCTAATTTGACTTTATTATTGTTTATTATTATTATTTTGTTATTATCATCATCATCATTATTATTACTAATTTTGGATTTTTTTTTTTTTGAGACAGGGTTCCTCTGTGTAACCCTGTCTATTTTGGCACTTGCTCTGTTGACTAGCCTGCCTCTGTCTTCAGGGTGCTGGGATTAAAGGCATGTACCAACACTGCTGGCTATTTTTACATTCATTTGTGCATGCACCTCCCCCCCCCCCCGTGTATGTGTGTCTCTGTGTGTGATACATATGCATGCATGTAAGCTAATTTGCAGGTCAACTTGCCAACCCCAGTTTCTTCTACTTTTCTCTCTTTTTAAAATTTTGTGGCCGGGCGGTGGTGGCGCACGCCTTTAATCCCAGCACTTGGGAGGCAGAGGCAGGCGGATCTCTGTGAGTTCGAGATCAGCTCTGGTCTACAGAGTTAGTTCCAGGACAGGCTCCAAAGCCACAGAGAAACCCTGTCTCGAAAAACTAAAAAAAAAAAAAAGTTTAAAAGGGAGAGGTGGCTCAGTGGTTAAGAGCATTGCCTGCTCTTCCAAAGGTCATGAGTTCAATTCCCGGCAACCACATGATGGCTCACAACCATCTATAATGAGGTCTGCTGCCCTCTTCTGGTCTGCAGACACACACAGACAGAATATTGTATACATAATAAATAAATAAATAAATATTTAAAAAAATTGTGAAAAAATGTTTTAAACTTTTATTCACTTATTTGTGTGTATGAACACATGCGCATGCACAAATTTCTAGGTAAATTTGAAATTAAAATAGCTAGTTGTAACTCAGTTTTGGTAGGCAAGTACCAAAGACGCATTGTAAGAAGGAATGACTAACGGCACCATCTAGTGGTTTCCCTGGTGATATAGAGAAGCTGATGCGGGGCTGTCAGGAGTCAGCATTCTTGCTTCTGACGTGTATGAGATCTCAGTAAAGAAATGCAAGTCTTAAGAATATTTACTGTTCCATTTTGACACAAAGTAATATCTAGTTCTCTCCATTTCTTGGAAGTAAACCTCAGCAAAGGACCCTCAGTCAAACAGCTGGGACACCATTAAGTGTGGAAGAACTCTGGGTACCCAAACAAAGAAACCAACATTCAGCTCCTTTTAAACATGACACGGAAATATGACCATCCCCATGATTTTTTTCTCAGTATTCTTATTTGGAGACACAGATCTGCACCAAGGTTAAAACAAGAGATGAGATCATGACTATCACTAGTAACAATAAAAACCTACAAAGATTTTTGTTGCTAGTGAGTTTTGTTTGCTTGCTTTGTTCTGTTTAGCCTTTAGGTATGTTAAGCCTTTATCCAACCTGTAGATTTATCAATGCCCCAATAACTAACCATCAAAACAGACGTCAAGCTAGGCACTGTGCTGCCTGCCACCCCTGTAATCCCAGCAGAAGGACTGAAAGTTTGAGGTCAATCTGACAATTTAGTGACACTCTGTCTCAAAGTAGAAAAGCCAGGATGTAGCTCAGAGGTAGAGAATTTGCTGACTGTGCACAAGGTGGGTCCAATCCCCAGGATAGACAAGCAGGCACCAGCTCCCTTTTATACAGTGCTTAGCTTTTCCTTCCTTCCCTCCCTTCCTTCCTTTTCCCTTTATCCTTCCTTCCCTTCCTTCTTTTGTTCCTTCCTTTTCCTTCTTTTCACTCACCTCTCTTTTTTGTGTAGCCCTGGCTGTTCTGGAATTCACTCTGTAGACCAGGCTGGCCTCGAACTCACAGAGATCTGCCTGCCTCTGCCTCCAAAGTGCTGGATTAAAGGTGTAAACGACCACCTCAAACTTTTGTATATATATGATATAGTGCTTTTCTAATACCTATGGATTTTAGATATTAAACTCTTAGTAGATCATAACCTCATGAGATATATATATAATGCATGAAAGATATAAATATATATCTAGAATATATATATTCTAGACCTAGTCTGGACTACTTTAAATACAGAGTAGAATATGATTTCTTGATGCTTTGGAAATATCCTGCATTTTGTCAATAGTGTGAAGGATTTCTGAGACACTTTTATAATAATTTAGTAAGAAGATTTATCTTTTCTTCAATATACTTCTATCTGCAAGGTACCTACATTGGCATATAACACATTAATAAACATGAAACAAAACATATGTGCAGATTTAGAATATCAGCCTATGACAAGCATGGCAAATCACCCTCAATCAAGAACTTTATCTTGTTCTATAATAGGTTCAGATGTTTAATGTGGATCAAAAGAACTTAGCTCTACACTTCCCAAGTACACATCTTCCTTTTTCTAAACATACAGATACACTAGCACTGCGGTTGTAATCAAGGCAAGCAAATGTGTCCACACAGTCATGCACTGACCCTACTTGATACTTTAAATCTATATTCTCAAAATATTTATTTTTTACAGAATTAAACAATTTTCAATATCTGTTACTGACTCCTCACTGGGTTTCAATCCCAAGAGGGTAACAATGTCCCTATTCTATTTTGTTTACCATTGTAGCTTCTAAATGCCACATACTGACTAAATATGAAGGATTCAATTAACATGTGGCCTCAATGTTCCACACTCTTCATTTGCCTTAAAATTCATGGTCTCTCATTCTTAGAAGTAGAATAATCAGGGAAATCCTAAACTCTAAGTCCTGTGTTTTAGGGAAAGTTCTGAGGTTTCTTGATACTCAAATGATATGCCAAATTAGAGACAGAGCCCAAACTAGAACTGAGAAGCCTGCCTGAGCTACATACTAAGACCACCAAAAAGAGGGAGTGAGGCGCTCCAAACACACAAAAGTTCTTCATGAGTTCATATGAGTCCACATTTCTGGGTACAAACATTTTA
Organism: Microtus pennsylvanicus; assembly: GCF_037038515.1. Lineage (NCBI taxonomy): Eukaryota > Metazoa > Chordata > Mammalia > Rodentia > Cricetidae > Microtus > Microtus pennsylvanicus. Next base: position 116,716,728 of record NC_134583.1, on the reverse strand, counting down.
AAACCAAGTTTGACCCTGTATTGGTTTAAAGTACTAAAAAACAAAAACCTAGAACAAGTTCCAAAGTAAAATGACAGAACGGGGAGGAAAATTAATTTCACAAGGAAACAAAGAAACCTTGGTTATTTAGCTCAGAACAAATAAAGGTCATTTACGCACAGTTATCTAATATATCAAGTTTTCAAAGGGCATAACTGTCAGCTTTGTTCACAGCAAAGAGTGAAACGGTCCTGACCGGAAGCACAGCAGGCCAGGTGGCCTTAACTCTTTTCACGGTAGAACTCCAGAAGTGACAGTATCACAGAGACTTTCTAGTTTATTCATTTGTTTCTCTCTTCAACAAATAAAAACTTACAGGCATTTCACTATGGACACAGTCTTCCTAGTCTTTCCATTTGGGGAGGGTGTGGAATTTAATTAATCTGTCCCATATGGCTGAAAATCTCTTTTTGTCCCCCTTCACACCCTCCCCTAATTATAGGATATATTCTTTAGGTCTCTCTCATTGTGTGAGTTTCTAATTCTGTCATCTTAATCATATCATATTCAAAGAATTCACTAATTTCATATATTTCCTCTTCCAAAATGTCTGCAACCAATTTCTCCTTTGTATTTCCACTTCCTAATACCAGGTTCTGTTTATTTTTGAAAAGGAAAAGCTTAAGTCTTTTAGCACGTCTTCCTGCTTTCTGCCTCTCCCTTGATCCAGTTTAATTTCCATGTGAAGCTCAGGATAGCTTCTTATGATACAGATTTCATAAAGTCTTGATTTTTTTCCAAGTTAAAAATAAATTTATTTTGCAACAATATTAAGATGGAAGATATTATGTTAAGTAAAATAAGCCAGACATATAAAGATAAATCTCACGGCTGGGGAGCTCTTAGTCGGGAAAGTCCTTGCCTTGCATGCATGAGGACCCGAGTCTGGATGTCCAGCACCCATGCAAAAAGCTAGTGTGACAACATGTATCTATATTCCCAGCTCTGGGAACGTGGAGATAGGCACGTCCCTGGAGCTCACTCCATCAGCCTAGCTAAATGAGCAATTTCCAGGTTCAATGAGAGACCCTGACTCAAAACATAAGGTAGAGAGCAACTGAAGAAAACAAACATAGACTTGTGGCCTCCATGTCCAATTATACACATGTGCCCGAGGTGCCTAAGTCTATACACACACATCCTCCTCCCTCCCTTCCCCACATACACACCATGGCACCTCTATGACCTGATACCACAGTAAGTAAAGCAGATAAGAGCCTTTCTTTCAAAATCTGTCTGGACCATGCAGGCATCCTTCGGGAACAAAGGAACAGAACTACAGAGCTACTGGCTGAAAGGGCCTACTTGCTCACTTAAAGCTTCCAGCTTTCCAGGCTTAAACAGTCCACACTATGAGTGGACTGTATTTTCTTCACTCTCGTGTGTGTCCTAATCTCTTTTAATAATATCAGCTGCCCATGTGAGACAAGACTACCTGAGAACAGTATCTTCTCTTCAACCTAAAATAAACATATAAATTGCTTTTTTATGAACTAAATCGTCCCTATTTTAAACATTTCTGGTTTGATCATGGCTTACCACAGATGTATCGCATTCTGTCTCACTGTCATGACAAATCTCACAAAGCTGTGTGACCTGTCCCAATCACTCACAGAAAGAAGATGCTTCATTTGCGCCTAGATTTCCATTATTCCTAAGCCCAGTGTCTTTCCACCTGTTTTTCTATCAAGTGCTATTGATTGTCTTTCCCTGGTTGCTCACGTGTATCTTTTTTTTTCTTTCTTTCTTTTTTCTTTTTTTTTTTTTTTGGTTTTTCGAGACAGGGTTTCTCTGTGGTTTTGGAGCCTGTCCTGGAACTAGGCTGGTCTCGAACTCACAGAGATCCACCTGCCTCTGCCTCCCAAGTGCTGGGATTAAAGGCGTGCGCCACCACCACCCGGCTTCACGTGTATCTTTTATGTGCAAACTCAGCATCAAGTCTTGATTTAAAAGCCTCAGTAAGAGTGGAGAGATGGTTCAGTGGTGAAGGACTTGCCACCACATCTGGAAAGCTGAGGTGGATCCCTAGGACCCACGTGGAGGAAGGACAGAACTAACACCATGCATTTTCCTTTGACACTGCCCCCCCCCCCCACGCACAGACAAGCACATATTTTCCACTTTATTTTTAAGACATAGTTGGTTTCTCAAGGAACTTGGAGCTTGTGATTCTGCTAGTCTGGCTACAAATTGAGCTACAGAATCTACCTGTCTCTGTACTAGCTGGCACTTGCAGATGTGTGCCACCATGCCCAGTTTTGTACATGGGTGTTGGCAATAAGACCCTGGGTCCTCATGCTTACAGACCGTGCCAGCTCCTCAGTCCCATTATATACAGATTTCAGAAAGCCAAAGCTTCAATTATTTCAAAGTACATCCTGGCCACTAAGAAAGGATAGTTTGAGCTTTCTTCATTGCTGCTTTAAAACACTTGAACTGTGGCAATCCTCCTGCCTCAGTCTTCCAAATGCCACCATGCCCTTCAGTCTGGGCTTTGTTAATAGAGTGCAGAAAACAGAACAGTGTATTTGGCAGTCCAACTGCATATTACAGTGGTATCCTTAGATCAAGGCATCAGACAACGTCAGTGAAGACAGTCAAATTAACGGGGAGAACACGTAGAGGATAACGAGCAGTTTTCAGAGCGTTAACTCAGGAACGAAGGTTTGTGTCTGGAGCGTTGCTCTAAGTAGGTACAGAGTTGTCAGTCTATGTCAGATGCACACATGACCAAATGAGTAGCCAGAGGATGTGGGTAGCTGAAATCAGTTTGTATTTTATCTGAACAGTCATGTGTTGTGGGAGCAGTTGAGTTCAACTAGAAAAGGGCAAACTTTCTCTAATGCATATAAAGAAGACAGCTGTACAGGGCATTTCCCTTTTGGTGAGAACATCTTTAACAAAAAGGCACAGTCTAGACTACTGGTAACTCCAGGCTATAGCAGAACTTCTCACTTAAAAGAACTTACTCAGGCCGGGCGGTGGTGGCGCACGCCTTTAATCCCAGCACTCGGGAGGCAGAGGCAGGCGGATCTCTGTGAGTTCGAGACCAGCCTGGTCTACAAGAGCTAGTTCCAGGACAGGCTCCAAAACCACAGAGAAACCCTGTCTCGAAAAACCAAAAAAAAAAAAAAAAAAAAAAAAAAAAAAAAAAAAAAGAACTTACTCAGAGAGCAAGTAGTTTCAGGTCAATACAATCCAGCAGAGCAAAGTGTATCTCACGGAACACATTTTCTGAAGTATAGTTAATCCTTCCAATCAGGTGCTCAGGGTAGGGCTGGACAACTACACAGCACGGCTATTCCACAGCACAGTATGCAGCTCCAAGTCTGCTCCTGTATCCAGTGCAGACGACCTTACCATGGAGGAGGATGAGAGCAGGTGTGCCATGACCATGTGTGTGGGGGGATTCAATGATTGTTTAGCTTCTAAGATTCTTTATCTGGGCTGCTTGCATTTCTTCTGCATATCCCAGGTGAATGACAAGATGCTAAGATTGCCACCTACTTATTAAGAATTCCAGCCTTCCCCCATCTAGTCAAATTCCTTTTCCTGAATACCTTTCTTCTTTCCCTGTCCTAACATGTAGAAAATGTATATATTGCATTAATGTTGAAAACAAGCTTTATATTTTAAAAGTTCTCCCCTAGATTTAAAAATGATTATTTAAAACATGATAAAAACTTATTTTTGACATCTTTTTAAATACTTATAATATTAAAGACAGTTTCATGTTCACACAATACATATAGCAATCACTAAAAGTTGCGAGTGGATGGGAGTATATATTTTTTCTTTTAGAAAGAGTACAGGAGAGTTCATCATTATCTATACTATAAACTCACTGTTGAAATTAAAAGATACCTTTTGGAAAATATTCAACATGGGAGGTAGTAAAATAAACATACAAAAATTCATATTTGTTCAGTAAGAACAGAATATGTGATACTATATTAAGAAATAATGATTACAGGGCATCAGTGGAATGGTTTAGTAGGCAAAGGTGCTTGCAACCAAGCCTGATGGCCTGAGTTTGATCCCTGGAATCCACATGATAGAAGAAAAGAACTGATTCCTACATGTTGTCTTCTGACCTCCACATACATGCCATGACAAATGCGTGAACACACATAAATTTATAAACTAAATTTACAAAACACACTAAATTTACAAAAATATTGTCAAAAAGGAAAAATAAACATAGCCAAAAAAACCATTAAAAGTAATGATTAGAGCAGTTCTGCATGATAATCTTAAAGAGCAGAGCCAACCGAAGGTAAAACCACAAAGGAAGAAGAAATGGTGCTGAGCTTCAGTCGCCTCCTTCCACGTCTCTGGGCCGAGACTCAGTTCAACAGAGGAAGATTTGCCCCACGTGCACCTGGCACCAGACTGCATTTCCTTTCTTGGTCTTCTCTGAGAAAATAACAAGGTGCCTGTAGTAACGGCCAAAGGAATGACTAGAAGAAGGAAGCACCCTAGAGAGGGTGAGAGGCAATGCCTGGTGGGGTTGTAGTAAGTGCTTCTCTCTAGTCCTTCACAGGGAAGAAGAACAAGAGCTGGACACCAGAAAGCTGCCTATGCAGATCACAATGTCTATCACTTAGCAACACGTGTAACCAAGAAGACACAACTGAACTCAATGGAAGGTCTAACTACCAATTATTACTAAAGTTTTGTTGTATTTATTTATTTTTTGTGTGTAGACAAAGGTGAGCACAGGCTCACACCACAGCATGCATGTAGAGGTCAGAGAGCAACTTGTGGGAGTTTTCTTCATCTACCATGTGAGTTCTGCGGATGAACTCAGGTCACTAGGCGTGGCAGAAAGTGCCTTTACCGAATGAACCAGCCAGTTAGCCAAATACCTAGTTATTTTGAAGCCACACTAAAGACAAAATAATACAAAATGAATCAAGCAATATTTGTGTGAAATATTGACATAAGCAATAGCAAACTGTAATGATCTCAAAACACAGCTTCTTAAAGAAACCAGTTAAGTTAGGGGTACTGCTCAGTGGTAGGAGGGTAGGCTTAGAATAGTGCCAGATCTAGGGTTCAATTCCCAGCACCAGAAAAGGAGGTGGAAAATGTAATGTTGGGGTGGAAAAGTGCAGGAGAGAGGGAAGGCAGGAAGTGGAGGATACTGTGGGGATGGTCCACCAAGACTCAGTATGTGTGGACCTGTAAGGACATCTGCTAATTAAGTTAAATCTGCAAATTAAAAACAAAAGAGAAGGGATGGAGAGATAAAGGGGGAAAGAAAGGAGGACGGAGAGGAGGGCCAAATAATCTGTAGATGGAGAATAATAATTGATCCGAGCTTAGGAAATTTTAAATGGTACATTTTTAGGTCAAATATTTTTATCAATACAAAACAAATATTTTACAAATGAGAATTTTACTTTGAGAAAAATAAAAGTTTTCTGGTAAAATAAAGTTAGAATCACTTTCTAGGAAAAGGCAAATGTTTTCCCCCTAGCAAAATACATTATACACAGGCACACAAATATTTTATATTTGTTACCGGGGAAAAAACCCATATTATTTCTGGTTTAGTTGAAGGCTGCTGATATTAATTTTTTTGGTCTTTCAAATAATGTATTATTGTAAACTCTGCCGCCCCCATCCAGAAAATTTTCTGCAATCTTTCCAGTGCCCTACTGACTTTCAGCTGTCAGTGGAGGCGTCTGACCCCTCTGTCAACCTTTCATCATTTAATCAGGGAACCATTCATCTGAGAATACTGTTGGAAAATGACTCAAAGTTCATGGCTAGCTAGTTAGGGCTGGAGGTCTGATACAAACCCATTTCTGAGGTATGTGTAACAAGGCTACTAACAGCAGGAGCTCTAAAGCTCATTAGTCAATGTCAATACAAGACCACAGATGCAAACCCTGCGGTATAAACAAAATGATGTAGAAAAAAACCTGCAGCTATCAAGGCTGGAAAACACTTTAGGAATGAGGGACAAAACTGTAGAAGCACCATTTGCTGCAGAAGGTCTTAAGATGTTCAGGAAAAGAAAAAATGACAAGCTTGGGGTTGTTTCATTTAAAGCAGGCATCCTAGGAGAGTTCCAGAGAGGCAGCAAGAAGGACCAGAGGGAGGAGATCATTTCTTTTGCTACCTTGATACAAATCACCACTTCAGTGAAGCTCTTTGAGGCTATTAATGTATATAACTGAGATAATTTTTCATCCTGGAAGGAGTTAACTATCCTTCTAAATCTACCAAAAATGTAGTTAAATTGGTTCTTCTTCCTTGTCAAGCTGTCCTACTATATACAACTTTCCATAATAATTAAATGTAGGTTTCTAGAGAAAGCATGAGAGTTGGCCAATATGTACTTACATTCACACTGTATGACATCTAGGTTAAACTGCTGAACGGCTCCCATGCTTATCTGTTTTAACTCGCTGTCCAGTAGCATCTGCATTAAGGATGTTGACAGATGCTGGCAGGCTGACATGCAAGCTGTTTGGGCAACTTTCCCCTATGTAAAACAAACAACCAAATCAAAAGTAAACAAAAGTAAGCCTGGAAATACATCATAAAATAGCACAAGATTGTACACCGGGCACTCTTGTTGGTACAATACTGATTGTTGGTCTTTCTGCTTCTATTCTACAAGGCTGAGCACTTGTATCCTAAGAATTAAAATTCATCTTTCTCAGAATACAATATTATTAAAATGCTAACTACACAAATGAAAATTATACATTTTGAAGATATATTTCAGATCTCTTGAAATAATGTAACACTTTAAATGCACAAGAAAATATGGCATTTGTTACATTAAATTACCATACTGACAAAACAGCTTATTCATATGATGCCCACTGAGCTCTCCTTTATATGTCTAAGAACAAAGGAAGTTAACTGTGTAACATAAGCTGCTCTTGTTACTGCTACTTAAACTATACCTATAAATCAAAGCACACTTCAAGACAGAGTCCTCACCTCACCTCTCCTCAGCACAGAGTTACCACAGTTACCAGTGGGGAAAAGTGGCTTGCTCCTCTGACTTCAGCTTCACTTCTAGTCAGCATGTAATTACAGAAACTAATACTCATGGCACTCTTTCAGTACGATACACGACTCACTTTAAGCTCTAGAGGTTCTAGGTAACTTTCATTGACAGTCTTACTTGAATTTTCTTAAAATATGAGTTTTTTAGGTTTGCTATATAGATTGCACAGTTGGATCACAATGAGTATAAATTGCCTTTTTCAGAGGGGCGGAGGAGACAGGGTATCACTATGTAGCTCTGGCTGGCCTGAAACTCACTATGGCTAGCATTAAACACCCAGAGATTTGCCCATCTCTGCTTCCTGAGCATTGGGATTAAAGACATATCCCATGTATAACTCGTTTCTTTAGGCAGTACCTGCATTTGAAGCAGATGTCTAACAGTATAAAGTCATTTAGGCCAAAGTTTTACAGTGTGAGCCTCCTAGGGTGGCTGCCTTCAAATGATTCTATGATTAGGTGATGGGCTAACTGCTTTGATGGGAGTCAAAGACTAGGATTAGGGTTAGGAAAATAATGATTTTCAGGGGACATGACATGTTTGCATCATTTCAATCAACAAATATTTACCCAGTGATATCTGATAATTGTGTTTTCTTCCTACTAATCACAAAGGCAAACAGAGTGACAAACCAAAAAACCATCTTTCAAACATAGATACTACAATATACTAAAAGAAAATGTTTACATAGAGGTGATATAAAAAGTCATAAGGAAAATAAATACATTTCAGAATACTTGTTCTTTAAATTATATATTAAAACTCAGACTAGAACCAAACTGCTTATGGATGGGTGCTTAGCAGTTAGGCACCATGCATAGCAGAAAACTAAATATCTGACATGCAGTGTCAATTTCTCAATCAAAAACCTCAGAGATAAAAGCCAATGCAAACAATATATTTGACAGATACTGATGAATTGCCAAAAAAAGAATGCAACAAACAATAAAAAACCCAGCATGCTCAAAAGGCTCCACACCCAAGCGGAATTAGTGTGAGAGACATGCAGCTCCATTCTCCAAGCAGAATGATATCAATATGAATGGGAGGGGAATAAAAGCAGAAAAAAGAGAAATCAATGGCATGTCATTTAATTTCGGTGTAGTGTGTTTGCAAACACTTCATAGAAACGTTATTTTGACTTAATGGAACACAACTACATTTTTAGCTTAATGTACTTCTCCATCAGTTTAGCTCTATGGCCTATTATATTGTTACATGACAAAGTACTAGCAACTAGTGTGAAAAAGCACACTAATAAATTGTCCAAAAATTATTTAACTCACTTTGTTAATAAACATTCTACACATTTTAAGTGGCATTATTTTAACATAGGTTCAGAGGCAAAAATAACAGTACAATAGTTCTAGAGTCAAAAATGATGACAAGATTATAAGCAATTCCATAAATCTGGTGGAATCAGGCAATGGAAATACAAAAGTAAGTTTGCTTTGTAGTTAAATAATATTTATTTATAACAGTAAAATCTTAATATTAAACTTCTTTTGATTAGGCATAATGGATACAGGCTTACTGTTCTCAAAGATAAAAGTTTTAAAGTACGAAGTACAAAATTTTATAAATTTTTTAAATAAAATAAATTATTCCTTTTATACATTAAAATTTAAGTTAATGTTATCAAAGATTCAGATTGTTGAAAATTTTAAAAGCTTATATTTTACAAGATACACACTATTTTCTAGATATCCACTTTGATTTCAGAAAATAAAGAACAATTTTTAAATTTTATCTACTTATTTTATATAGAAAAATTTTAATGTCTTTAATATTTTTGCACTCAAAAACATATTTGCAACTGATACTTCATGCCTTAGACTCTTGGCTATTTTAATAACCCAAATACACCTCCCTGAACACTATTATAACTGGTAACATTGACTTTCTAAATACTGTTTTAGCTAGTAACATTTGACTCCCTGAATTTATAACTAGTAACAATGACTCCCTGAACACTGTTATAACTAGTAACATTGACTCCCTGAACACTGTTATAACTAGTAACATTGACTCCCTGAACACTGTTATAACCAGTAACATTGACTCCCTGAACACTGTTATAACTAGTAACATTGACTCCCTGAACACTGTTATAACCAGTAACATTGACTCCCTGAACACTGTTATAACCAGTAACATTGACTCCCTGAACACTGTTATAACCAGTAACATTGACTCCCTGAACACTGTTATAACCAATAACATTGACTCCCTGAACACTGTTATAAAACTAGTAACATTGATTCTTACAATAATGCATCATCCTAAAACAAAAAATTTAAACACTTTTATAGTTGTCTTTTAGAAACTAGCTTTTAATGGACAAGAACATTATGGCAAAGCCAAAATAATCAACAGAACAGTGTACATTTAATATATTTTAAGCAATCAAACATTTCCTGCGCTCATTTGAAAAATTACTTGCAACTTTACTAGCATTTTCTTTCTCTTTAACAACACAAAGTTCAGTAAGTAAAAACACCTGTCAAACTCTTAAAAAGGTAACTATGCTTTTTTCACCCTGCTTTAACATTTTTTTTTTTCTGAAAAACAACTTGCCAAGAGAGAAAACCCTTAGACAAACTTCTTATATTTCAAAGGGACTTGTAAAAGAGAATCTGCTGACATATTAGATCCTTTTTGCATTACCCCAAAGCTTTTCTTCTAAGAACAATTGTGGCAAAGAGACATTTGGCTCCTAGGAAATTCCCACAGGGTCAACCACATGCATCCTTCCATGGCACCTTCACAGCGCTGCTTTCTGGACGTTCGTCTCAAAAGCAGCTTTCATCATTTGCTTGTGTGTCAGTCAATATGATTTATGGACTGCATTCACCAAAGTCAGAGCATATAGAATGAGAAATATGACTACAATCTGCTAATTTGTTTTGTATTGAGCCATTTAAGAGTCAAAGACCTGATGTCAGACTGAGGCCAGCAACACAATTAACTAGCTGGTGACAGATTCATCCATCCTCCCTGCCAGGCTATGCCAATCAAAGACAGCATGAGGCGACATTTAGTGAAATCAGTAAGAAAACTCATTCTCTGAGTAACCCATGTGAGGTTGATTGACACTTTCTGAATTTCGTTTGTGGAACACAACCACTCTTTACCCAATAGATTCCTACTGCAAGCTGTGAAATGAAGCTTTTGGTGCCAATCACAGAACAATGAGCCACTAACCACCAACTTCAGTCGAAAGAAATCAAGAAAACACATCTGTTTGTGTGTCAAGCCACATGTCCAAAATAATTTACTATTGTAGACTAGGCTACAGATACTGTTTCTTTTGAAATATAAAATAACATGGCAACACAAATACAACACATCTTATTAGATTATGGCCCAAACTGTTTTGGTTTCAAAGTAATGTTTTCATAGGTCTAAGATCATAGTGGATGAAATATGGAAAACTTAAAAACTAATTTGGCACTTTAAATTTTCATTTGAAGTTTGTATTTGTCTCACCACTCTCTTATTTCACATATCTAGTAAGAAAATTTTTATTTCAACAGTAATTACTGGAAAGCATTTTTAAGGCTGCTTTCATTATCACAAATACATATGATGTAAAAATACCCTCTTGAAATCACAACCATTTCCTTAATAACCCCAGAAGGGCTCATTTTCCTTTTACACACACACACACACAATTTTGAAGAACAAACTATTTTTTAAACTTACATAAAAATACACATAGAGAAATATACTGTACACTGTGCTATTCTTTATGTTAGCATCAGGTTTTGTTTTCAAAAGTTAGGAGAAAAAATAAAGAACAAAAGAGCAGTGAATTTGAATCCAACACTGTTAAGTGAACCTATCCATTCTGGCCTTGTTCTTTAAAGTCATTAAGTTCAAACAGCAAATTTCTATTATATACAAATGCAATATCTCTTAGTTTGATATAGAGACTTGAGTTATGAGACTGTAAACTAAGCTTTTTAGAAGCAAAAAGAAAGGAAAAGGGCTTTGATGAATTGGGCAGTTTCTTAAAGAGCCACAATACATAATATTTTAAAATATATAGACCAAGAGAATCAGGCCTTTTATCAAATGTGAACTAAATATTAAAAGTAGAAATAAAATTTTTAGTTTAAATATAAAGAGGTAATTAAAAACAAAACAGTTTACTTCGATAACTCTGCAATTCTTCCTTCTGTTTGTACATCAAGAACCACTGACCCAATCTGATTGGGCAGTGCTGGCACACAGCTTTAATCCCAGCACTCTAGAGGCAGAGGCAGGGGGAACTCTGTGTTTCTGAGTTTGAGGCCAGCCTAGTATATAGAGTGAGTTCCAAGACAGCCAGAGCTACACAGAGAAACCCTGCCTTTAAAAAATAAAAAAAAAAAAACCACTGACCTAAAGTTTTGCTACATAAAAGTGTATCTTTGCTCAACTGTAAAAAAAAAAATGTTATTAAATGAAAAGGTCCTGAAACAGTACAGAATAGGGAAACCCCCTCAGGATGACATCACAATGCACAAAGTCCTTTTAACCATCAAGCTAGGTTTAGTGCATTTCCTAAATGAACACACTAAAATGTCTCAAATTCCCAATAATAAAGAATGGGTGAGTTATAAAGGTTTAAATATCGAGATAACTTTCTTTAGTATGTTTTAATAATGACTTTAATAGTACCTTGAAGACAGATTTTTGGGATTGTGCCAAAACACCCACAGTTTATCAAAATACACCCATCTAACACAGCCAGCACCTCAATCCCTGCACAGCTGTGTTTCTATCATGCTCACTTTCTGTCTCCATCTCCCTTCATCCCTGGAAGAACTGGCTACATCACGTACCCCAGTCCCCGGTCAACTACAAACTCTCATCTCTCTTCTTAGGCTTTCAAAACCTTTCTCACTGCAGCTCTAATGCTCGCCATCCACAAGGACTTGAGACTATAGCATAAATTCTTCCTTTTAGGGGAGCATGTGAATAAAATAAACATGATTATCTGAAAACTGAACCAAATTTTCCCAAGGTGATTACCTGCAATACACACATTTCTATTTCCTTAAAACCTTCACATCCTAGTCATGGCTTATCTAACTTTGGCATTGCATATTTTTTAAACAGTCTTTTAAATGTGGACTTTAATGGCATTCTTTTCTTTCTGAACTTTCTGGAAGGCATCCCTGCTGCTGTCATGGCAGTACCAGAGAGAGAATGCAAAAAAGCATTAAGTAAATCTTGAAAGGTCAAGGTTTAGAAGACAATTTGGGGGGGGGGGGTTGGATGTATTTTGTTGTTGTTCATTTATTTATTTTAGATAAGGTCACCTATAGCTTTGGTTGGCCTCAAACTACATATCCAAGGAAGGTCTGAACTCCTGATCTTCTACCTCCCAAGTGCTGTGATTACAAACATCTATCAACCATGCCAAGCCTTAATAAGGAATTTAACTTGCTTAATTACTGAGGTCCTAACACTCTTATCCTTTGACAAATACTTAAAAAAATCAAACAAACAAACAAAAACATCAACCAAACAAGAGAAGTTAAAGATTCACTTAATTTTTCCCAGTAGTTGACACTGAGTAGTATGACTGACTTAAGGAACTTAGGTTGAAAAAGTAAAACATACCAGAAGCCATTATCAAAGCAGAAACTCACTGAGAACAGGGCAATTTCCACATTTCTTTGGGTCAGCATACAGCTCAGGGTTCCAGAAACATACAGCAATGAAAATTCAATATTCTACATTGATGCTATAATTTAAAATTCCCAAATAAGTTGCCAGAGTCACTAACAGGTTATATTGTAAATGTAACTCCCATACAACATTAGTAAATTTGACAAATACCAGTCCATGGCAACTTACTAATAGATGTGGTAGCTGGTATAGGCACAGTCATAACTGAAAATACAATGCAAGCTGAGTGTGTTGGTGCATGACGATAATATCAGTACTTGGGAGGTAGAGGCAGGAAAATCTGGAGTTCAAGGCCATCCTCAGCTAGCTAACAAGTTCTAAGCTGGGCTACATAAAACCCTGTCTCAAAAAATAAAACAAAAAAGGCACACAGTTGTCATTCAAAGATTTCTATTTGGGGTTCAACCCTTCCTTCCTCCTTTCCATCAACTTTTCTTTCTTTTCCCTAAAGTCTTATGACCCGCTCTCCCACTCCTCTCACTTTGTTTTTGGTTTTTAAAATCAGGGTTTTACACAGCCCACATTAGCCTTGAATTCACTATGTAGCTGAGGATGACCCTGACCTTTTGATCCTCTTACCACCACCTATGTTGGGGATTCAGGCATCTACCACCATGCTCACTAAGTTTCAACGTTTTAAGAATTTACTGAGAGGCTTCATTTGCTAAGGAATACACTTCAATGACATATTCTCTGAAATGGTACAATACGGAGAAAGTCACACCAGTGAATTATGTAGTCAGAGCCCCAACTTCTCCATAAACAATGTGACTCTGCTGCAGTTGACACAAAGTGACTCCCAGTAAGGTCTATGGTTTTTAATTACATTTTGCAGTATTGGGGGGGGGGAGCCTTTAATCCCAGTATTGAAAAGGAAAAAAAAAGCCTTTAATCCTAGGGAGGCAGAAGCAGGTGATCTTTGAGTTCAAGCCTGGTCTAGAGAGTGAGTTCCAGGATAGCCAAGACTACACAGGGAAACCCGTCTGAGGATGGGGGGGGGGGGGTAATTTATATTGCATAATAGTATCCTCAAATTGAGGATTCTCAAAGTCCTGGCATCTGCTTATTCCAGATAACAAGAGCTTTCCAGACAGATAACATCACTAGTCTAAGCCCCAGATTAGGGGAACAGTGCTAATGTGGATACTAACTACCAGTTACTTGCAGCTGAGCAAATCTGACTATCGAAGATTGGGCTAGAGAGGCACTCATGTGGGGCACAGACATACATGCAGGCAAAAACACACACATAAACAAATAAGTAGACTGTATTAAAAGTAGAGTGAATATGTTTTAAAACAACAACAAAAACAAAAACATGAAGAAAGCTGGGCCTGGTGGTACAAGCCTAGAATCCTTGCTATTCAGAGGCTGAATAGGAGGATCAAGGCCTGCTTGGACAAGATGGCAAGACTGTGCCTCAAAATAGAATATCAATAGCAGAGCATTTCTCCAGCACAGGCAATGCCCTAAGTTCAACCACTGATAAACAAACACACACACATTCTATTACACATACATATGTGCATGCACACCCAAGTCAAGTAGGGTGATCAAGATAATCTTTTGTTCCCCCTAGGAACAGTCTTCAGAACAATATGGAATGATGTTCTGAATGAGTACTAAGTCCTTACAGGTTTCCAGTAGATCCCCCCAATTGCTCCTTTTTTTGCTTCCAAGGAAGCATTTGTCCTTAATACTACTGTCTATGACACTGATATCTATAAAAGTAGGGACTACAACTATATAACAATTTCCCTACACCTCAGGTTTCCTGGACAACAAAAGGAAGTGACTTTGGTGGTTTGAATTGTACTGGGCCCCAAAGACTCATATGTTTGAATGTTTGGCCCATAGGGAGTCTCACTAGTAGGAGGCATGGCCTTGTTGGAGTAGATGTGGCCTTGTTGAAGGAAATGAGTCCTTGTAGAGGTCTTACATGGTCATGTTATGCACAGTCTGGCTCACAGTCTCCTTCTGCTGCCCATGGATCAAGATGTAGAACTCTCAGCTTTTTCTCCAGCACCATGTCTGCCTATATGCCACTATACGCCCTGCAATGATAATAATGGACTGAACCTCTGAAACAGTAAGTTACCCCAATTAAATGTTTTCCTTTATAAGAGTTGCCATGGTCACGGTGTCTCTTCACAGCAATAAAACCCTAACTAAAACAGTGACTAAAAGAGTGACCCCATAGTCTAAACTTGTCATTTGTTTTATAAGACTATAGCCCAAGCTAGTGTGGAACTCAATTGTATGTGTACGTGTGTGCGTGCATGTGTGTCTGTGATAACCTTGGTTGTCCTGTCTTTTACCTCCCAATTGTTGAGATTGTATGCATATCTCACTCCCAGCCAAAAAGCTTTTTTTATTTCTTATTTTGGCACTGATTAAATACATGTCCCTACAGAAGGCAGAGAGGGCAAGAGGATACTGCAAGTTCAAGGCCAGTCTGTGCTACACAGCAACATCCTATCTCACAAAGCTAAACTAAAACTACTTTGCTACAGAGTACTACAGCATCTCTAGTACACGTGCACATTGGTCCACAAGCTGAATCTGTTGTAATGACATCCACATGCATTCCTCTCCCTGGTAACTTACAGCCAGGCCTTGACACCTGTCCTAATCCAGTGGCTTCCTACAAAACTCCCATGGTTATTTGATTCTAAGAGCCTTTCCATTATTGCTATTACTTCTTCTAATAAAGTCCTGACCAGGAGCAATTCAGAATAGTACCTTCTACAATGTTTAACACTGGGAGAGAACTTGAGAATGCTGTTACATTCACTTAGAACTAAAACTTCTTTCCAAGATTTGCCAGCATTTAGTTAACTGAGACATCAACAACCAGTGCACACCAAGTTCACGGTCTCAATGTGAATCCTCAATGGGCAAAACTTTGCTGGTATGTTATATGCATATTAGAGAAATAAAAATTATGAAAAACTTATAGAAACAGAATATTTCTGGAATACATGAAAAAAATTGCTGAATGTAAAAGTATTCTTTTCAAGCAAAACAAATAAGAAAAAAATCTCTCAGAACATGTTTTGGCAAAAGAGGTCCAGCATTATCGAGGCAGGCGTGAGAAATTAAAGGACCCACCGGCTCTGGGAAACAGAATACCTTTTGCATATTAAGAAAGTAATGAAGATGCACAGGATTTGGGATGGAAACAGTTTCATGTCCATCATGTACCATCATGAACTTCATCAAACAATGGAAATGATCGAACAACAACAAAATAAGCCCCTCAGAGAGAGTAGCTCAAGGGGCAGATTGTAGCTATGGACAGAAGGCCAGCTTACCATTCCCGAAAATACTGAAATAACTACATGATCTTAGTGTGCTTAGAACTTGTTATGTGTTTTCCAGGGATGGCATGCAGACACTCAAAATGGTCCACGTTTGACATCCACTGTAGGCTTTTCTGCAATACAGTCTCTAACAAAACTAGGTGGTCTCCAACTCCTGGTAATAGGACTGACTGCCTTTATACCAAGAAGATTGGGAAAGCACCAAAATTCGCATGTGGTGTGTGCCCAGGTAGACTTTGAGGGGCTCATGCTCTAAGACCTAAGTCCTTACGAGACTGTCTAAAACAAAGAGGCAGTCATCAGGCCTAGGGTGGAGCCATGTGTACTAAGTGTGTCTGTGACAGGATAGGTGTGCTTCCCTCCTGAGGAGCAGAAAATCACTGAAAAGTGAAAGCGTTGAAGGCACAGACACAGTCAGAAAGATAAATAAATATGAAGAATTTACATAATAAAACTCAAGGCACATTCTTAAAAAAGACTTTGTTATACTCGTGGGGTTTTGCATGTTTGGGCAATTAAATGCTTTAAATACCAACACATAGGCCATTCATGTTCTTCACATAAAGGAAAATGTATTCAGTATGTGCAGTTTTGAAAGGCATTTTCTGTTTAGGTATGTTCTCTTGACACAGGGTCTCACTCTAGTCATGGCTGACCTGCAGAAAGAACTTAATGTAATCCCTGTTTTCACTATTTCTCTTACAGTTACTTAAAAACGATTACCAAGTACTCTATTATACTACAGAAAATACAAAGATGAGTAGATACATTTTCTATAAGGGGACAAAATTCTAATGAGAGAAGGAGGAATCCAGAAACAGCTTGCATAGAAGGCAAAATATGAAAAGAAAGGGTAGAAGGGGAAAGTAACCTCATGTAGTGTGATCAGCAAAAGCTGTGTGAAAGAGGCCGCATCAGAGAGAACTCTGGAAGAAGATCCAAGCATTTTATAGCTATAAATGAAGCTAAGATAGACAGATTCAGGACACAATAAATATGCCAGTTTGGATAAAGCACAAGTTGAGTAATGTATTCAGAAATGTATCAAGAAAGGCTATTTTTACTAGCCCATGGAATTTTTATTTAATTTAGCACAATTAAAAACTCTTAAGTTTTGAATGGAAAAGTAAGATTAGGCCATGCTTTAGAAAACACAACCTGTACTTGTGGGATACACAAACAGAAGTAAGGTAAGAGAGCTGGTGCAGACCAATCAGAAGACAGGGACAATAGAAAAGGGAGAATACATAATAGAAACATTTAAATTTTACATGCTAAATTAGGTTGACCCCATAAGAAGAAATTTCAATATCTAATCATGTATTAGCTTTTATTCTGGCTGTTAAGGACACACAACTAGAGACAGAAAGGACAAATACAGTAAAAGTAAACAAAAACTTCAATAAAGTCATTTTTTAATAGTAGGAGTTAAGGTGATTCAGAAGAGCAGTCCTGGGCTGGAATGAGAAAGAAATATTTGCACTGGGTCATGATCACATGGCTCAGGTAAGTTGTGTTGTATAACATTTTCCTTCAAGATTAAACATTTCATCTTGCAGACAAGCTCTTTAGACAGGAAGTACACAATTCAAAATAGCTTCAGGAAGTTCCTGAAACTGACCAGATTCACTAGGCCTCTCCCTGCAAGAGCAGACAGGCCAAGCTGTTGAAGGTCACTCCCAGACAAATCAAGGAGCAAAGAAGACACTGAGACCAGGTCACCTGCCTAGAAGAAGCAGAAACCAGCCAAGCAGCCTAGAGTCACTTAGAAGAGAGACACTCTCTAACTTGTTGAGCTGCCTGCAGTTTGTGCAATGTGCTCCAGAACCCCAGCTTTTGTGAGCTGTCACCCACGATGGGGTGGGCCTTGGTGGTACAGCTGTCTTTGAGTCATTTATGATCCTGTAAGTAACTCTTTACCCATATTCCTTTAAGCCCTATAAGTAACCCCACTGTTGAACTCTGGTGGTATCCTGTGATGGTTAACATTATATTGATGGCTAACTTGGTGTTTAAAAGTTTAAAATCTTTGTGCTTAAGAAAATAAAGCAAAATTAGACCGCCAGAGGTTAAGGGCTATTAAGGGTTAATTTCTTACTGCTGTCTCTGCCTCTGTAGACAAAAGTTTATTTGCATGAGAGAACCTACTGCTTGCACTTAAACAGAATGTAACTTTGTGGTTATTGCCTTTGTAAACCCCTGACTGAAATGGCTGGGTGCTATGTTCAGGAATCTCGAGTCCTGGATAGGCCTGGCACCAATACATGAATAAAACCTCTTCTTTGTTAAAATGTATTCATGGTCATATTGGTGAAATCTCTAAACAGTCCAGACCCACAACAATCCATACTTTGGTCTGTGTGGTTCCCTATCTGTGGTGAGGAGATGCTGCTGTGTGTTGCATCTCCCCAGGAAAAGCTCTGTCACATAACACATGAACTCATGAATCAAAGAGACTCACAAACAGTGTGGACTCACGGATCACATAGATCCATGAATAGCATGGGCTCATGAGCTGCTCTGACTTTGTACTTGGCTAATTCCCCCCAAATGTACTGTGGTAAACTGTCGTAGATAAAGAGCATTCAGGAGAAGTACAAAGTCTTCAAAGGAGATGGTGCTAACAACTAATACTTTCTGAGCATCAGTTAGATGCCAGGCATTCTTCTAAACATCTTGTGCATCCTATTTCATTCAATCCTCACAAGAGAACCATGTCAAGCATATTCTCATTAGCATCACTTTATGGAGGAAAGACCTCAGAGAGGTTCCCAAAGCATTGCCATGCCCGTAGATATTTCCTATTGCCTTTCGTAATAAATTCCAGAAAATCCTGTCTTACCAAAACAGCTAACATTACCTTCAAACTTATGTTTCCACAGCCTACAAATATATTAAGGGCAATGTTAAAATAAAGTAAATCTTATTTTTCTCTTGGAAAAATAAGCCTGTGGGAAGTTTATCATTTTCTAATTTACATGCTAACTTTAGCCTGTATCTACTTACCGACAAGGCTGCATATCATTGGTGTTTGTCTTAGTCTGAGAAGGAAGTAAGGAGGCAATCAAATGAAAAGGGGAAATGTATTCTAATTACAACAGAAGAAACAGCGAAAGCAGCAAAACTAAATACACAATAAAACAAGACGAGTCTGTGTGCTGCTATATCAGAAAGGCATTAGATACCACAGGCATGTGATGGTCATTTCATTTTGAAGATTTGTAGGTGAGTTAATCAGATAAGTTTTTCTCCAAACATTTGAACACTTAATGAAGTTGAACTGTCATCATTAACATAATGAGCTCCCGCAGTTACTAAATGTGTATTGAACTGGCAAATTTAACAAATTCTTTGCTCTAGAGCAGTGGCTCTCAAACTTTAATTAACAATAATAATATTAAGAATTAAGTAATAAGTCAAAAATGCAGAGTTTGAGCTACAGAAATTATGTTAGGTCTACAACATGCATTGAACTTGAACATTTAGCAAGTAGAGTTTTCCACAGATGATTCTAATTCAAAAAGACATAAAATGTCTATTTCTTCCTAAGTAACAACATTATGGAGAATACAAAATTCTAAGGGTGCTCTGAAAGGGTAAATCACTATGTTCCAACACACTTCATGCAGCTTAAACTAAATTCTTTAAAGAATGAAGGCTTGCATCTTACAGCTAATTAAATATATTTTGTTCCCTAAGAAGTGAATAGTAAGCCAAAGTAAAAACCAAATTACTGGTCACAATTTAACTGCATATAAGCCTCTGCTGGCTTCTTCTTTTAAAATATCAATGATTAACAAAATATCAATTTCTTAAGTTAAAGGATTGAATTAAAACTGCTTATTTTTTAAATTACCTTTATTTTTCTTACTTTTTTGGAGATAAGAGTCTATGTGGCATAGTAATCAAATAAATTTTCTCCAGTTTATGATCCTCCTGAGAGCTAGGACTACAGACATGTACCATCCACCATCCATTATAATTAGGAATAAATGCATAATGTTTAGGTATCATAAAAACTTTGCAGAGAAAGGTACTAACTTAGAAGCGTGGGTCAAGCTTTTGTTAGCACAGCTGAGCTCAGAGCCTGCTCATTAGTGGAAGTTGAGCTTCTAGTAGAGATGAGACCAGACATCAAATACACAAATGTAAACTGGGGAAAACCCAGCCACCTAAGCTAATGAAGCTTGTACTTAGCAAGCTGACAACTGCTGGCTACGAGATTCATTCTTCAAGCAGACTGGGCTGGACTCGAGATAGCCACTAAGTCCTTCCTAGATTTAACTTTCAGTAACTTTTCTGATTAATTATGCCATCATACTTACTTAACTGTTTTCCATAATCTTTAAATATATATAGATATAATGGGAAATATATATGTCACAGAATCAAGGCAAAATGCAGTTAAAACTTTAGCAACTTTGTTAAGAAAAGTCAGTCACCAGCAAGACAATCCTATCAATCATCGGAGCTGTGCTCCTTTCTTCACTGCTCATTATACTACTTTTATAGGATCTGGAGGGGGAGGTTTCAAGACAGGACAGCTCTGGCTGTCCTGGAACTTGCTTTTTAGAACAGGCTGGCTTCAAACTCACAGAGATCCAGATGCCTCTGCCTCCTGAGTGCCGGGATTAAAGGCATGTGCCACCACAACTGGCTATGAATTATATTCAATGAAGCACACAAATACTGCATAAACAGTCCACATTTAAAAATTAACATTAATAAGAAAAGTTGTAAAATATATTCTTGCATTTTTAATATAATTTTTTCTGGTCACATAAAAAAGTATAATATAAAGCCAATGGTTCTACTCTTGATTTTAAAGTTCCCTCTACAGTTTACAGTCAAGAGAACAGGTGTAACTCACAAAAACTGAACCAACAAAGGAAAAGAAAGTCCCGAGTCTGCTTTCCAGCACCCACATGAGAGTCAGAACTACTTGTAACTCTAGTTCCAGGGACTTGTACACTCTTTGCTGGTCTCTGTCTGCACTGAACACATGTGATGCACTTACATACATGTAGGCAAAACACTCATGCACATAAAAAATCAATATGGTAGATAACATGTTTTGCATCCAAATATAGAAGCAAAATAGAAAGTACTGAATTAGCTTTTAAAATGATAAATTATTCAAAAACAGAGAAAGCCACTGTCCATTGCACATTGCCGGAGAACCACAGAGCGGCTGGAAGCCAGCTGTACAGGCACAGAGAAGGCAAATATGAGAGCGATGGACATGAGAGTGGAGAACGGGGAAAATAAACTGGAGAACAACTTGAGGACAGCTGAAGCTGTAGATATAGGGAGAAGAAAGGAAGCAGAAAGTAAAAAGAGGGAAAGGGGTAAAGAGAAGAAAGGCAGGGAGGGCAAGGCAGGGGATGAGAGGGAGGATGGTAGGTATAAGAAACAGAGAAGGCAGGAGGTAATTTTGTGGAAATCAGTGGAAAATGAAAATTTGTAGTCCTTTATTCAAAAATGTATGAACTTGAAGCTAAAAACAGCAGAATATTAAATCCTATTCAGAAGTCTCCGAGTGGGGAAGGCTACAACTGCACAGGTCACATGCGGAAGAGAGTGGCTCCAGGGGCTGAAGAGATGGCCCACAGCAGCCAGCTTACAGCCAGTTACAGCCTCTAACTCCAGCTCCAGGAGATCAGATGCTCTCTTCTGTCCTCTATGGGCACCCACACACATACACACAAATGTACACACATAACACCTAAATAAAAAAATAACAAATCTTTAAAAAAGAAATCAGTCCTGAAAACATAACCTCATGACTAGCTCCATTCCTGCTTGTTCTAAGGAGAAGAGCCCTAAGCAAAATGCGAAACAAACAAAAAAGTATATATAAATAACCCAGTCAGGGGAAAAGGTTTAGCAAATGCATGCATGTAAAAGGCACACAGTGCAAACACACAGTATTTATATACAACAGTAAAGTAAAGTCATGTCAATTCAGCAACTGTTCCTTGCTAAAAAAAAAAAAAAAAATAGAAACTATGGGATTTTCACAGCATGGGGGAACAGCTTCCTCAATGAAGTCTGTGAATAAGAAGATTTAAGGAACACAAGGAACATACTATATTCCAAAGACAGACACAGAAGAGCAACAGAAATCATGAAAGGGGAGGCAGAGGACCTGAAAAGAATGAAAAACACAAAGGTTATGCAAAGAAAAGTGGGTAACAGGCTGTAGTTCCAACCCTGGCTTTCTGGATATGAGGACCCAAAGCCAAAAGCACAAGGTAAGCCAGGCAGTCCAGAGAAAACAGGCAGTCCAGGGAAGACAAGCAGTCCTGGAAACAGGACACACCCACAGTTGCCACGTTCGTTGAACTCAATTGTCAGATGAGCAGATGGAAAAATTTGGTGTGACAGTGATAGCTCGGCAGGGGAAGAATTCATTTCTGTCACTGTGGTGGTGTGAAAGAAAGTGACCCCCAAAGGCAGTGGCACTATTAGAAGGTGTGGCCCTGTTGGAAGACGTGTGTCACTATGGCAGCGGGCTTTGACGTCTCTTTTGCTCAAGCTTCCCTCAGTGTGGCAGTCAGTTGACTTCCTGTTGCCTTGCAAGATACAGCACTCTCAGCTATTTCTCTAGCACCACATCTGCCTGCCCATCACCATGCTCCCCGTCATGATATCGGACTAAACCTCTGCAACTGCAAGGGAGCCATCCCAATTAAATGCCTTCTTTGTAAGTGTTCTCCTGGTCATGGTGTCCCTTCACGGCAATAAAAACCCTAAGACAGTCACTTTCTATAACTTATATTACAGCCAGGCACAACCTCGAAAGGGGCATTGTTTGAGCTAGATAAAGGCAGGATAAGTATATTTTAAATACACGATATATGTATAACTATGTCATAATGAAACCCATTATTTTATAGAATGAAAATAATTTAAAGGTTTTTTTTTTCTTCCTGAATATTTTCTTTAAACTATTCTATTTAACTATTTACAACAAAAGAGCAATTGATATTGGAAATACTGGGGATGCTTTCTCATTTCAAACAAAGGAAATAGCTAGTAGTATTTCTTTAGGTTCTACATAAATATTTTATTTTTAAATTCAGCTATATCTTATGCAATAGGATGTGCTGGTTAGTTTTCTGTCAACTTGACACAAGCTAGAGTCATCTGGGATGAATGGATGGATGGATAGATAGATAGATAGATAGATAGATAGATAGATAGATAGATAGACAGACAGACAATTTAAAATATCTAATATTTTCTTGTACCCTGTAAGCTAGAAAAAAACCCTATTGATTATACTGACTTTCATACAAACTCCTATTAAAGATTATTTCTATTTAAATCTATACTGTTGATTTCATGGGTTTGTTTTGCCTTTAACAGGAAGCTATAGTTATTTCAATTATAAATTAAAACCTCAGACAACTTCAGCTAGATTCTTTATCAAGTGATTTATAATAATAGAAAAATAAATGCACAAACTAAGAGGTTGATTTAAACAGCAAAGCACCCAATATTAAATCCTAAGATGGATTTTAGAAAGCAAACTTACAATATCAGAAATGGTTTATACTTACAGGCAAATGAGTAAACACTTGAAAGATGCTTCTCAAAAAATTAATAAGATCCATTAAATAACCACTTGCTCTTCCATCTGACTCAGCCATTGTCCAGTCATAATCAGCCAGCTGAACAAATTCATCAATTTTTTGATTGAGTTTGGTATATATTTCCCCTTCTGCTGCATGTCGAGCATCCTGAGACAAAAGACAGCAGTAAAAAACAGTTACAGAAGCAAGTGTCCTTAAATTTTAAGTGTTTTGTTTTATACAGTAAAGGTGTTTTCTGACACCTCAAAGCTGATCTGAATGATGTCATGTTTGCTTTCCTTCCCAATTCTACTGTCAACCTTTTGGTCTTAAGAGGCCTGTCTTCGTTTCCTTCCCTACTGCTGTGATGAAACACCCTGACGAACCAACTTAAGGGAGACCCTGTTTATTCCATTCATCACACACAGATGCCAGCTGCTGCTCAGTAACCTTCTTTACTTACAGAAACCCCAGACCCCAGCCAGAAGAAGGTGCCACTCACAGTGCCTTCCTTCCTTCCTCAATTAACAAACAAGATAGTCCCCTACAAGCATGCCCAGTGGTTCATCTCCTGGATGATTCCAGATTCGTTCAGCTGACAATACTAACCCCCTGACTTGTTCTCCTAACAGCCTATGAGAACGGCCTTTAGGAAGAACAGAAGCCAGAAAACAGAGGTTGTTGATGATGCAGACACCACACAGAGTCACTAAGGGAAAGTAAGTTGGATATCACAGAGAAAACAGAAGATAGTTGTCTTCACAGATGGCTGGTTTCAGAATCTTCCTCCCATTACAAACAATAAATTAAGGTCCCTTATAAAATGGTATAGCATTCACTTATAATTTAAGTACATGTTCCTGTATATTTTGTCATCTCTCTCTCTCTCTTTTTTTTTTCGAAACAGGGTTTCTCTGGGGCTTTGAAGCCTATCCTGGAACTACCTCTTGTAGACAAGGCTGGCCCTGAACTCACATAGATCCACCTCTGCCTCCCAAATGCTGGGATTAAAGGTGTGCACACAAATTGTAAATTCATGCAAACTGACTCCTAATTGAATGTAAATACATGCAAATCAACTCCAGCCACATTTTCAGGGATATCTTTATATGACCTAAATCAGGGTTCTCTGGTGCAAAAATGTCTTTCCCCATGGGTATTGTCAAAACAATTAGGGGAATTTTTTTAATAAAGAGGATACCTATGGTATTATAGTTTTGATTCATAAATGGTTAACCAAGAGCTAAAAAGTAAGCACTGGAAAATAACACGTCCAGAGACATCTTTTAAAACTCCGACACATAGTGAGTGTAATGGCCCATACTTTAATTCCAGCTGATGTGGGAGTGATTTCTTATTAATAAAGAAACTGCCTAGACCCATTTGATAGGCCAACCGTTAGGTAGGCGGAGAAAACAGAACAGAATGCTGGGAGAAAGAAGCTGAGTCAGGGAGTCGCCATGATTCTCCCACTCCAGGCAGACGCAGGTTAAGATCATTCCTGGTAAGCCAGCTCGTGGGCTACACAGATTATTAGAAATGGGTTAGGTCAATATGTAAGAGCTAGCCAATAAGAGGCTGGAACAGGCTGGACCAGGCAGTGTTTAAAAGAATACAGTTTCCGTGTAATTATTTCGGGGCATAAGCTAGCCATGCTGGCGGCCGGGGTGCTGGGGACGCAGCCCCGCCGCTCATATTACAACATCCAGCAATCAGGAGACAGGAAGACAGACCTCTGTGAGTTCAATGCTAGCCTCGTCTATGTAGTGAGCTCCAGGTCAAGCAAGAATACACAGTGAAACCTTGTCTGAAAACAAAACAACAACACAAACACACAACAACAACAAAACATTTTCCTGGAAAACTGGAAGAGTTTTCCTCTGGGGCAGGGTTCATGTCCAGAAAAGGCCTGAGAGGGTCTTAGCTCTCATTATGACCCCCTTGAGGCTTGTACAAGCAGGAAATGAAAGCTAAACAGAATCATTAACTTCTATGTATGTTTTTAAGGCATGCCTCAGCACACACAGAGTCTCTTACAAGACATGGATTTAACGGTCCTAGGCTTCCAGGGGCAATCTCAATCTAATCACTAGCTGACCATTAAGCTAAGCAAGTAGACCAGTGCCACACAAAGAAAACAGACTTCATAAATTCAGTCCAGAAAAACAATAAAGTGCCAACAGGAGGACCAACAAATCCAAGGATGAACGAATACTCATGTCCAAAACTGCCTTATTACTTCATTTTAAATGCCTGGTATCAATAAAAATTACAAACCATATAACAGATAGGAAAACATGGCCCCTCTAAGGAAGAGAGAACCAATAGAAGAATCTTTGAGGAAGCCCAGTTACTAGACTACAGGACAAAACTTCACATAAACTATCAAAACATGACCAAAGAGCAAAAGGAAACCTTTAAAAACTCTTGTCAGGTAGTGGTAGCACACGTCTTTAATCCCAGCATTCGGGAGGAAGAGGCAGGAGGATCTCTGTGAGCTTGAGGCCAGCCTGGTCTACAAGAGCTAGTTCCAGGATAGGCTCCAAAGCTACGGAGAAATCCTCTCTTGAAAAGACAAAACAAAACAACAAAAAAACTCTTTTAAGAAACAAGGAAAATACCTCAGTAAGTAGAAACTATAAACAGTCAAATTGCTAAGATGTATTAAGTTAAATGGGAAAGAATCATTAGGTTCAGTATCTGATGGAAGAAACAGATGATGAGCAATATAAAGCAACTAGACCTTACACAAATCTGCAGCACATTCCACTCAGCAATTGCTGGCCATATATTATTTCCTAAAAATAGAAAAAGATGAACTTAAAGGCTAAACACAGATTTCACAGCTGTGTTGACTTCTGGAGATAGGGAAGGGTACCTGGAAGGGACAAATGTAGACACGGCATTCAGAATAAGGACACAAGCCTGGATGAGCACAGGACTCGGACCTCATCTGGGCAGGTTTTTTATGCAGCAACTGGCAGTTAACACAGAAACTGACAACTTGTCCAAGTGTAGGAAATAAGTGCCTGGGAAGTGTTCAGCAACAATGAGACATTTATACCATGCCCCCTTCCCTCAAAGCTCAGGGGCTATCTATCTCAAAAGAAGGGGCAGACGGGTCTAAAAAGAGGGTTTGGGAGAAGACAAGTAAAAATCTGTCTCTTTGACACAACAGGACCCTTGCACACATGGGCTCAGAGCAGCTGTGACTGCATTCACAAGACTTGTACAAGATCACGCCAGTCAGTATTCCAGCACGGAGTGAAGAGGCATTCATGAGCCCCCGCCCCTAACTGAGGAGCTACTGACAACTGATGGCTGCTGGAATTAAGAGGAAGTTTTCTTTAAAGGCGTTACCCTGGTAGGTTCTCACTAAGCTTCAGCAGGTAGCCCTACACCTCTCAGTATATGGGTAGCACACACTAGACTCAGTGGGATAGAAATAAAAATAAAAAGAAGACATGAAGTTAGGAGGGAGAGTGGATATGAGAGGTGTTAGGGAGAAGCAGAGAGTGAATATGACCAAAATTCACTGTGTACAGGCTTGAAATTATCAAAGAATTAACAAAAATATTTTTAAAAGAAAGTATTTAGGATGCAAATAAAAAATAAAAATATATGGAAGAAAGCAAACACGGTATTGCAGGTGAAAGAAGAACTCAAGGTAAGTTAAAGAAGTGTCTTAGCTGTAAGTGTAAAAAAGTACTAAGTGTGATAACAGCAATGAGTTCTAACTCTGCTTTCAGTAACCTATACTCCCTGAAAAGTCTAATGCAATTAAACTCAGAGAAATTTTTTTTTTAACATACCAATCCCAGTTCCCACGCCCTCCTCTCCTCTCTTTCTCCCTACCTTCCCCCCATCCCACCCTTCATATCTGCTCCTCAGAGAGGGTAAGGCCTCCCCTGGGAAGTTAACTAAGTCTGTACATCACCTTGCTGAGGCAGAACCAAGATCCACCCACCCCTACCCTCATGTCTAGTCTGAGCAAGGTTCTCATAGGGAATTCTCCATAGGGAATGGGCTTACATAGCTGCTGTGGAAATCAATATGATAATTTCCCAGGAAATTAGGAATCAATCTACCTCAGCAATACCACTTTGGGGCATATACCCAAAGGAGGCACACTCACACCACAAGGACATTTGCTCAACTATGTTCATAGCAGCATTATTTGTAATAGTAAGAACCTGGAAATAACCTAGATGCCCCTCAACTGAAGATTGGATAAAGAAAATGTGGTACATTTACACAATGAAGTACTACTCAGCAGTAAAAAAAATCTTGAAATTTGCAGGCAAATGAACAGAACTAGAAAAAAAAAAACATCCTGAGTGAGGTAACCCAGACCCAGCAAGACCCAGCAAGTACATAATATATATTTGCTAATAAGTGGATACCAGACATAAAGTAAAGGATAACCAACCTACAGTCCACAACCCCAGAGAAGCCAGAACCCTCATCCAGAAACAGATAGATGGTGTGGGAGGTCCTTCTGTCTATGTATTGCTTTTATTAAATAATGAATAAAGGAACTGCTCTGGGCCTATAGCAGAGCTATAGGGGAACAGAGCTAGGCGGGGAAAACTAAATGGAATGCTGGGAGGAAGAAGGCAGATGCCACGGAGCTGCCAGAGTCAGACATGCTGAAACTTTGCTGGTAAGCCACTGCCATGTGGAAATACACACATCAATGGAGATGGGTTAAATTAATATGTAAGAGCTGGCCAATAAGAAGCCAGAGCTAATAGATCAAGTAGTGATTTAATTAATATAGTTTTTGTGTGATTATTTCAGGTCTAAGCTAGCTGGGTGGCCAGGAACCAACAAGCAGCTCCCTCCTCCAACAAATAGAAGCAGATGCAGAGATCCACAACTAAACACTGAGCCAAGCTCCCACAGTACAATCGAAGAGGGGTCAAGACCATGATGGGGACACCCAGAGAATCAGCTGTCCTGAGCTAGTGGGAGCTCACTGACTCTGGACTGACCACTGGGGAACCTGCATAGCACTGAACTAGGCCCCTGAATGCAGGTGACAATGATGTATCTTGGACAGTGTGAGCAGCCACTGGCAGTGGGACCAGGCTCTAATTCTAATGCAAGATCAGAGAAGTCTTAAGACTGAAGAGCTAACATTACATCTTATCAATGACCGAATCAGTATTATCAGTATATATCCAGGACCCTGAGTAAAAATCGTCCACCAAAGGGCATGGGGACACATACCTTTAATCCCCATACCCAGGAGGCAGAGGCAGACAGCTCTCAGTGAGTTCCAGGCCAACCAGAGCTACATATTAAGGCCATGGCTCAAAAACAAAGAAAAAAAAAGAATATCCACCTGGATGGAGGTGGGTGATCCTTGGACTTCCCACAAGGCAGGGAACTCTGATTGCTCTTTGGGCTGACGAGGGAGGGGGACTTGATTGGGGGAGGAGGAGGGAAATGGGAGGCGATGGCGGGGAAGAGACAGAAATCTTTAATAAATAAATCAAATAAATAAATAAATAAAGAATATCCACCAAAATGTAAGCTTCATTAAGGACAGAAGTTTTCATCTGTTTTACTCATCACAATATCAAGATCTCCAAATTACACAATTACACAATTTAACTTATTGGCACCATTTGCAATTGAACAATTGCAAAACAACATTTTGGAATTGTGCACTAGTAATTGGACAGTGGAGTCATCTTTAATGTGTATTAACCATAAGTAATACACACCCCTCTTTAACCTTCCTTGTTACATTAGGGAGTAATAGACTGTCACGTGCTTGTGGCCCACAGAACTACACCACACCTTAATGACACCACCTGTAGGTCAATTTCTCAGAGCAACATAAACATATTTATCACTTTGCATTTCGTCCAGTGTTCACGGTCAGCCCTTTCTTTCAAGTCTCATTCTCTTACTGATCTAAGCATACTGATACGGGTCCCTGCAGAACTGCAGTGAGGAAGCATTGCCAGAGCACAGACTGACAGAAGCTCAACACTCCAGAGCTCACTAACACTCACTTTGCTTCCAGGATCACCAGGCAAAGGAAACCTAGACACTGGCTCTTCCTGTCATCTATTATGTCCCCTACACACACACACACAGCTATCCATGACTTCTCCTCCTTTCTTGGGCTGCACCTAATGCAGGCAAGAAGAGAGAGAGATGCACAGCAAGTTCGTCTTTTACTCTCGGCCATAAGAAGCCAGTAATCTGCCTTTGAGCACTAACTCCATCTACAAAAACTTAAAGCTAGTCCCTAAGAGACCCCTCCAAACAAAATTTTATATAAATTTATATAAATCTTACTCTTTTATGGATCTATTTTAACTCTAGCCTTAAAAACAATGCTGTATTTCCATTTTATTTATTTGTTTACTTATTTATTTTTGGCTTTTTAGAGACAGGTTTTCTGTGTTGCCCTGGCTGTCCTGGAACTCACTATGTAGACCAGGCTGGCCTTGAACTCAAAGATCTGCCTGCCTCTGTGTCCCCCACCACCAGTGGTAGAATTAAAGGTGTGTGCTCCCTTCCCCAACTGCCTGCATTCCCATTTTATAGCCGCATAGTTTCATTATGGTAAAACAAAGAATGTTATTAGTTCACAATCTCTTGAAAGAGCTTAAGTATGGGATGACTGAAACACTAACCACAAGTCAAAGAACCAAATACCTAGGCATTTTGAAGCCATGTGGGAAAAAAATAAGTTTGAATCTGAAGGCAGAAAATGTAAAATGACAATAAAATCACTTACATTCTACTCAAATGAAGCAATTGTGTTTTCTAGGTCTGGGCATAGAGTTGCACACCTTTAATCCCATGCTAGGGAGGCAGAGGGAGGTGGATCTGTGAAGTCAACCCGTGACTTCCAGGCCAACTAGGGCTACACAGTGAAACTTTGTCTCAAATAAAAATAGTGTGTGTTCAGAGAAAAAGTGATTCAGATTACACTAGCTTGTTTAGTTTTGTTTGGTAAAGGAATTAAGCAAAACTGAAGTAGAGAATATAACAATTCATTTTTTTGTCACTGTTCTATCAAGAACTTTGGTGATTAACCTACTTTTCTAAGGTAACATCAAGAAGTTCTGCTTTTCCTATATACTGGGTTAACGTCTTTTAAATTAAGAGAGAGCTTATTTTAGGACATATTAATGCCTTCCATAGACTATAATAGCAAGCAAAGAACTCTAAGTAAAAACTTTAGTGACTACACAAGGTAGAAAAATAATCAGCTAGTACTTCTGAACAGGAGCAGTAAACATTTCAAAGGACTTCACTAAGCACCAGGCTCCAAATACAATCACTGGGAAGTGCATGTGCCCTTGGCCTGCATGAACTGACACACTGCTATATTCTCTTAATTAAAATGTAAAATTCAGCTTATAAAATAATACTCTTCCTTTGCTAGTTAAAGAAACGGTGCCCTCTAGGGGCAGAAATGTGTCTAGGAAAAAGTGCCAACCTCTGCTTCCAAGGTATGAAAATGCTCTCCTACCATTAGCGGTGCTTCTCAGCCAAAGGTGTGTTTAACATACACAAGCTTCTGCACCTCCCGGACTGGAAGCACACGTGTCCTGAATAAAGGCTAACAGATCAACACTGTTAGTAAACACCTACAACTTCCGGTTATCTATGGTTCCTTCTTTAAAATCACCCAAGTATAGTTTTGGAAAAAAACACAGTTATGGGTTTGGACAGAGCTAAATCCAGATCTAGTCCCAAGGATGGGTCCTGATGAGGTCAAGTTGATTGGTAATTCCCATCTTACGAGCAAAGAATCCTGTAATAGCTAGGCATGAAGTTTGGAGATGTGACCAGGGAGCATTTTACCATGAGGAAGAGCTGCGTGGTCACCGTGTAGACTCTGTACACTGTAGAGTGTGGTGATGAAGCCAAGCTTGTATAGATTAGAGGTAACACAGATTAGAGGAAGAGATTCTGGGTCAGTCAACTTCACCCTCTCCTGAAATCTGCCTATCCTTGGACCTTTCAGTCACAATGGGCAAACATTTTTCCCACTATTGTAATTTTCCAACGGGCCTTGATTTGTTGTCCAAGTTAGTCTTCAATTTCTGGGCACAAGTGATCCTGCTGCTTAAGCATCCCACATAGCCATAACACCCAGACCCCTTATTGTTTAAGGAAGTTTAAGTTGTTTTTCTTACCATTTTTTTTTGCTAATATCACTGATTAATACAAGTATCTCATTTGAAACACTTTCTGAACACTTAGGGACAAAAGGGTTAATTTTAATCATTTAGATTAAAATTAAAATTAATTTAGATTAAAATTTAAACCTTTTGGAGGCCTTAAAAATAGAAATGAGAGGAAAAGTTAAAACCACCTCAACAAATGTGTCCTCCTTAGCTAGTTTTTATTCTGACTCGAGAAACAATATGCCAATAAACCATTCTGAACACTGAACTTTCTGGTTTGAATTACACGGCATACAGCATTCAATTCATCGTCGAATGGCACCACTGGTGCTGAAGGCAGACAGAAAACAGATTAACACAAGAAAACCTAATATTCACTCATGAGAAGGAACTTGACAATGAGATGGACAGAAATTGTGTATTTTAAAAGCTAGGAAGATGCCTTTATTTGATACACAAGCATGAGAACCTGAGTTCAAGTCCCCAGAACCCACATAAGAGTGGGTGCCACAGCAGGCACCTGCAATCCCAGCATTCCTACACTGGCATGGGCAGCAGAGACAGCGAGCCTGGTGTTCACAGCAACAGCACAGTCTCAAAGGAGAGGCCGGCCCAGGAGCTTGTGAGGATTCTTCTCCCTGTCCTCTCGCTAGGAGTGCTGGGATGACAGACACAGCTGTACCCAGCTTCTGGGGGGTTCTGGGGATCTCAGCTCAAGTCCTTGTGCTTGGTGATGTCATCTAGCATATGGAACTGCAACTGAGTTGGGGAAGAAATGCCCTGAGTGAAGGGGGGGGGGCAGTGTCAGCAACCTGGAACACAGAAGAGACACAAGCAGGAGGAGGAAGCTGGCCAGTACAAGACTGCACTCTAGATGCCATGGGGTGAGGCACTCAGCACCACCATGTATTCACCAGTATAACGCCTGGCCTCATCCTAAACCCAAAGCAATAAAGATAAGGAATCCTGGACTGAAACTTGTAGAGCTGCCAGCCAAAAGTAGGCTTTGCCACTCTGTTTCTTGGGTTCTATCGCAGCAACAGAGAGCTGCCACGGTCAGCAGCTCATCTACAGCTCAGGAGTAATAGAGTAAGAAAACGGGCTATGTCGGGCGTGGTAGTGCACACCTTTAATCCCAGCACTCGGGAAGTAGAGTAGGCAGATCTCTGAGTTCAAGAACAGCCTGGTCTACAAACTCAGTTCCAGGACAGCCAGGACTGTTACACAGAGAAACCCTGTCTTGAAAAACCAAAAATAATAATAATAATAAAAACTGAAAGAAAGAGAATAAAGAAAATCAAATTATAAAAAACACGGGAAATTAATCTGGTATTCTGCTTAAACACCATTAATTGGTGAGTCTCTCAGCACAGTCCATGGTCTCACACAATCTGAACTCTTTTCAACCTGACATAGGAATTTGAATCTATTTTTCTTCAGATCAGAACAAGGATAGAAAGCAAACCTCATACTTCATTTTTAATTTCCAAATACACACAAACATGTACATTTATTAAACTATGAAACATTAATGGATATTCAGTTAGTCTAATTCAGTACTACCATTTATTATCAAAACATGAACAAACTATATTATAAAAAATCAAAACTATTTTTAATATTTCATTAAGATGTTTAAGTTGCTAAGAGGAACTCACACAACTGATTATCATTATGAGCAGTGATTATCTCTAATATATTCTCAGTGTTTAGAATATAATAAAAATTATCTTTAATTTCCCAAAGTTTTCATATAATAATTTAGCAAAATTATTTTGGTCAGATTTTATATACCTTAAAAGTAGAAAGTCCATAAAGCCTTGTGGTGTGAACAGTTTCTTGAGAAATATTCGTTATGTTAGTTATAAAGTCCTCCAGGTATTTGCAAGCTTGCTCCAGGTGTGTTGTGTTTATGATGATTTGCACCAACTAAAACACACGAAAGCCACAGTAAATACAGATCATGCCTGTGCAGGACTAATTGGTTTTCAAAAAGCACAATCATTACTTCCAGTCTTCCTTTGTACTGTGTCTGCATAATTCCAGCAAAACAGGATACAACTGGTTATCTGACTTCCAAAGTATATCCTAAATACTTCTTACAAGAATTAATGTTGTTTTAAAAATAGGCATATTAGGAGTTCACAGCCAATTACTTTGAAATAACTTTCAATAGCAATTTGCAGATCCCATACACTTAACAAGTACAAAATGAGGATTGTAACTGTCTATGTAAAGGCTGAAGTCTATTCTCTTCACACCTCCAACTGTCTACTACTCCCCCAAGTAAACTCTTCCCTCCTATTTCCTTTTTTTAAAGTTTTTTTTTAATTTCAATGTGTGTCTTATTTGCACACACATTTGCACAGCATGTGCATGCGGTGGTGGAGGCCAGAAGAGGGTGTCAGAGCCCCTGGACCTGAGCTACAGATGCTGCCAGCTGCTATGTGGGTGCTGGGAATTGAACCCAGGCCCTCTAGATGAACAGACAGTGCTCTTAACTGATGTGCCATCTCTCTAGCTCCTCTCTCACATTCTGAATTGTACTGATGTTTTTATTTTTTTAAAGCATACTTACATTAATAAATTTTAAATGCAAAGCTACAGGATAACATTTCCCATTTTTTGTTGTTATTGTATGTGTATGGGTGTTTTGCCTGCATGTGTGTCTGTGTAACACATGCGTGCCTGGGGCTCACAGAGGCCAGAAGAAGGCATCAGGTCCCCTGAAACTGAAATTACAGGTGGCTATGAGCTGCCATGTGTGCAGTGGAAATCTAGCCCAGGTCCTCTGCAAGAGCAATTATATGCTCTTTCTCTGAGCTATTTCTCTGGCCCCAATTTTTTCAAATAGAACATTTGATTATTATTTCTTCTTACCTCTGTCAAACCTATATGAGGTTTTCTAATAAGGTTCAGTAAACAGCTACTCAGAATTCTGGTCAGCAGCAGATTTGTTGATTTCCTAAGCATATCATCTATTTCTGTTGAGCTAAAAACAAATGTTAATATTGATAAAATTTTCCAAGACCATAATTAGTTAACATTCTCAATAATGTAATATAACTTACTAAAGTTATTTTTTCTATGTCCTATCTTTTGTATCATATAAAATCATATATCCTTATTTTTATATGCATGTATATATATTATATAAACAGCAATAACTTACTGAGCTACAAACTTCAATTTAATTTTAAAAGCGATCATTTCCCCTAAAGCAGAATGTTCATTTATAACTTAAATGTTCATTATAATTTAAATGTACCAAATCAATCAAGATAAAAAAATCATGAGCTACTTTGTACAAAGCATTATTATAATTCTCCTGTAAAGCAGTCAGTTTGTAAGTCACTTTATACACGATAAGAGCTAAAAGTTACTTCTAAAATACAAATTGCGAGACTGGGGGTATAGCTGGGTGGTAAAGTGCTTGCCTGGCATATACGAGGCCATGTAATACCAGAGCAGTAGGAGACGGTGTGCTCTGATGCATCTCTGGTCCCTGCCTGAATTATCCATGCAGCACTCCTACCTACAGTGTGACAACCAAAAATGCCTCTAGGCTAAGCATTGCAAATTGCAGGGAAATAGTTTTCAGCGGGGAAAACCAAAATTATCCCATTAGGACTCGTGCCTTAAATATGAGTAAAATTTTATCAGCCTTTATACAAAGCTAATTCCAAAATTCAAATTTCTATACTTCTCCAAATTTAACAGTAGGTTAATCAAGTATGACCTTCAGTATTAAAAGGATCAACATTTAGCTTAGACATAAGTACTTGTAAGAATAGTCACATTGTATACATTACCAATTTATAAAATCTTAAAGTAGTTAATGTTTTAGATTTAGCTCTGTAGTTTTAGGAGTAATCTGTAGACCTGGAGGGAAATGCAACTGAATAAATGCTAACTATTTAAAGGTAAAAGATCATTACTGATGAAATCTTCCTTCAAATGTCTTTTAAAAGTGATGAAGGGGCTAGAGAGATGGCTTAGCAGTTAAGATCAATAGCTGTTCTTCCAGAGGACTCAAGTTCAATTTCCAGCTCCCACATGGTGGCTCACAACCAAATGTAACTCTAGGGATCTGATGCCCCCTTCTGGTCTTCTTGGGCACCAGGCATGCATACATACATGCAGGCAAAACATCTATACCCACAGAATAAAATACTACTAACAATAATATATAGGCAAAGGATATGTGGCAAAATATTTATTACAGTTAAATCTAGATGCTGAGGGCAAAAAGCTTTCCCCATCAAATGTGTCTCAACACCAAAATAACAGAGAGTTAAATAAGATAGTTACAGCAACCTAACCTGAATATAACTCAAATAAGGAAGCCTTTCCAACCAGATGACAGGTCACTAAAGAGTCATGGTTTGGAAAGAAAGTACTGGCACTTCCTAAAAGCATACGACAAAGCAGGTTTCATGTTAATGAGCTTACCTTCGGTGTAGGGACTCTGAAAATTTAAGGCTGGCATAAATAAATTCTTTAACTTGAATATAAATAAGAGGCACTGACTGGGACATGGGAAACTTCTTTGGAAAAGATTGCTGTAAAAAGAGAAAGTGAATAATATTTCTGAGACTTTTTTTTTTTAATTCTAGCTTCTATAAAGGTAAAAAGTTAAGATGATTTCACAACTGATGTAAATAGTTGCATAAAATTCTATGGTTATATTTTACATTATTCTTATCTGTTCTGCTTTGTTTTTAACTTTCATCTATTTATTTAGTTAGTTAGCTAGCTGTTTTGAGACAGGATCTCACTAGGTAGCCTCTTGGCTGGTCTTGAACCTGTGGTTCTCCTGATTTTGTTTCCCAAAGGCTAGGATTACAGGCATGTACTGCCATGTCTAGCCTACTTTTAATTTTAAACAAATCCTTTATTTTATTTATTTATCTATTTTTAAAGCACAGCCATTGCCTTCGGTGATGTCATGCACTTTTAATCCCAGCACTTGAGAGGCAGAGGCAGGTGGATCTGAGTTCAAGGCCAGTCTGGACTATAGAGCAAGTTTCAGGACATCCAGGTTTACACAGAGAAACCCTGTCTGAACAAAACAAAACAAAAAAGTACAGCCATTTAATCCTTTGCTTAGATCATAGTCAGACTCTGCTGAGCACAGACTTCACATGTCAATGTTACTTTGTGTCATAATAGCGCAAGCACTACACGGGCTATGCTTAGCTGTTTGCTTCTTTCTAGTCACAAGAGACGGGTGGCCATGAAAAGAACAGACAAGTTTTCTGACTTAGAGGGCTTTTGTTTGGGGTTGTTTTGTTTTGGGGGAGTTGTTTATTTTTAATAAGTATGTATTTGCATAAGATATGAAGTGTCCACGTGGTGTATGCACATATGTATGCAGACGTGTCTGCATACACAGAGGCCAAAAGAGTAAACCAAGTTCTGCTCTATTGCTCTTCACCTTAACCGTTGAAGAGTCTCTTGCTGAGTCTGGAGGAGGCCAGCAGTCAGCCATTCTCCTGTCTCTGCACCATGGTGGCACAGGGATCATAGGCAGATATAGCTTAATCTGGCTTTTATGTGGGCGCTTGGGGATCCGAGTTCAGGTCCTCACATTTATGCAGCAAACGCTCTTACCTACTGTGCCATCTCCTCAGCCCAGGTTCTTAGCAGCAGTAACAACCCTTCATGTAACTGTCACTGAAGGTGTGAGGCCACTTAAGATGGCATCCAGTATAGTCCAAGTTTCAGAACATATCTTAGTTTTTCTGATCACCTTGCCACGATTTACTTCTAAACTATTTTATCAGCCAACAGTCACTTGAAAATTCTCAATCGCCAAAAAGGGAAAATCTTCCAAGATCTTAACCTCAAAGCCCCTCATTTATTCTTTAGTCTAACTAGACATCTACCTTCATACTGACTGCACCCTTGCTATGGCTGTGAGTACGCCCTACTAGACCACCACCAGCTCCCCAGCTAAGTCCGTTTGGCCTCTCTGAAGACCTGGTGCAGTGGCCTCTTCTTCTGAAACAAACTCTCCTCCCTCCCTGAGATCCTGCCCAAGCCTGGCTTTCTCTCCTTCAGCTTCTCTACCCGCTCTAGTTCTCTTACTCAGCTATCTTTTTATTATTGCTATGACTTACAGCTTTGTCCTAAATAAATTTCAAAGAGCTAGAAAAACAAAAATAAGAGAAAATAAAAATTTAAAACTATGCAAAATATAATATTCACTTTGGATTTTGTATGTGTCTGAGAGTTGTTCATGAGAGGTGAACATGAGTGCGTGTTCATGTGGACATTTTTGCATCAGTATGGGGACAATGCATTCCACAGTGATTGTGTGAAGGCTATAGGTCAGCCTCGGTGTCAATCCTCACCTTCCACCTTGGTTGCAAAGTATAATATTTTTTTCCTCTAAGAACTAGTTCTACTCAGAGATAATGGATATGTGTGACTATGCATGTGTGTACACATGATTGTGTGCACAATTATAAAAAAATTACATTGCTATTTTGACTCTGAACACATATTCCTTCTTCCAGAAGAAATCTACAGGCAGCTACTACCATCACATATCTTTCATAGAAAGTG
Source organism: Microtus pennsylvanicus (assembly GCF_037038515.1). NCBI lineage: Eukaryota > Metazoa > Chordata > Mammalia > Rodentia > Cricetidae > Microtus > Microtus pennsylvanicus. The sequence goes on along the minus strand of NC_134583.1, from coordinate 116,678,342 downwards.
TGTGTATGTGTGCACACACACTTCTGGGCTGGTTATTCTGAGTTCTTTAAGAAAGCAGGCTGATGCTGGAGAGATGGCTCAGAGGTTAAGAGCATTGCCTGCTCTTCGAAAGGTCCTGAGTTCAATTCCCAGCAACCACATGGTGGCTCACAACCATCTGTAATGAGGTCTTCTGGCCTGCAGGCATACACACTGACAGAATATTGTATACATAATAAATAAATAAATAAATAAATATTTAAAAATAAATAAATAAATAAAAAGAAAGCAGGCTGAACAAGCCACGAGGAACAGCCATATAAGCAATAAATATAATGATTTTTTTTTTCTTAATCCTTAAGTGAAAAACTAGCTTGTACCTTTTCCAGGTCAGGATCTTGAAAGGGAAATTTACTGATAACTACTTTATATTCTTCTTCGCTGCCAATAGGGATGGGGCTGTAATTATCTTCTTCAAAAATGTCCCTGTTAAATAAGAAAAGTTCAAATCTTATTATTGTGACATTAGACTACTGTATCTTTACAAAACCAAAAGCAGCTCTGACAGTTTTGTTTATTTTGCCAATTAAAAGTCACAACAGAAAAACACTCATCACCCAGAATTCTAAGATCCAGTATAGCTCTTGTCTTGCAATTCGTTTCCAGAATCCTGGTTTTAGTTTCACATCCTCGCGGAACTTCATTTTTACCTTTCCTGCCCAGGCTATCTCTCAAGATGGTGCCTTCTGGAAAAGTTGAAGTTCTGAAGATCAAAATACTGTGTCTATTACTCAGTCTCCGCCCACCGTGGATGGAAAGGGCACCTCCTAGTTACTGTGTGCTCACCTAGGCAGATGTCCTGCAGTTAGACAGGGCTATGGTAGACATGACTAACTGGTTTTAGCCACTGTGGAAGTGATGCCCACTGCTCTGAGCTGACCTTACTCTCCTGGGAGACAATGGGTTGAGAAGTTGTAATCACAACCGAAGTGGCTCAGATCTCGACTCTGGTGTGAGAAATAAGCAACCTTCACCACTGAGCCTTGGAGGACTATTATGACCCACTTGGCTTGTACCCACCCATCAACTGACTTTTATTTTGTTTTTTAGTTTTTAGGTTTTTTTAATTAATTAATTTATTTATTAAAGATTTCTGTCTCTTCCCCGCCACCGCCTCCCATTTCCCTCCCCCTCCCCCAATTAAGTCTCCCCCCAGCCCGAAAAGCAATCAGGGTTCCCTGTCCTGTGGGGAGTCCAAGGAACCCCCACCTCCATCCAGGTCTAGTAAGTTGAGCATCCAAACTGCCTAGGCTCCCACAAAGCCAGTGCGTGCAGTAGGATCAAAAACCCATTGCCATTGATCTTGAGTTCTCAGTAGTCCTCATTGTCCGCTATGTTCAGAGAGTCCGGTTTTATCCCAGGCTTTTCCAGACCCAGGCCAACTGGCCTTGGTGAGTTCCCGATAGAACATCCCCATTGTCTCAGCGTGTGGGTGCACCCCTCGCGGTCCTGAGTTCCATGCTCGTGCTCTCTCTCCTTCTGCTCCTGATTTGGACCTTGAGATTTCAGTCCTGTGCTCCAATGTGGGTCTCTGTCTCTGTCTCCTTTCATCGCTTGACTTGTTTGAGGCAGGGTTTCACTGTGTAGCCCTGGCTGGCCTGGAACTCACTATGTATACTAGGATGATCATGAACTCATAGAAATATGTTTTATGAATGCAATGGTTTATGTTGCCTTAAAAATTAAGAAATTCTATCATCTGCACTGACACAGAAGAACTTTTAGGACATCATGCTAAATGAAATAAGTCCTGGTTTAGAAGACAAATACTGCATGGCTTTACTTACATATGGAATCTAAAAAAGCCAAACTCATTGAAGCAGAAAGGACTGGAAGTTAACAGAGGACTAAAGGCAAAGGGAAATGCTGGGTGAAATAGATGAAGTTCCAGACAGGGGACATAGCTTTTGAGAACAGTCACACAGTAGGATGACTGACTGCAATTCACAAGGTTTACTTCAAAAAGAGACAGACTATTTATTGCAGAGAGAGAAAATCTAACGAAAATTTACCAATTTGCTCCCAGACTTAAGGGCTTAGTGGTGACAAAAAATAAACAAGGCAAGACAGGGTGATGCTGAAGGCACTTCACAGACTCTTACTCCACTCTCTGCCACACAAGACAGGGTGATGCTGAAGGCACTTCACAGACTCTTACTCCACTCTCTGCCACACAAGACAGGGTGATGCTGAAGACACTTCACAGACTCTTACTCCACTCTCTGCCACACAAGACAGGGTGATGCTGAAGGCACTTCACAGACTCTTACTCCACTCTCTGCCACACAAGACAGGGTGATGCTGAAGGCACTTCACAGACTCTTACTCCACTCTCTGCCACACAAGACAGGGTGATGCTGAAGGCACTTCACAGACTCTTACTCCACTCTCTGCCACACAAGACAGGGTGATGCTGAAGACACTTCACAGACTCTTACTCCACTCTCTGCTACACAAGACAGGGTGATGCTGAAGACACTTCACAGACTCTTACTCCACTCTCTGCTACACAAGACAGGGTGATGCTGAAGGCACTTCACAGACTCTTACTCCACTCTCTGCCACACAAGACAGGGTGATGCTGAAGGCACTTCACAGACTCTTACTCCACTCTCTGCCACACAAGACGGGGTGATGCTGAAGGCACTTCACAGACTCTTACTCCACTCTCTGCCACACAAGACAGGGTGATGCTGAAGACACTTCACAGACTCTTACTCCACTCTCTGCTACACAAGACAGGGTGATGCTGAAGACACTTCACAGACTCTTACTCCACTCTCTGCCACACAAGACAGGGTGATGCTGAAGGCACTTCACAGACTCTTACTCCACTCTCTGCCACACAAGACGGGGTGATGCTGAAGGCACTTCACAGACTCTTACTCCACTTTCTGCGACACAAGACAGGGTGATGCTGAAGGCACTTCACAGACTCTTACTCCACTCTCTGCCACACAAGACGGGGTGATGCTGAAGGCACTTCACAGACTCTTACTCCACTCTCTGCCACACAAGACAGGGTGATGCTGAAGGCACTTCACAGACTCTTACTCCACTCTCTGCTACACAAGACGGGGTGATGCTGAAGGCACTTCACAGACTCTTACTCCACTCTCTGCCACACAAGACAGGGTGATGCTGAAGGCACTTCACAGACTCTTACTCCACTCTCTGCTACACAAGACGGGGTGATGCTGAAGGCACTTCACAGACTCTTACTCCACTCTCTGCCACACAAGACAGGGTGATGCTGAAGGCACTTCACAGACTCTTACTCCACTCTCTGCCACACAAGACGGGGTGATGCTGAAGGCACTTCACAGACTCTTACTCCACTCTCTGCCACACAAGACGGGGTGATGCTGAAGGCACTTCACAGACTCTTACTCCACTTTCTGCCATACAGATTTCTCTCTTTCTTTTTATTTGCTTTTCAACGTGGAGTTTCAGTGGTAATGCGCGCCTTTAATCCCAGTACTCAGGGGGCAGAGGCAGGCGGATCTCTGTGAGTTCAAGGCCAGCCTGGTCTACGAGAGCTAGTTCCAAGTCAGGTCCAAAGCTACAGAGAAACCCCCATCTCAAAAAACAAAAACAAACAATCAACATGGAGTTTCTCTTGTGTAGCTTTGGCTTTCCTGGAATTTGCTCTGTAGACCAGGCTGGCCTCAAACACACAGAGCTCCACTGCCTCTGCCTCCCGAGTGCTGGGATTAAAGGTGTGTTACCACCTCACCCAGCTCACAATAATACGGATTTCTTCTCCTTCAGTGCTCTATGTGATGCCTGATATTATAAGAAGTCACACAGAGATGACTGATGAACTTAGTTAGTATCATTATGAAACTGTCAATACTTTCCTACCCTTTCATTCCTTTCAATAATAAAAAAAAAATCAATAAAATATTTTTTAAACATAAGATAATGAGTATATTCTTTTGGTTTTGCTACCAATAATGCATAGCTATATTAAAATATGTACTCTATGAACATATTTATGTATTAAATATATTTATATGAACATATTACTTCATAGTTATCTATTAAAAATAAAAACGTGCCTTAAATTTCAGCACCCGGGAGGCAGAAGCAAGTGGATCTCTCTGAGTTTGAGGCCAGCCTGGTCTAAGAAGTGAGTTCAAGGACAGCCAGGGCTACACAGAGAAACCCTGCCTGGAAAATAAATAAATAAATAAACTATAAAGTTTTAAAAAACTTTAAAAAACCATTAATGCTTACAATTGAAACTACACATAGAGAAAGTACTACAATATTAATGAGATGATAAGTTTTGTCATGGAAGTAGCCAAACTGTAAATATCAGTATTGGTGAACATTTACTTCTCCCATCTTACTATTAAATGACAGTTCACTACTTGTAAGGCATTTGAAGACACCAGTAGGGGGTAAGGACAGCTTAAATCCATTTTAGGCAAAAAGCACTACTTAGAATGGTATCAAAAGTAGAAATTGAAATGTATTTGGGAATTAAGTATTACAACTGAAATGTTGTTTTCCTCCACAACTGCTATGGATGATGAAATCTATTCTGTTCTACTTATGTCTGTTCTATCTCTATTTGAACAAACACTTTAGCTTTCCAGTGAGAAAACATATTTCACAGCCCCTAGTTTTGGGGAGTAATGACCCTGCTAGCAGTCTTAAGACAGTTGATCGGAGTTAGAAAAACTACTAAAGAGGCCTTCAATTACAAAGTATGAACTCTAAGATTTTATATGTAAAAAGATATATCATATTAAATTTTAGGACTATGTCATAAATCACTGCCTCTAGCCATAAATTCTACCTCTAAAATAGTTGCTATAAAACTGATGACAGTTATATACAAATATTGTCCATTACCCATCTGTACCAGGACCCTGACAAGGAAAACTCCTAAATCTCATTTAGCTCACCTACAACTCCAGCAACACAGAAGGCAGGGGCAGCAAACAAGTTCAAGGCCTGTGTGGGCCATAGAGTGAGCTCATCCTAGGAAACTTACATGACCTCACTGTAAAATAAAAAGGTCTGGGCCAGAGAGAGTCCAGTGGGTAAGGGGGGCAGTGAGAGTCCAGTGGGTAAGGGGGGGCAGTGAGAGTCCAGTGGGTAAGGGGGGCAGTGAGAGTCCAGTGGGTAAGGGGGGGCAGTGAGAGTCCAGTGGGTAAGGGGGGCAGTAAGAGTCCAGTGGGTAAGGGGGGGCAGTGAGAGTCCAGTGGGTAAGGGGGGGCAGCGAGAGTCCAGTGGGTAAGAGTGGGGGACAGTGAGAGTCCAGTGGGTAAGGGGGGCAGTGAGAGTCCAGTGGGTAAGGGGGGGCAGCGAGAGTCCAGTGGGTAAGAGTGGGGGACAGTGAGAGTCCAGTGGGTAAGGGGGGCAGTAAGAGTCCAGTGGGTAAGGGGGGGCAGTGAGAGTCCAGTGGGTAAGGGGGGGGCAGTGAGAGTCCAGTGGGTAAGGGGGGGCAGTGAGAGTCCAGTGGGTAAGGGGGGGCAGTGAGAGTCCAGTGGGTAAAGCTGGGGCAAGTGATTGTGAATAATGCATTTATTTTTCTTAGAGACTTTAAGACAGCTAAGTTGTATAAACAGCACCTTCCCCAAGCCAGACTTAAAAGGCATAAATTTCTGTCTCCAATGTAAAATATCTTGAAATACAACCTTATAAGTATGTGATAATTTACTGGAAAAATTATAGATATTAAAACTAAGGTACAAATAAATTGATTATAAATGGTTCATTCACTATGGAAAACAATATGGCAGTTTTTTAAAAAAAAATAAAAAATATATTATCATATGATCCAGTATTCCACTTTAGTAAAACCCCCTAAATATCTAAAACAGGAACTGAGATACTGGCACACTCGTGCTTATGAGAATATTAAAACAGCCAATAAAACAACCTAGATACCTATCGATATGAGCAGAGAAAATGTGCAGACACATGCTGCGGCCTAGACTGCTGGCGGATGAACAGCATAAACAAAGCACAAGGGCATGCTAGGTGAACCCATGCAGACACAAAAGAGCAAATATTCCACAACCCCACTTACATGGGATTCTAGAGTAATGAAGTTTAGAGACAAAATAGGAAGGACGGTGGTTGTGGAGGCTAGAGGAAGGAGGATCCGAGTTCCTTTCTGTTTGGGAACCTGCAAGGGTTCTAGAGAGGAAGTGTGAATGTTAGCCATGGCCCTGTAAACTTACACATGATTCAGCTATCAAAGTGTGCATTTTACCACAACAGAAACTGAACACAAGCATTCTTATTACTATATGCAAAACCAACTGGTTAGGTGTTCGACGAACTTATTCATTATACTAAGGAACCATGGTGCAGACCCACCTGAAAATACCAGCCCATTTCTTCAGCAACGTTTCATTGTATTGATCTCTTATTTCAAATAAAAGGTCAAAAAGCCGGTTGACTGGAAAACCATAACCCTAAGACATAGAGAAAAAAAAAAGGTAAATCAAGTATGTTTAAAACGCTCACTGACCTAAATAAAACTACCTTCAATAAGGTTTCACCACTACAATCTGAACTTCTTTACTACTGAACTTTTTTACACTCATACACGACAGTTTTCCACACCATCAAGGAACTCATTCTCTCATATCCACACCACACTTCTCTACTATTTTACACATCAACTATCTTCTAGTATGTTACATTTGCTCAGAAAAATATCAATGAATAAAACAAACACCTGCCTTTGACTTGACAAAAGGAAAACAGAACTATAAATGTGCTCATAGTATGATTTTATCAGCTTTGTCTTACATGATAAAACATGATTTCTTCTTTGCAAAGAAAAGGCTGAGGAGGATGACGCTGACATCAATGACCACCATCACAATGGAGCTGGGAGGAGGATGTGGAAAGGACACCAGGAGGAGTTGAAATATTGAAGTTGGGGGTAGAATGTTCTAAATACATTATATTTATGATGAAATCGCCAAAATATAAACTCAAAATGTATTAAAACATTATTTTTCCTTAAAAATCGAAGGTTTACCAGGTCTTCTCCAAGAGCAACAGTGCTCTTAACCTCTGAGCTCTCTCTCCAGCCCTACACTTTTTTTTTTAAGTAAAAGTTCTTTAAGGTGGTAAAAGTGTCAATTTAAAAAACTAAAAATTAGGAAACATTCTTTTGTCTTTATGAAAAGATACTGACTCTTCAATGAGGAGATATAAATTAAAAAGATAGCATTCATTAATGTAGCATAAAAAGTACCTAATAATGAACCTACCAGTTTTCAAGAAATATGAAAATAATGAAGAATTTCTAAATAACTAAAAATCACTAGTGACTTATTTCAAAGCAGTAGTTAAGTTTAGGAAGACCTAGGCAGGTGGAGCTTATCAAGAGGTGGAGATAGGAAACAAGGAATTCAAGGCTAGCCTGGGGTACATAACAAGACACAAGACGTGGTCTCAACGAAAAACTGTGCTTTCAAAAGTTTACGTAACAACATTGTTGTTTTTCTAATGTCTCCATTACTTAAACCTCCTTAATTTTATTTGGTTCTCTGTAGCGTAGAATCTATCAAATACTCTAGATCCAATTGTTTTCAAAACACTGGTCTTAGAACTGTTTGCAATAGTCTTACAAGGAGATGAGGCATTTGAACTACAATATAAACCCATGATCCTACTTAGACTGGAGTAAATCTTGCATATCCCAGAAAGATGCCAACAGAGCTAAACTTTGTGCTTCATGATCCCATCACTTTATTTTGTCATGAACCTAACAAGCAGTTGACAGACTGATGACAGCTTAAAGAACCACGGCCCTACAGCATACTCTGAATGTTTCATTCATTAAGGAAAGCTGAGTTGAGTTGCTCACAGAGAAGCCCCTAAAATTAAGAAAGCCCCAAACAAAACTTATCAATGCAAGGAGATCAGTATGATGGATACACATATCACAAAATTTATAGGACATTCTGCATTACTCTGGGGATATCAAATTTCAAATTAATCAATAGGTAATAAAATAATTTACAAAGAAGCTGGCTAAATCTTTTCTTTAAGAAGAAAACCACTATTCAAAGACTCTTATAATGAAGCAAATAGTTCATACCACCATTTTCCAAACCATAAAAAGCATATTTGTATGTCTGTCTGTGTATGCCACATGTGTCTAGGTATCCAGAAGCCAGAGGCATCAGATTCCCTACAGCTACACTTACAGATCGTTGCAGCCACCTGACAAGGGTGCTGGAATCCAAACTCATGTCCTCTAGAAGGACAAAGTGGACTCTTAGCTGATGATGGATCTCTCAAGCCCCAAAGCATAGTTTTTAAAATTACAGATTTAAAAAAATGCTCTAAGAGAAAGAAAAAGGTTCAAAGGTCACATGTACGGGGAATACTGCATAGTCACATGTACCAGGAATAATGGATAGACACATGTACTGGGGATATTGCATAGTCACATGTACTAGAGAAAATGCATAGTCACATGACTGGGGAATGCTGCATTGTGACTTATACTAGGGAACACTGCATAGTCAATCACATGATTAAGGAACACTACATAGTCACATATACTGGGAAATACTAAAAAACCATGTCCCTTTGGAAGACTAAGGTATACATTTGTTCTGAGAACTGACAGAAAAACCTGTTTTATTTCATTTAGCATTTCTGAAATATTTTTATACTACTGGTACCTTGAAATTTTTTATTGTACTTATTTATTTACCTGTGTGTGAGGGGTGCATACATGGAGGTCAGAGGAAATCTTGTGGGAGTCAGTTCTCTCCTTCCGTTATGTGGGTCATAGTGATGGGACTCGGGTTCTTAGACTTGGTAGCAGCTGCCTTTACTGCTGAGCCACCTCACCAACAGCAAGCAACATGAGATCTCCCTATGTAGTGGGTAATTACCTACCCTGACCCTGAGATCTCACTATTTAGCCTAAGCTGGGTCAAACTCAAGATTTTCCTGATAGTCTCCTGAAAGCAAAGGTTACAGACAGGCACCACCATATCTGGCCTTTTTTAAAGTTAAAAAAAAGACTATATTCTTACTGAAATGGCTCGTATTTTAAAAGGTGCCAGTGTCTCCTGAGCTTTGTCCAAGCTTCAAAACTGCAAAGGAAGCAATGCATATAGTTTTGGGTAAGAGAATGTCAATCTATAAGTAAACTTTTTTACTATTGACTTACTACCATTAATCTACAATACAATAAAATATAGCCTATATTTTTTATGTCTTTGCACACCTGAAATTGCCACCAATCACATTAGGTTAACACCCACCTGCAAAGTGTCCGCAAAAATGACAATGAGATTCTTCAACTCCAGAACAAGGTCAGGGTCAGTGCAATAAGACTGTGGGGTTGGGGGGAGGGGGAGGGCAGGGGTGGCACATAGAAAAATAGAAACAAGTTAAAATTAAAAAATAAGAACCTGAAACTTTTCCTTCAATCTGGGAGTCTGAGAATAAAATTAAAATCTGGATTCCTTAGATCCAAGGTGCTTGCCTCGCCTCAGTTACATGTTTAAGAGAACGGAGCATGCTGTGTAAAAGGTCATGTGAAAGAAGGGATGCTGTGTCTCTGCAAATCTTTAGACTGCTGAGAAACTAGTTACAAATGCTAGCCGTGGTCTCCATATACACCATACACTTCTACTCCATCTAACAAAAGACATAGATATTACCTTTTCCAATATAAGATGGCAATTTAGGTATTTCTTAGTAACTAGCTGAAAGAAAATTAATACTTTTAAAAGAACAGAGCAATACACTGCCTCTTAATAACACTTAAGATTTTGAATGTGAGCCAGGTGGTCATGGCACATGCCTTTAATCCCAGCACTCGGGAGGCAGATGGATCTCTGTGAGTCAGCCTGGTCTCCAGAGTGAGTTCCAGGACAACCAGGGCTACACAGAGAAACCCTATTTGGAAAAACAACCAAAATGCCAACAACAACAAAAAGATTTTGAACATGATTTATATTTACTATGTTATAATTTCATATTTAATGTCATGGAATTAAGAGGACTATAGCATAAATGTACTATTTAGAGCTGATTTCAATATAACCCATGATAAAATGCAGCATTCAAGGGTTAGCTCAGAGGCAGGACACCTGCTAGTATACATGAAGCCCTGGATTTCGTGCCCAACAGCCCCAAAATACTTTATTCACTAAAATATTTTTTAAAGTTTTATTGCAATGTTTCACAAATCTATACTTCTTATCATAATTCTATACTTCTAATAAACATAAAGTATATTAGTAATCTAAATATGATAAAATTTTCTTTCACCTCTTTTAAATCTTAATTACCAATTATAGTAATTGATTACAAAATTTTAAATATAAGGCTACTTTACTGGAGATAAACTACTAAAACTATCTTCAGTTAAAGTCACACTGACCAATTATGAACCTAATAATGCTTACAGCTCTAGCATGTTAGCTGTTTCCACAAAGGGCATTAAGAAAATAGTTGGTCATTTAATTTTAAGCCATTAAAAAATAATCTCTCATGAAAGTTTATTATTTCAAGCGAGTCCAAGTTGTAAAAACTGTAGATTTTAAAATCTATAAATATTCTCAAACAAGCTTTACTGAGTTTTATGGTAGAGTTGATTTTGGAAACCAAAAATCTGAAATAATTAAAACCCCTTTCTTCACAGTGTTGCTCGGTGGTCTAATGAAGAGGTCGGTTGAAACTAATGGACTAGCCTAATTCTTCCCTTTCTGTAAGGCTCAAATAAAAGCATCTTGAGAAGCCCCAGGCAGTTCCAGAACTGCATCCTGATATAACCAGGCAGACGCCTTGATGTTACTCCTTACAAATCTGAGCAATTGCCTAGAGAGGCAGGATGATAAAGATGCAGCTTTCCACACTATACAAATCAAGCTGAATCGTAACTGTTAATGTAAATGGTCTAACTTACGGAGTGAGCTCTAAGGACAGCAATTATCTTCGCAAGGGCCATGTTCCACAGCTCATCAGTGTATGCCCTGGTTACTAGTCCCTGGGTCACGTGTAAAATATGGTCCTCCACCACAAAGAACCTACAATGGCAATTATCAACATAGCATGTATTTAGAGAAGAAAGGGAGAAAGTTCAAGTAGAAAATATTTTTGACATTTAACAAACTTTAATAAAATTAGTAATAGCTTTTTTCCATATTATATACGTACCCTACAATTTGAGTGAAATATCTTCTATAGCCATCAACTGTTTCATGCTGAAAATGAAAAATAAAAATCAATTTAAAACAATAAATACAGTAACAAAAGTTTCAAGTCACTATAACTTGACTGATAAATATTTATTGAGAAACTACTAAGTTCTACTTACTAATAAGGTACCACAGATACTTCAAATTAACAAAAATCTCTTTCTCTCATGGATTGTACATTCAAAAACAATTTTATTATTGTATGTGTGTATATATGGACACATACGCCACAGTACATGGGGTGGTCAGAAGACAACTGTATGGAGTTAGCTGTCTCCTTCTGCTTTCACTTGGGATCCAGGAATCAAACAAAAGCAGACAAGCAGCTCTGCCTACTGAACCATCCTGCTCACTAAGCCATCTTGCAGGCCCTCATGGAATGTACATTCCAAAGGAGAGAGATATTAAATAAGTCTAAAGGTAAGTGGGATTTCAGAGGCTACTTCTGTCTTTCACTTGAGCTAATACCTCACCATCCTACATAGTCTCGGATTCTAGGCTTCCCAGTATGATCTATTCTCACACAGCTATCAGGTGATAGACTGCAATTAGCTATGAGAACATTATATCCTCTACAAAAAACTTGGGGGGAGGGGTCGAAACAGGGTTTCTCTGTAATAGCCTTGCTATCCTAGAACTCACTCTGTCGTCCACAGAGATCTGCCTGCTTCTGCCTCCTAAGTACTGGGGTTAAAGGTGTGCGCCACCATTGCCAGGCCCAAAACCTTTTAAGTACCACCCATAACACTTTTATATCATCTATAATTAAAGTCAATTAGCTAACAAATGGGCCAGGGTACGGCTAGGGAGATAGCTGAAGTCTTGCTTGGCAGGTGTGAGGGTCAGAACTCATGTAAATGCTCGGTGAACATGGCAGCCTACCAGGAATTCTAGACTCAGTAGAAGAGGAAGGGGGTCCCCAGAGTACGCTGGCTAGTAAGGCTATCAGTGAGCTTTGGGTTTGATTAGAGACTCTCCCTCAAAGAATAAAGTGAAAGTGAGGTTGAGGATAATATCCCTACGTTAACCTCCAGCCTCCACAACACTGAATGTACATACATGCATTCACACACACACACATACACACATTAAAAAATGTGTAGAGACACATGAAACTGTGAAATACGTAACACATACAAACATGAAAATATGGAAAAAACATGTGGGCCAGGATAATAACTCAGCTGGTAAAGTGGCTGTTTACAAGCCTGAGAACCTGAGTTTAGGTCCCTAAAAGCTATGTTCAAAGCGCCAGATGTAGGGCTGGAGGAATGGTATAGCAATTAACATGCTTACTGCTCTTGCAGAATATCCAAGTTCAGTTTCCAGCTTGCATGTCAGATGGCCCACAACCAGTTCCAGATCTGATGCCCTCTTCTGGCCTCTATGGGCACCTGCACCCCACATTCACATACTCATACACATAAACATACACATGTAATTAAAAATTCTAAAAAACATATCAAATAAAGTCAGGTATTGTAGCACATGCTTGTAGTCCCAGTGCTTGGGAGACAGGCAGATCCCTGGGGCTCACTTGCCAGTTAGCCAGCTTAGTCAACTTGGCAAGATTCAGGCCAATGGATAACTCTGTATCTCTAAAAAAAAACCAGTACAAAGTGGTCAGTTCTGAAATCACATATACATAAACAACAAAAATAAACTCAACAGGTCATATTGATGTATACATAGCAATAGTAATCAAAGAAAATGAGGCTACTGATTTGAGAAGGAGGCGGGGCATGGGAAGAGTTGAAAGGAAGAAAAGTGACACAATTATATTTAAATTTAAAAATTTATTTTTCTAAAATACAAGGTGGACAGCACTTAAGGAACAGTCAAGGTTGTCCTCTGCCCGCCACACACTCACCCACCACGTGCACCTGCACACACATGAACATTCACAGACACTGAAAAACATGAGCAATTGTCTGATAAACCTTTAACAAAAACATAGAGGAAAACTCTATCTGATTTTTATCCATAAATTTGTTTATATGAACCACCTTATATCCCAAGTAAGTTCTAGATGACGGCTGATTTTACTTGTCAGCACAGTCTGGAGCCTCAGCAGGAGATTATCTAGGTTAAGTTGGTTTATGGTCATTTCTGGGAGGATTTACTTTGATTACTTCATTTTGGGAAGACCTACTCTAAAAGTGGGCAGCACTATTTTCTGCACTTGAGGCCTGAATTTTCGTCTGTTTATTCGTTTATTCATTCATTCATCCAGTTTAAAAGAAAGAGTGGAGCAGAAGCATGCCTGGAGCCCCTGCGCTCTTCTAAATGTGGATTTAATGTGGCCAGCTCTCTCATTCCTGAAGCTGTGGTCTTCCTGCTTCGAAGGACAGTGGCCTGGACTTGCGAGCTAACAAAATCTTCCCCCACACCAAGGTGAGTTTGTCAGGTTATTTTATCTCAGCAACTAGAAAAGAAACTAAGAGAGTGGATCCCATAAATGTGGTAAGATTTTCAAACATCAGGGTCTCTTTCAGTTGAAGGAAGTGAGATCATTAATATTTTGTGTTAATTATTTGTATTACATTTATTTAGGTGTATCTGTTTACATGTATGGAGAACAGCTTGCAGGAACCTGTTCTTTATTCCACCCTGCGGGTCCCACGCACTGAACTCAGGTCTCAGGTGCCCTTATCCTCTGAGCCATCTCACCTGCCTCGTTAATACTTTTTAACTTAAAAACAGGACAAGTGCTGACCAAAAGGCTCACAGGTGAAGACCACTTGCCACTAAGCCTACAATATGAGTTCAGTCACCAGGAATCAAATGGTAAAAAGAACCAACTCCTTCAAGTTGTCCCCTGATCTCACAAATGTACTAAAGCACTCATATACACACACGGGGCAGGGGGGAAGGAATATTTATTTTCATTTTATGGGTATGAGTATTTGCTTGAGTGTGCAACTCTGTATCATGTGCATGTGGTGTCAAGGAGGACATAAGAAGGTGTCAGTTCCTCCAGAAGAGTAACTTTTAACCACTGATTTAAAAAAAAATGCAAAGGGATAGAATTATTCAGTGACATAGTACTTATTATCTAATGTTTGTGAGGAGCTAGGTTCAGTCTCTAACACTGCAAAAAGAAAATGTACTCTACATAACATAAAGTTTTGTTATTTTCTGATAGTTGCTATATAGCATAGTATTATAACAAAAAATTCAAACATTACATATATGCTTGAGTAAAGTGTGCTTTTTCAACTCTAAAAACGAGGTTCCCTATACCCCAGTAAATTAAGCCAACTAAGCATATCCTGCATCTTAATGGAATTCTGTCTACTTGGTTTATAAGTCATCTACTATGCTTGTGGGTTCTTTCCATTTCTCCTTGGAGTCATGGCAATTCTGTTTTGTATGTCTGAATTAATGTTATCCAACGTTTATAGGTTTACAATAATCAACACTTAGATAGATAGATATTTTATTTCATTACTCCAGGCTTGTTTTTTTTTTTTTAACCCCACTAAATGGTTTTTATTCTTCAAGAAGTTACTCCACAAAGCTCATGAAACATCCTAAGTTACCACACAACAGCAATGTTCACTAGATACTGAACCCTAGCCTTACAGGAACTTTCCTTCAGAGCTGAGGACGCTGCAGGCTTATTAGAGCATCTCATCCCTCTAAGAACTTCTAGGATCTATTTATTTTTGTCCTCGTTTGTTGGTGTGCTGCCTAGGATTGAACTCAAAACTTCAAGCATGCTAAGCCAGCACTCTACCAATGAGTTCTGACAAAATTATGTGCTCTACAATTACCATCCAAGATACAAAGATATGCACATATCTCTAGATATACCTCACAAAGCTCCCTCACGCCTCTGCAGTAAACTATTCTGCCAGACTCCCAGTCTTTGACCCCCACTGACCCACTTTGTCCTATGGTTTTTGTCTTTTCAAAAATTTCAATTATGCCGGGCGGTGGTGGCGCATGCCTTTAATCCCAGCACTCGGGAGGCAGAAACAGGCGGATCTCTGTGAGTTCGAGACCAGCCTGGTCTACAAGAGCTAGTTCCAGGACAGGCTCCAAAGCCACAGAGAAACCCTGTCTCGAAAAACCAAAAAAAAAAAAATCCTAAAAATACATATTAGGTAGTATATTGAGCATGGTGGTGCACGTCTTTAATCACAGCTTGGGGGACAGAGACAGATGGATCTCTTTGAGTTTAGAGCCAAGCTAGACAGAACTACATAGTGAGATTCTGCTTCAAAAATAAACAAATGCCTCTAATCCCAGAACTCGGGAGGCAGAGACAGGTGGATCTCTGTGAGTTCGAGACCAGCCTGGTCTACAAGAGCTAGTTCCAGGACAGGCTCCAAAACCACAGAGAAACCCTGTCTCGAAAAACCAAAAAAAAAATTAAAAAAAAATAAAAATTTCAGTTACATAAGCCACACTGTACCAATTTCATATATCTGAATGTTTTCATATAGAATGGTGCTTAAAAAATGTAGCCATATTTGTGTGTTACTCTATATATCTAAGCACAATAATATGTTTATTCATAATGATGTAATTTGTCTACTAATGAGCTCACAGACATTGAGGATGGTTCTAGATTCTGGTATTTATGAATAAAGCTACTATAATCAGTCATATGTGAGTCACTATGGAAAGTTATGTTATCATTTCTCATAAATAACTACCTAGGGGGACTGTAGAATTGCACAATAGTTTATTGTTACAAATTGTCAAACCATTTCCCAGTAATATTATTTTATACCCACCAGAAGTATAAGAGAATCCAGTTGTTGAGTCCCACATCCTGACCAGCATTTTATACTGTCAACCTTTTTAATGTAAGGCATCCATAACATGGCAGTAATTCATTGTAGTTTTTGCTTACATTTTCCTGATGAAAAGTTATAATGAACATTTGTGTATCTTTAATAAGACGTCTATTTAAATCTCTTGTCTGTTTTTAAGGCTAGTTTATTTGTCATTAATTGTTGAGAGAGGCTTTTAGATAGCTTTATCTATTGATTATCTTAATAATGGGCTTTACACTCCCTAAAGCCCCTGACTTTAAGAAAGGAGACCTCGTTCAGGGCATCTGCTTGAAGGGCTCTAGATTTGGCCCTGTATCACTCAAAATCATTCTTTCCTATCCCAGAAATCCTTTTAGGATAAAAGCTACACTCAATGCCTCATTAAACCTACCTGGGTTTCTGCCTTCACTTAGGTTATAGTCAGTATTTTGAGGTGTTTTTCATGTGTATTATCTATGAACTTTCACAAACACATTTAGTCATGTAAATGTCACCACAGTCAAAAGTTTTAACTTAATTATATTTCCTGGCAGATCCCTAATACATTTAAGAAAAATCTAATTTAAAAAAATCTATACAGAGGCTAGAAAAATGGCTTAGTGGTTAGGAGCCCTAGCTGCTCTTACAGAGGACCAAAGTTCAGTTCCTACCACCCATGAGGAGGCTGACAACCACCTGTAATTCCAGTTTCAGGGGATCTCATGCTCTCCTGGCCTCTGAAGGTAACCCTAATCACATAAACAAACCTACCCCAGCCACATACACATATTTAAAAATAAAAATACAAAAAAAAGTCTATCTACTGTCTTCAGTTGTTTTGTTCAGTGTGACAAAGAATCATAGCACATAATTTACCATAGTATGAGAAACAAATTACCACTGCCTGACATTGTACTTGTTCGTCTGTATTTAATTCAACGTCTATCTTTCCTAATAGAATATAAACTCATGAGAGAAGGGACTGACCCAGCTTTGCTCACTATTGTGAGCACCTAAATCAATTACTAGAAATGGTAGGTGCTCAATAAATATTTACATGCTCTGAAAACTACAGCCAGGGACAGGCTGATGGCAGAGGTCACAGCACAGGAAAACTACAGCCAGGGACAGGCTGATGGCACAGGTCACGGCACAGGAAAACTACAGCCAGGACAGGCTGATGGCAGAGGTCACAGCACAGGAAAACTACAGCCAGGGACAGGCTGATGGCAGAGGTCACAGCACAGGAAAACTACAGCCAGGGACAGGCTGATGGCAGAGGTCACAGCACAGGAAAACTACAGCCAGGGACAGGCTGATGGCACAGGAAAACTACAGCCAGGGACAGGCTGATGGCACAGGTCACGGCACAGGAAAACTACAGCCAGGGACAGGCTGATGGCACAGGAAAACTACAGCCAGGGACAGGCTGATGGCACAGGAAAACTACAGCCAGGGACAGGCTGATGGCACAGGAAAACTACAGCCAGGGACAGGCTGATGGCACAGGTCACGGCACAGGAAAACTACAGCCAGGGACAGGCTGATGGCACAGGGAAACTACAGCCAGGGACAGGCTGATGTCACAGGTCACGGCACAGGAAAACTACAGCCAGGGACAGGCTGATGGCACAGGGAAACTACAGCCAGGACAGGCTGATGGCACAGGTCACGGCACAGGAAAACTACAGCCAGGGACAGGCTGATGGCACAGGTCACGGCACAGGAAAACTACAGCCAGGGACAGGCTGATGGCACAGGGAAACTACAGCCAGGGACAGGCTGATGTCACAGGTCACGGCACAGGAAAACTACAGCCAGGGACAGGCTGATGGCACAGGGAAACTACAGCCAGGACAGGCTGATGGCACAGGGAAACTACAGCCAGGGACAGGCTGATGGCAGAGGTCACAGCACAGGAAAACTACAGCCAGGGACAGGCTGATGTCACAGGTCACGGCACAGGAAAACTACAGCCAGGGACAGGCTGATGGCACAGGGAAACTACAGCCAGGGACAGGCTGATGGCACAGGGAAACTACAGCCAGGGACAGGCTGATGTCACAGGTCACGGCACAGGGAAACTACAGCCAGGGACAGGCTGATGTCACAGGTCACGGCACAGGAAAACTACAGCCAGGGACAGGCTGATGGCACAGGTCACGGCACAGGAAAACTACAGCCAGGGACAGGCTGATGGCACAGGTCACGGCACAGGAAAACTACAGCCAGGGACAGGCTGATGGCACAGGGAAACTACAGCCAGGGACAGGCTGATGTCACAGGTCACGGCACAGGAAAACTACAGCCAGGACAGGCTGATGGCACAGGTCACGGCACAGGAAAACTACAGCCAGGGACAGGCTGATGGCACAGGTCACGGCACAGGGAAACTACAGCCAGGGACAGGCTGATGGCAGAGGTCACAGCACAGGAAAACTACAGCCAGGGACAGGCTGATGGCACAGGTCACGGCACAAGGGCTCGCACTCACCACACTCGACTGTGGCTGCAGAACCAGGCGTGCTTGCTTCTTCCTTTGCTTCCGGTAGTAATTTTCAAACGTTTCTTCATCACCCTAAAGAATGTCAGGAGAATGATGGTCAAGACTGCCATCTCCAACCTCCCTCCTTCCCTTGCCCTCCCTGCTGAGAGAGCCTTCTTCATCCTCTGGGAGTCATGATCATTTTCCAAACTGGAACATAAATGACAAATGGCATTTCACACTGACAGTAAGACAAAGGCATTATAGCTCAAACACACACACAAAACCAGCAACTTTATTTCAAATTTACCTAAAATAAAGTTCAAGCAATTATACATTTTCCTACTTTACCACTTAAACTTTACAAGCTTTTCTCTGACCAAACTAAAAATGGAGGTCTTGATGATAATGCTAAATAAGAAAAAAAGTTGTCAAACTATTAGCTGGCCTCTCTCTCCACACCAGCCACACAGTCAGCGCGTCCACTACACTGTCCTCTTCCACTTTCAGGCTTTCACACACGCTCTTCCTGGTGGGCGGTTCCCAGTTCTCATTCTCTCTGTGACATTGTTACTCAGCTTTGGGACTCCTCCTGGATGTCAAGGCCCTAAGAGAGCTTTCCGTAGTGTGCCATTCAGTTATTCTATCACAATTCACACTTCCAACCACAGCACCATCCAACAAATAAATGGATGATGTCAAACTCAGATACATCTCCATCCCGTCTGCTCAGTAGGAATCCTTTCAGAAACAAAGAAAAAGTTGGGAATCACATTCTCCTCTTCGTCTAAGACTCCACAGGGGGAAAAAAGGGAAATTTAACAATAAAAAAAATTTTCAACAAAAAATTGATTTATTTTTTTTATATTAAGTAGCTATAAACCATTACTTTCCTAAATGTAACCTAAAATAAACTCATAATGCAAAAAATAAAAACAAAACTTAAGTATCTCCTATGTAAAGCCTTCTAATGTTCTTGTGGTCCAGCTACCAAAAACTCCAAAATAACTATGCTTACTGATTATGCAATTCTAGTACATTAACTGAAAAAATTTTTACTAAGAGTTTGAGCAAATGCAGAAGATAGGACATTAGGCATAATATAAAATATAACCTCATTGAAGCAGAGCCAAGCATCATTTACTTAAGATACATGGACAGTTCTCACGTGTATGGCTCACATGCATCCCTCTACTTTTGAACTCCCACTAGCATTACACTACCCTAACACAATTTTACCTGATTTAATGTGTTTTGTCTAAATGTTGTATTCTCTAATTAAAATGTTTTAGTGATCATTTTTTTGAACTTACTTACAAGAATCTTGATGTTAAAATTACTATTTCACTTCAGGTATAAATTATTCTAATTAGTACTTAATTGATCCAAACAGCATAAACATGTGCTATATTCTAATGACAAGTAAATAAAAGATAAATTTGTATGCGAAGCCAATATCTTTTAAATTTTTATATAATAGAATATTTTTGTTTTGTTTGTTCATTTTTTGGATTAACATTTTATTATTAATTCAATGGTTTTTAATATTTATTGTTTATTGCTATCAAAAACTAAGTCCTGAAGTTCTCTACCCATTTGTTCTTTTTCTTTGAAAACTGAGAAATAGAAACATCCAAAATAAGCACAAATAAAAGCAATCCATGACCACTAATCTAGCACTGCACACATGCAAGAGAAATACACAAGTCTGTGAGAAACACAAGAAAAGCAAATATATCCAAATCAGTAAAGCAGAGTGCCATTAAGATGAACCAGGGAGGAAGAGAAAAAAACCAGACACTTTTCAAAATGCTAGTCTTTTTTGAGACAGATTCCCCTATGTAGTCCAGGCTGTCTTCCAACTTGTAATCCTCCTGCCTCAGCCTCCTCCTCAGGCTAGAATTACAAGTAAGCTACACTAGATTCAGCAGTAAAGGGAGGTGTGGGAATTTTTTCTTGAGGGAGGTTGTGAGCCTTGCCTTTAACGTCTCCTAGTAATGCGCGATAAAGAGCCCAAATTGGTCATCTTCTATAACCAGGGCTTCCTAGCAGTGGGACTGTCACATCAACCCAGCCATACAAAACCTTCAACCTACAATCAGTCCTGCCTGCAAGATGTGCTGGGGCAATGGTGCATAACTTGTGGGAGTGACCAATTCATGACTGGTCCAACTTGAGGCCCATACCACAAGAGGAGCTCCAGCCTAACATACCTAGATGACCGAGAACCAGGAACTGGACAGCTCAGAGACCCAGGATAGAACCAAATACAATTGCAAAAAAAAAAAAAAATCAAAGAATTAAACCACAGCCGGGCGGTGGTGGCGCACGCCTTTAATCCCAGCACTCGGGAGGCAGAGGCAGGCGGATCTCTGTGAGTTCGAGACCAGCCTGGTCTACAAGAGATAGTTCCAGGACAGGCTCCAAAACCACAGAGAAACCCTGTCTCGAAAAAACAAAACAAAACAAAAAAAAGAATTAAACCACAGTATAGTGAACTTAGAAGGCTACTATGTTCAGTTTGATTCAAAGTCAATGAGACTGAGTTAAAAACAAAACAACCAACGCCCAAAGCCCATAGGCAGGGCAACAGGAACCCTATTCCCAGTGTGATGTAACATTCCAGCTTAGCCTCCACTTGTCTTAGGTGCAAATACAGTTAAATGCGTAACTATCACCTGACATTATAAAAAAAAGAAAATAGCAGCTTTGAAAGACTGAGCGGAAGAATGACTTCATCATGACCTAGACAAAGTATTATGTTTTTACAGTGCCCAAAGTACACAGTACCTGAGGAATGAATGACACTCAAGGTCCTCTGGCCTCTAAATTCACACACACACACACAAACAAGGTAGAAAACACCTAATGATTCCTAAAGTTGACCTCTGGTCTCAACATACATACAAACACACACATACACATGCATGCACACTTATGTATCCTTACATATACAAGCACACATATAAACACACATGTGCACACACACACATACACAAGTTTATTCCTTTCTTCCTTCCTCTCTTTTTGGTGGTAGTGCTGGGGCTAGAACCCAGAGTTTCATACATGCTACAAGGACACTTTCTACAATGGAGCTACATCCCCAGTCCTGAATTACATCTTGATAAAGAAATTATTTAAAAATGGGTAACTGACTGCTTACTCAAAAGTATTAACAATATAATGTGGAACAAGCACACACTGAAATAAATACTAAAAAGTAACTATGAGTCAACCTCAGGAAGAAAGGGAGATGGAAGTACAATCTCCTCCTGTCCTCAGAAAGTACCAAAGCCGTTATTCTGCGATGTCCCAGGATGCACTTACACATTCCCCAGTGACAAAGACTATGATACACACATACATATCAAAAGCACCTCACCGTGGGACTCCATACGGTCAGAATTGACAAAAATACTCACCAAAGCAGAATAAATGTGTAAGCATCGGTAAACAGGTGAAAAATCAACGAGATCTTGAACAGTTAAGACCTAAAAAATAAATATATTTTTAAAAACGATAGGTTATACTATTAGATAATACAAAGTTAAAATCAAACATCAACTCACGGACTGTTAAAATATTTATTTAATTCTCCCAGGCATACAATATAAATGCAATCCTCTCATGTCATTTCACTCTGGTGGTTTTGTAGCTTATTCCTTATATGTTTATTATTATTGTTGACTGTTACGGATTATAGAGAAAAATAATTTTTTCCTATACTGTGGACTGACCCCAGGGCCTTGCACTTGCTAAGTAAGCACTCTACCATTGAGTAGAAAACATATCTGTATCATGCTTAGCAGAGTATCAGAAAATTGCTGTAATAAGTACATATTCATTACGGTCTTGTTTGAGGTAATTAATTAATTTACTTTCTGGCTTTAAAACAAAAATGGTTTTGCTTTAAAGCAAAACCATTGTTTCAAATTAGAAACTGTCACTATTATCTCATGGACGTTTTTTAAAAAAATGCATAGCTACTTAAAATTGGTGTATCAATTTTAAGATACATGCGAGCTTCTAGAATATATAATACAAAAATTATTCACATTATGTTACAGTGTTAAAAAAAAGTATTCCTTAGAACTGTTTTAAAACAGCATAAAGAAACCAGGCAGTGGTGGTGCATGCCTGATGTGGAATGTCCTTCTGTAGGCTGTGAACATGCATTCCTCCCACTGGTTAATAAATAACCTCGTTTGGCCTGTGACAGGATAGAATATAGCTAGGTGGGAAATCCAAGCAGAGAGAGGAAGAAAAAAGGTAGGTTGAGAGAGATGTCAGTGAGCCGCCCATAGAACAGGATGCCAGAATACCTAACGTAATGCCATTGTCACACAGAGCTATACAGACTATTAGAAACAGGTTAACTTACAAGTGAAGGCTAGTCAGTAATAGCCTAAGCCATTGGCTAACCAATTATATTAATATGAGCCTCTGAGCAATTGATTATTCTATAAGCAGTTTGGGGACTGGGAGAGAAACTGGTCCAATGGGCCCAGGTGAGACAGAGAAAAGCCTCCAGCTACACACACCTGTAATCCCAGCACTTGGGAGGCAGAGGCAGAGACATCTCTGTGAGTTTGAGGCCAGCCTGGGCTATAAGAGCAAACAAAACAAACAAACAGAAAACAAAAAGCATAAAGTCTCTCAAACTGAGAAATCTGTGAATTTTTCTAAAAAAGGAGCACATTTCTATTCTCATAAATCCTGAACAGATTATGCTCTTACTTATTAGGGAAAATTATGAAAACAAAATATAGAAATAGTAAAAGAGATCCAAAAGAATAGGAAACAACCAAAGTACCTTAAGCAATGACCTTAGAGCTAACATATGATTCTAATATCACCAACAGGTAGAGATGTGCAAAACAGACAGGGGAAACTAGTTAAGAATTGACTTCTTATCATCCACGTTTTCAAAGGGAAAAAAAGAATACAAAATCCTCTAAATATTAAGAACAAAGACGTCAATTTTAGAAAGTGTCTCATACTGAAACCATGTTTGCAATTTGTACACTATCTCGAAATTTAACCTAAAAAGATCCAATTCTACGTCTCCAGTTACAACTATTATAGGAACAACTTCAGCCTCAGGTATGCAGGGATTTATCAGAATGAAAAGCAGCACGTGCTGTCCATCTCCCTTAACCTCTTAGAGTACTGTATCACTGATGTGTGTCCTTATCCCTACCTCTGAAGACACTGGTTTGGAATAAAGGACGGGAACTGGAGAGATGGCTCAGGGGGTAAACTGCTCGCCCTGTTACCCAGTGAAGGACAGAGTTCAGACCCCAGACCCACGTAAAGGTCAGGCAGGTGTGTTGTCCCCTTGTCATCCCAGCACTCCTCCCAAACTGTGGAGACAGGCGGCCTCCAGAACTAGCTGGCTGGCTAAGCAGTTCTGAGTCAACTGAGAGGCTAAAGTGGACAGTGTCAAGGATATTTCTGTGGTCAGCCTCAACATACACAGCCTGAAACTCTAGCTCCAGAGAATCCAATGACCACATTTGAATTCTTTGGGCAATCACACACAGATACACACACATAAATAAATAATAAAAATATAAATATTTCAAAATATTAGTAATAATACAAGACAGACTCAACAGATGACTGTGCCACGGTGAAGGTTTAAAAAAAAACAATAGGATGAAATAATAAATTTGGATAGAAAAAATAAATTTAAAATAATTTCAAGGTTTACAGATATGATTAAAAAAAACAATTAACAAGGCTGGAGAGATGGCTCAGTGGTTAAGAGCACTCATTGTTCCTCCAGAGGACAAGGTTCAAATCCCAGGATTCACTTGGCAGCTCACAACTGTCTATAACTCCAGTCCCAGGGAATTTGAGACCTTCACCTAGAAATACATGTGAGCAAAACACCAATGCACATAGAATAAAAAAATAAATAAATAATTTTTAAAAAGAGATGACAGTCACAGAGACCCTAATTGTTCAACATGCAGACAACAAAAGGCTGTGAGTGCCCAAACCTAAGTTGGACATCCACATCAAACTCCTCACCCAAAGGCTCAGGGGTCCTGTCGAAGAGCTGGTGAAAGACTGTAAGGGCCAGAAGTGGTAGACAACTTCAAGGAAGTAGTGTTTTCCAGAAGTAACAGGGTAGACGTAATATGAACTCACAGCAGTTGTGGCAGCATGCAAAATACCTGTGCAAGACCCAGCCAGGCAAAATCCCAGCATAGAGTGGGAGGTGGACACATAACCCTGCTCTAGCTGAGCCTATTAGAATTTGACAGCTGCTGGGAAAGGGAAAGTCATTTTTTTAATGATGTGACCCCTGGTAGGTCAACCACAGGCCAGGGAAGGCCCCATCCCCAACACAAGCTGGGCAGCACACATTGAACTCAATGAGGCTAGAAGGAAGACGAAGGAAGAGGAGAATAAAGAGGAGGGAAAAGAGGAAGAGGAGGGAAGAGGAGGAAGAAGAGGTAACCTCAAAGTTAGTGGGAAGGGATGGGAAGGTTAAAAGGGTGACAACAGGGAGAGCTGGGATGGCGGGTATACTCAAAATATACTGTACAGAATTTTCAAATATTTAATTTAAAAAATGTAAAACTGTTAACCCTCAACACAAATTGAAATAAAGTGGCAGAAGGCTGGGGAGACAGTTCAGTCCATAAAGTGCTTACCACAAAGGTATAAGGAAGTGACTTTGGATCCCCAGAACCACATAAACTTGAGGGAGTAGCAACATCCAACTATAACCCCAGCACTGCAGGATGGGGAACAAGTGAGTGTCTGCAGCTCATGCCCCAGTCAGCCTAGCCAATCAGAGAGCTCCAGGCCCAATGAGACCCAGTCTCCGAAAAACTGAGGTGGCATCAATGAGATGGCTCTGTGTTTGCTACACAAGCCTGGCCACCTGGGTGATCCCTGGAACCTATCTAAAAGATGGAAAGAAAAAACAACCCCACTTAGTTGTTCCTTGACCTCCTACATCCACTGTGGCACATACATTCTTACACACACACACACACACACACACTGAGAGTGATTAGAGAAAACCCCTGATGTTCACCTCTGGCCTCAACACAAACATGCACACACATCCAGATGTACCTGTACATTCACATGCACATATACCACACGACACTACACATATGCACACATAAACTAAAATAAAATATGATATAAAATAAAATGGTAGGCTATCCAGAGTCGGGCCAAATAACAGAGTCAAAAATTATGAAATAAAAATTTGTCTCAGCTAGTTCAAATATGGTTACTACAAAAAAGATTAAATTTATTTTTACAACTAATTATACCAAACAGCTACACTCTACTGTCTACAAAAATACAGTCTACAATATCCTGTTTGTCTATCAATTATGTTGTCTAATATTTCAGATCATTCGCTGTCCACTATGAACTGATGGACATAAATCAATTGGACATGGAAAACACAGTGTTTTATAAATTCAATAATAAGGGAAGGAAGAAACCCATTACCTCCTCATCATTCTCAGCCTCCTCTTCAAGTACATGTTTCAATACAATGTCATTCTTTTCTTCTAGAATTCTGTCATTATTTGCATGCATATTTTTCCCAAACCTCGCATTATTTTGCTTCTGCAGAGCAACACTGAAGCTTTTCTGCTGTTGTGCCTATTTTAAAGAGGACAAAGTTCAAATTACTTCAAAATTGATTCTAGTCAAAACCACCGTTTACTATCCATCCACCCACTCATCCATTTACCTAACTACCCACTTATATATTTGATACAGGCTCCTGCTATATAACCAGGCTGAACTGGAACTCATTACGTATCTCAGTCTGACCACAAACTTGAGGTCTTCCTGCTTCAGCCTCCCAAGTGTTAGATTTGTAGTTGTGAGTCCACGTACAGTGCTCCCTGCCTCAAAATTATTCATAACATATCCCTTTTTTAAGTTGTTTCTTATAAAACTGTTTCTTATAAACCTGTTTCAGGGCCTGGGGAAGCATGTGCATGTGGGGTCAAAGTCAAGCCCCATTCTTCGGGATCATGATTGATTGATTGATTGATTTGAAATGAGATCTCTCACTGAGACCTGGGGCTGACCAAGTGATCTGTCTATATCTGCCTCTTCAGGGCTGAGATTACAAGCACACACTATGTCTGACTCTTTTATGTGGGTTCTGGGGATCAAACTCAGCTCCTCATGCTTGAGAAGCAAGCACTTTACCAACCAAGCCATCTCCAAAACTCTAATAATTATTTAAATGTACGTGTAAGATCTGCAACAATGTCCTCTTTTTAATTCCTGATTTGTACTTTCTTCTCTTTCAAATTCTGTTATAAAGGATTATCAATCTTATTTAAAAGGAACAATTTATGGGAAGTAGAAAGAAAGCTCAGCAGCTAAGAGCACTTGTTGCCCTTGCAGAGGCTGAGAGTTCAGTTCTCAGCATCCATCTCCGGCAGCTCACACACACCTGTAACCACATCTTCAGGAGATCCAATATCTCTGACTGCCTCTAGCACCTGCACTCACATACACATACCTACACCCAGACATGTGCACATACTCGTAATAAAAATAATACAGATCTATCTTTAAAAAGGTAACACCATAAAGCTGTTTCCACTCTGTGGCTGGCACCTATTGTTAAGGCAGATCTGATGGCGGAAAACCACATGAAGGAAAAAACAAACTGCTGGGAGTTCAGCTGGTGAATGTCTGAAGAAATCAGCTAAACTGACTTTACTTAAATTTTTAAAATATCTGTAATTCCAAAGAAAATGCTAGGAAAAACCATTCTAAAAGAGAACCAGGGATGATTAGAAAACGTTAAGCTTACGCACAAGGAAGCATGCTGAGAGGGAAGCCCTGGACATGTTTTACATCCCAGACATCAAGAATATTAATCTGAAATGTTAGACTCACCTGTTTCATGGCTGTTTCACCTATTTTGTCAGAATGCTTTCGAATGCTTTCCAGAAAGTCCTTGAGATCGGACATGGAGATCTCTTTGATATCCTCCCGGAGTTTAGGAAGCGTGTCTATCATTAGCTGGCAGAAGCGATACTGACTGACCCGGGGGAAGTACACAGTCTCCAACTGTTCCATCGTTTGAAGTGCAGAATAATACCTGAGAGAGGTTAAAGGGAATTGTAAAAAGTTCATGTCAATTAACTATATAAGGAGACCCAAATAATCAATCAGTCTGATGCTCCCCTCAAAGAGGAGTGACTGCATCTGGGCTCTCAGTGCTGGGACATTTGCCTAGCTACACAGGCCCTGGGCTCCACATACAGCCCCAGTGAGAAAATAACATTTAGCCCCATTACTAAACACAACCATATATACTGTACACACATTTGCAGCTAACATTCAGGGCTTCTACTAACATAAACTTAATTCCAACGAAATCTATAACATGAGGAAAACTATCATAGTTGTTGCAATGTCTTAACTCTAAACAAATTTACAAATCACAACACAATGCTAAATTATTCACTATACAATTTCTTACTATCTCTCCTACATTATATCCATCCACACAATGGTACCATCAAAAATTATAGCACATGTTTCATTCTAAATACATGTTAAATTTATTTAACTGTTTTAAGAAAATGTCATACTACTATTTAATTAGAAATATCACTAAGTGCCTCAAGTCTAAGAGGAAAATCACTTGCTGAGTGATTTCTTCCAATTCAACAAACACTTTCTGCATGCCCACTATTTATGAGGCACTATTGGACATGTCAGGTGTGCAGTAATTAGTAAACCAGAGCTCGTGCCCCAGAGAAACTGACACAGACCTTCATGGGCTAATTCTTTCTTTCAACCCTCTGAGGTAATCTATTGGCAACCAATGCTATTTATATGTTATGACAGGAAAACTAAAACAGTATGTAACTTGGTCAAGATGTCATAGTGAAATGGTTCCTGGATCCAGCATATAAACATATAAATATCCTAAGTTTCAAAGATCCAAGGAAAACCAGAAAATACTTTAAACTGAAAGATAATAGAAAAAAAGAACAAATCAAAACTTGTGACAAGGCATGGCTCATGTCTGTCACGCCAGTATTGCAGAATATTTGTGTATATTGTAAAAATGTGTCTCTGCTTAAGATACCTTCTAATTGGTTTACTAAGGAGTTGAATGGTCAATAGTTAGGCAGGAGAGGATGGGTGGGGTTTCCAGGGAGAGAGAGAAAGGGGAGGAGGAATCTAGGTGTGAGGAATCTAGGTCTGACTGCAAGTCAGACATGCCATACTGAGGAAAGGTAACCAAGCCATGTGGCAGAATGCAGACTTTGAAAAACTATGGGTTAATTAAGTTATAAGAGCTAGTTGGGGAAACGCCTAAGCTAAAGCTGAGATTTCAAAATTAATAATAAGTCTCTAGATCATTATTTGTGGACTGAAGGTCCAAAGAGAGTCTGACAAGAAAGCTTGCCACATGCCAGTATTTGGATGACTAAGGCAGAGCAGTCATAAGTTCAAGCATATGGTGGGATATAGTAAGATGCGGTTTCTGAAGGAAGAAAGAAAGTGAAGGAGAGAGGGAAGAAGTAAGGAGGGAGGGGGAGGGAATAGGTCAGTACTCTTACGAAAATTTATATCAAGAAAATTTCCTAGTGCATTATCAGATTAAAGATTAGTTTCCAAGTTAAAGTGTGGCTCCCAGGGTTGAAGAAATGAATCTGCAATTAAGGAAACTTGCTCCTTCTGCAGAGGACCAGGACCACAGTTTGGTTTCCAGCATCCATATGGCAGTTCACAACCAACTATAACTCCAGGCCCAGGGAATTCAATATCTACTTCTGGCTTCTGCAGGCACCAAGCACACACACAGTACACATACAAACATGCAGGCAAAATACTCAAGTACATAAAATAAATACAGACTATTTTAAAAGGTGGTTCCCCAAGAACCCAGCAGGCGCACTGAAAACAAACAAGCCATTAAAACTTATCATTAAAAATTTACAGAACACAGAGGACAAAGTTTTTCTTTGTTTTTTAAGGACAAAGTTAAGAAACGAAGCCGATGCTGGTTTTGCACACCTCTAATCCCAGCACTTGGGAGGCAGGCAGAAGCAGATGGATCTCTGTGAGTTTGGGGACACTCTGGTCTACATAGTGAGTTCCAGGACAACCAGGGCTACACAAAGAAACCCTGTCTCAAAAACAAACCAAAAAACCAAAACAAAACAAAAAACAAAAGCAAAGAAAAAAAGCAACAAAAGAAAAAGAAATGAGAATGACTTCAGACTTCCCAATGGCAAGCATGGAAGATAGAGGTCATAAGAGAACACACCTACAGAGAAGAAAGCTCATAAGTTTGCTCACACATGTGCCACCCTGACCCCATGAGTGTGTGTGTGTGTGTGTGTGTGTATACATATGTGTGAGTGTATGTGTGCATGTGTGTGTGTATGTGTGTGCACATGTGAGTGAGAGTGTGATGAGCCCAGGTTGCAGGCAAATCTTAGTTTCTAAATAGTGCTGCTGTCTGGTAACAATACTATTTCTAATAGAACTATTAAAGAAACACAGGTGTGGGCAGAAGAGCGCAGTGAGAGCCAGGGACATCATACTGTACAGCAGGAAAGCACACAAAGAGGACACAAACTGGCTTGAAAATCTCTACACTAAACTGGAACAATCTGTACATCAAATAGAATAAAGATAGTAATAAACTAATGCATTTATTTTTAAAATATTCATGACTCTACAGCAATAATCAGAAAAAAGGAGCAAAGAAAACAGATTAAAAGTGGTAATCCCAGTCAGACAGTGATGGCCCACACCTTTAATCCCAGCACTCAAGAGGCAGAAGCAGGCGGAGCTCTGTGAATTCGAGGCCACCTTGGTCTACAAATTGAGTTCATGACAGCCAGGGTTATACAGAAAAGCCCTGTCTCCCCCCCCAAAAAAAAAGAGTTACAAGAGTTGACCTGGCCTTTTCATGAATAGCAAAAGAACAGCTGGAGGGGAGGGCAGCATCTTCAGAAGTGTGAAGCCTGGCACCTTCAGTCCAGCACTGGAGAGGCCGGAAGGCAGGGCCACTGCAAGTCTGAGGCTGCAAAATGAGTGAGACCTGTCTCTAAAATCATTATTATTGGATTTTATTAATAAAATAAAATGGACAAAAAAAAGCACATAAGAACTAAATTTTCAAGCAGGAAAGAAGATAATATTTGGGGCATGGTAGAGAAAATCTGATTATAACTATTAGATTATATCACTGAAAAAACAGATAAGCCCCTAGACTGGAAAACAGTAAGAGTCATTTTGCTGTGGAACAATGGTCTGTACCCTGCCAATTGTATTTTAATAAAATGCTGATTGGCCAGTAGCTATGCAAGAAGTATAGGCAGGCACGGAGAACAGGAGAATTCTGGAAAGAAGAAAGATTCAGTCTGCAGTCATCACCCTGACACAGAGGAAGCAAGATGTGACTGCCTCGCCAAAAAAGGTACCAAACTACGTGGCTAACACAGACAAGAATTATGATTAATGTAAGTTATGAGTTAATAAGAATCCTGAGCTAATAGGCAAATCAGTTTATGATTAATGCCTCTGTGCGATTCTTTGGGATTGAACGGCTGCAGGACCAGGTAGGACAGAAACCTCAGTCAACATCATTTTCGTCTTTATTACGAGGCAGAAGGTGAAGAACACTGCCCTGGCTGTCAGCTTATAACCACCTGTACTCTGCCTCCAGCCCACATCCCACACTCGGCCCTTCATTATCGCAAAATACATCAGTAAGTTAACAAAATCCTGACTCCTGTTGAGTTGTCTGTTTATTCTTTATCAGTGCTATCAATCTTCCATGTCACCTCTAAAGGACACGGCTACAGCCTGCTTTACTGGGTGATATGACAAGCACGCTGCATGACAAGGCTGAAGACGGAGGCGCCCTGTGCTCATGAGACTGCAGAGAAGTGGGCTCACCTTTTCATGCTCATCTGCTCTTTCAGCTTGCTGTACATTTCCAGCACTGCAGTAAAAACAACAGTTGAGTTTCGTAAGAAAAGGCCATTGACACAACAAACTTGTTAGTCTTCTCTATACTACAACGTGGTGAGCTAATATTCTTGAATAAAAGTTATATGTGTTGTTAATGGAAATGATTTAATTTGCACATATTGAACATTATATACATTAACATATTAAAGTTGGAACGCTTATATATACTGATACCTGCAATGAGACAGGAACCTATTAATAATTATTTTATTCAGAAACTACTAATATCTCTTTCCAGAATTAGAAGTTTCTATTTTAGGTACTCGAGAAAGAAAACTGAGTGACAGTGAGATTCATCTGACTCAACATAAACAGCATGACTGTAATATAACTGACTACAAGGAAATTCACACTGAATCTACAAGGAAAAAACACTGTCAAATGCTAATGGCACAGTGAGTTCTAACAACAGTCGAAATAAATCCAGCAAAAAATATTTATTTCAACGCTTCCACAAAGCCTCAGAAACATAATTATTCAATAAAATAATAAATTTTGAACTGTATAATCCCAATATCTTCCATAATGATTGACACATGGGGAAATGTATGTGTTGTTCATCAAAAGGGTAGATTTGGGAAGGGGAGGCTCTGGGTGTGGCAATGAAGAGTAAGTATTCACACGTGCTCAGAGCCACTGTCCAGCATCTCAGTTTCACAGCCCACTAAGGTGTGTGCTGAACCCAGCTCTCCACCAGTACACACATTTAGGCTTACAGTCCAAGATGACAAATGGCAAAGCATCCAGTGAAGAAGTGTCTTCAAGGTTAACACAATATCATTTATATTCTAAGCTAATTTTCTATCACATAACTAGTATGCATGGTATTATATGGAGGGTTAGGTCTCTTCCTAAAGAGGAGCTAAGTTAAAGCAGATCCTGAGATGGATTTCACTGACAACATGAAAACAAAGAAATGGCATATACCTCCTCTTTTGAACAAGATGCATCCAATTTACAACATAGTGAAAAAAAACATAGGTGAAGAAATACTGGCTAGTTCTTGAGAATTTATGTAATATCCCAGTAATATCTGAGCCAGACCAAGAACTAAGTCTTTCCAAAAAGCAATTAGAGAGGCAAAAGAAGGGAGGCCTAGCATTTACAGTGTTTCTTTACTTTATCGAAAATGAGGTTGGGAACAAAGTCAACCTGGTAGGTGACAAACATAAAACAATGGGAAAACAAGAGGTAAAAAAAAATAGGCAGATTAGATAAAGCCCAGAAAAACATAGCTAAAAGACACTCTCCGGAGGGAAAACAGACAAGCATGGAGGTGGGGTGATGGTGGAGAGGTCACCCAAATGCCAGCTAGACAGAGAGGAAATGCAAAGATGTTTAGGAAACAGGTGAAATGGAAACATTTACTTTGTAAAACTCACGGAAATCCAAAGAAGGAGCAAGCATGAAAGGCAACCAGAGGCGATGCTAGGGAGCAATCACAATAATCTGTAATCCCCACAGGGAAGATGACTGACTATGCAGTACCATTGAATTACAATTTTACCACACCAAAGATACGGTACATCGTTTGACTCACCTGGGAGGCATAACTGCAATTTCTCTACTACAGTTATAATATTTCTCTGCTGAATTCTACATCGAATAATATCTTCTGTTTGTACTATCACCTTGGAAAATAAAGTGTTGACAATTTTAAGGTTAAATGGCATCCATATATACCAAGTTCTCTCTCTCCCTCACTCCCTCCCTCTTCCCATCCATCCACCCAGCTATCCATCCATCCTTTTCTTACCTCTTTTCCAGCATCTTGAAACCTTCGGTTGGTATCAGTAACTTGCACCTTAAAAATAATTTCGCCTTAGTTAGACAAACGTGCATAAAGTTGCCCTGATGCAACTGCTCACCCTTGTAATCAGATCATGCTTCATGAGAAACTCAGAACAAAGAAATGCAAATTCAAATTAACTCTACAGTTTGAACTTGAACTTTTGATTGAAAAGGACTTTTGTTAACTTCAATTGATTGTGACAGTTCTTTTTAACAGATTCTGTGGCAAACTTCTCAAATTTACTCAGGATTTTTGAACTTTACTTGCTTTTCTGAGTCTGTCAAACAATTCAAATCACTGACCCAATTGACCACTGGTCCCTTTTTGATAACTTCAATGAGCTCTATGTGCCATTCACTGTCCGAAGGAAATGGCGATT
Organism: Microtus pennsylvanicus; assembly: GCF_037038515.1. Taxonomy (NCBI): domain Eukaryota; kingdom Metazoa; phylum Chordata; class Mammalia; order Rodentia; family Cricetidae; genus Microtus; species Microtus pennsylvanicus. Next base: position 116,644,660 of record NC_134583.1, on the reverse strand, counting down.
GCATTTTACGGTAATTAAACATTCATACTTTCTGAATGCAAACCCTGGGAGGTTGATTAACATCAAACACAGAAATCTCAACCCACAGCAACATGTTCAAGCTGCAGGTGCAGCCAAAGCTCAGCCTGGATTTTCCCACATATTAAGTGACTCATTAGGTCATCGTATGAGGAAGCACATTCTCGTTTATTAAAAATCTCATTAGCTGCAGAGCAGAGGTGCTCAGTGACCTCATGATGGTGTGTCTGGTCTCTTGTTATCTGAATAGCCTTTATATGATGCTTCTTCTAATCAGAATCTTTGTATTCTGCCTGATAAGCACTTTGAATGAAAAGATAAAACAATTCCTATAATTAAGTTTTTATATTCTTACTGAACAAATCCAGGCCTAGTTTAATAAATAATGTCTCCAATATGGCAGAATATGTGAGCAACTTTCTCTAACAAAATTAAATGACAGCATAAAATCATTTATAGTAAATTTTCATGACTTTAGAGGATAGCTTTTTTTTTTTTTATTTCAAGACAGAGTCTCTCTGTGTAACAGGTCTGGCTATCCTGGAGCTCACTGTGTAAACCAGGCTGGCCTTGAACTCACAGAGATCCACCTGTCTCTGCCTCCCAAGTGCTGGGGTTAAAAAAGTGTGCCTCCACCACCTTGTGAGGACAGCTTTTTAAGACTTTTAAGACTATTGTTGTCACTGTTTTTAAAACTGTAAATAGGCCTTTCCCTGTCTGTGTGTTTTAGCACACTTCCTGCATGTAGACATCCTATTAGGTAAGAAGCATTCCTGTTGTAATGTTGTAATGTGTTAGTGGAGCACCAGGAACATTCTCCAGTATGTATACTATTTACTTCCTGAAAGTGCAGTCAATGGCCAGTGTGTTGTAGTACTGCATAACTTAATGAGTATAAAGCAAAGAGAAGCTGAACATATTTCCTACCTTCAGTTTTTCTGCACCAGCCCTTACTTTAAGGAGCTCCGTGATAGCGTCTACAAAGCCCTGATGGTGGAAGTTGCACATCTTTTCAATCTCCTTGTCGTGGCTGCGGATACAAGCATCTAGCTTTTCCATAAACTTCTTGTGTGCATTTGGTTGATCATCATACACAGACCTGTATGTAAAAAAATAAACCTGAAATTAACTTCTCAGTTCACCAAAAGCTTTTCCTATTAAGCATAGTCTTTGCAGCAACTAGAGATTTAACCTCTAAGTAAGTAAATGAATTGGACAGTTACAACCTTCATTAGAAACAATTTTAAAGGAAAATGTTTCATTTCTTTTTCAGTATGTTAATATTCAAAGACTGAGAGACCCTCTAAATATATTCCTAGGTGTCCAGAAATAAAAGTCTTAAGGCTTAGGATATGGGGGTCAAATATTACTCCTTAACATACTAAGGCTCAAAACTGAATAAATAGTGTGAGTAAAATACATGAAGAAACTCATGACTTTTACGACATTTACTATGTGTCAGAACATGTTCTGAAAGCTATAATATAGTAACTCATCTTCACAATAAGGCTACAAGGTAGATATTGTTATTATCCTTGCTTTTTGTAGACATTATTCATTATAACTGCCATAAATTCCACAATTCAAAATTTATGACTGGAATATGCATCTTGACCATCTGGTCCCAAGATTTAGATCCTCAAGTACAGAATCATATTGCAGTTACCACATTTGAAAACAGGGTACAAAGTTCAGCTCATGCTAACTCCACAGAATGAGTGATACGTCAACCCCTTTACTATGCAGTAAGCTTGTCCTTGGCTCTGGAAATGAACACTTTGTGTAATGTCTTGTCTGTTTACATGGAGGCCATAACAGTACGATTTATGAAAGTGGGGGCCTCAGCTTTCTAGAGGCTAAAAACTAAGGTCAGCATGGTGGGCAGTGAGCCGGACTTACATGGGCAATTAGTCCCACACATGACTGTACCCTAATAAAGATCTTTGGACATCAAGGAGAGTGACTTCACTGATAACAGTGGAAGAGTTGCCCACACAATGCCACTAGGGAAAGACAAATGGACACTCATTCCTGGATCTCTCCTTCACCCTGCCCAAGTGCCTTTCCCACTGCTAACTGCAGGAAGCATCCACATGCTCTATCAAGCAGAACGGTGTGCATAGCACCTCTGATAGAATCTAGCAGTTGTTTCTACATAGTGTTGAACCTGGAGGACATTGCACCAGCCACTACCTCTTGTTCAAGGTTCAGTGCAAGTTCCGTTTTCTTCCACCAGGTCTTTGTCAATCATTTCTATATGAAGTAATATTTTCCTCTTTAGGACAGATAAAGTTGTTGTCCTTGACAGTTACTCTGACATCTTCTCATACACTACTTTGTATTGTAACTTAAATATTAATATATGCTATATATCTTGTTTCCCTAAACACCAAAGCCTCTGAGGGCAGCTGCAAGCCTCAGTTTTTAATGAGTTAAGTACTACTAGCAGTAGACACATTATAGGACGATAATTAAAAAGCTGGGCTCTTTGAGTGCTTGGCTAGAATGAGACTCTGGTCTTGGTCACCTTTTTCATTCATATACTCGATTTCAGTCTGACTCTACAAACACATGAACATCTTCCAAATTTACATTTCCACCCCTAACTTCTCCTCAAACTTCAGACTCATATCTGCCCAGATGAAAGTGTGATGGGCATTAATCTTCACTTTATTCAAAAGACAATTCCTAACCCACTTCCCCCAAAGCTGCTTTTTCCATACTCTTCCTCATCTTAGTAAACTCCACTTAATTATTTCTCAGACAAAAAAGCCCCGAAATTGTTCCTGGCTTTTTTTCTCCCGCTTCTAACCACAGATGATTTAGCACAGGTATATCAGATCTATGGTCCAGGACAGTGATGAATGCAGCCCAACAAATGTGTAAATGACAGCATCGTATCACAGTGTCAAAAGGCTGACAGGCTGCTGAGATGCTCAGCAGGTGACTCTGTCTGCGACCAAGCCTGACAAACTGAGTTGGATCCCCAGAACCCAAATGGCAGAAGAATAGAACCAATTCCCACAAACTGTTCTCTGACCTCCCCACCTATGCCATGGAGCACGTACATACACGCACACACACAGCATGTGTACTTACATACATACACATAAAAATAAATAATAAATGTTTTGTTTTGTTTAAGTTGGCCACCTCTGATCTAGCAAGCCTAATACATGCACTGATATCACCCTAGTCTAAGCCAGCAACACGCTCTGCTTTAAATTATTGCCAACTGCTTCCTACTGATATGACCCTGCCTTGCCTCCACCTTCCAGCATCTTCCCAACTGTAGACACATGATGCATAATGGAGATGATCTTATTAACATAAGAGATCTCATATTCAAATCATTTATTCTTGCAACAGCCCTGTAAAGCTCTATACAGTTCTGCTGCATGTTACCTCCCTGCCCTCACTTCCTACTATCTAATCTCCATTTTACTATATTCTGTGCCGGCAACACTGGCCTCCTCACAAATTGTTTTTTTTTTTTCTTTTTCAAAAAAATTTATTTATGTACTTTTTTAGGTATGAGTGTTCTGTCTGCAAGCATGCCAGAGAGAGCTAAGGATTCCATTATATATGGTTGTGAGCCACCATGTGGTTGCTGGGGACTGAACTCAGAACCTTTGGAAGAGCAGCCAGTGCTCTTAACTGCTGAGCCTTCTTCTCCAGTCCCATCTTTGTAAATTCTTAAACACATCAAGTCCATTCCTGCCCTGTGCCCTGCAAATGTGTGTTCCCATACAATCTGTCTCCCTCACTTCCTCTAGGTTTCTGGGGGAAAAGGAGGGGGAGAAGAACTGAAGGAGAAGGGGGAAGGAGTGGGGAAAGGGAAGTGCAAGAGGAAGGACAGGAAAAAGGAGAGGGTATTAGGTCACCCAAGTCTGTCAAAGGCTGCTCTCTCTGGGTTTAATTGAAAATCTCACATCTTAAGAAACCCCTTTGGTACAAGCAACCAAAACAATCGGCCACCTATTTTGATTCAAGGTTCATGGGCTATGAGAGATGCATTTGAGTTCAATGTTGTATAGTTAGTCTCATGTAGGAGAGTTCACAGTTCAGACTGCAGGAACTGAGGAGACGGCTCAGTCAAAACACTTGTCATAAAAGCACAGGGACTGGAGTTGGGATCCCCAGAACCCATGTAAGATGCTGGGGGTATGCAGTACAGTTGGGAGAGCTGCTTATGTCTTAGTTAGTGATGGTGGTAATAAAAATACCGAGCGCTTACTACATGGTCAGTGCTTCTCACACAGGCCCTCATTAAGTATTCACCACACATCCATAGCACACTCTGCTAGCAGCCCAGTTTTCAAATGCACTTGAGGAAGATTAACACATAAGTCTAAAGTCACATAAATAACACAGTTAAGATTTAATCCCAAATCTACCTGATCTAGAATAATTTAAAAAATATTGCATTATGAGAGTTTCCAGTGAGCAGCAGTAAGCAGCACATGGACTGTGGATGGGAAGCACTGGCCCGAGCAGTCACATAGATCACCTTTGAAGGCCAGCGATTGATAATGACTCAGCAGGGGATCCCTATGTGCACTGCTGCACCCATCAGGTGAAATCAAGATGGGCAGGAAGAGGGATGGGAACTGAGGCATGGCTAATCGTTAGGCAGTAAGTTACAAATGCAACAAAATGAGGAGCAACACATGAGGGGGAAACACTGAGGTCCCTCCGTGCTTCTCTGAAACGCAATTTCCCTTGAACGATCAAGGTTACTCTTTGAAACTGATTTGCAGGGAAGGAAAGCGAGCAGAGTCACTCACTCAGCCTCTAACCCTAGGTCGATTACTATAATAGTGGAAGTTATATTACTATTCTAAAGTTTTAAGTGACATACAGTTTAACAAAATTTTTTAATTTCCCCAGGATTTCTAGTATCTAGTGGGAAGCCTAACCAAGCTCCTACAAACACACTTATTCATAAATAAGCAAGACAGAACCTGAAAAACTGGTAAATGCTATACTACTCCACGTGAACTAAGGTGGTACCTTTTCAAAAAGACTTTTATGTGAGCTGTGTTTTACTTGCACGTATGTTTGTGCCCCATGTGAACGCAGAGCCCCTAGAGTCCTGAAGATGACATCAGACTCCCTGGAACTCAAGTTACAGACAGTTATAAGCTGCCATGTGAGTGGTAGGAACCGAACCGAGGTCCCCAGAACAGCCCCTGTTCTTAATCCCTGAGCCATCTCTCCTGCCCATTAAGGTGGTGCCTTAGTCCTCCACACACTAACAGCAATGTCAAGGTAAAAGTTTAGTCAGGGAACAGGAAGGCAGAAGACAGTGGCCAGTGGCCTGCCTGCCTCTGTGGCCAACGGGCCACATCATGATGAGCAAGCATGTTATGGTGGAGAAATGGGAGAGAAAGAGAAGCAGAGTGGTTCATGTGCTATGGAGAAAAGTGGAACTGGTGGTGAGGAACAGGACGATGGGAGTGGACTGTGCTGCCACCTGAGGCCACGTGATGTCTGTGCCTGTGCTGCCACTGAGGGCCATGTCTGGGTCCACGGCCCTACTGCAACTGGGGACTGTGTTGAAGTTCATGACCATGTCTGGATGACATGGTCTGGACTGCGGCCTAAGCCCATGTTGATATCTGAGGACCTTATTAAGCAGGCCCACACCTCGCTGGCCCTGGGAGGGTTAGCCCCACCCTCTCACCTGCTTGGGTGGGGAGATGAGAGAGGAGGCAGAAAGGGGCAGAAAGGGAGAGGTGGTCCCCCCCTCGCTGGTCACCACACTCAGAAAAGCTGACCCTGGCCCTTGTCATTTGTAGTATGAGGTGGTGGCACAGGAGCAGGAGAGTTAGCCTTGATGGTGGAGGGGGAGGGCAGAATGGGAGAGCTGGCCCTGCAGCTCACCTGAGGGGATGGTCCTAGAGGAGGCCCAGGCTGACCAACCCAGCTACCAACCAGGCCCACATCCAAGGTTCTGAGTCCCTAGTATCTACCCCTATATCTACTCCCCAACAGCCACCCCATCTATGAGCTGCAGGGGCACATGATGGGGCTGGTCCTGCAGAACCATAACTGTAGGATCTATCTGCATGACTCAAGGCAACTATCAAGAGTAGTTTCAGTGAGGGTCCAGTATTGATAGCGTAGCAGAAGCCAGAGGTCTTGAACCAGACCAACAACTCCCTGCAAGGAACATCTGTAACTAAAGCTGTCTGGGCAAAAGGGTCCACTGTGCGGCACACCACAGCTCCCAATGCCACTAAGGTGCACTAATGTGTGATGGAAGGCGGCCAAACAGAGGAGCAAGTGGGGGTTTGGCTCTTGTTGTTTTGGGTTTTTGGTTTTTGTTTGTTTGTTTTGTTTTGTTTGAAACAGGGTTTTTCTGTGTAGCTTTGGAGCCTTTCCTGGAACTCACTCTGTAGACCAGGCTGGCCTTGAACTCACAGAGATCCACAAGTCCCTGCCTCCTGAGTGTCCTGAGTGCTGGAATTAAAGGTGTGCACTACCATTGCCCAGCCTTGGGTTTTATTTTGCTTTTTTGACTATTTTTCTTTTCTTTTTTTAGGAGGGAGGCTACAAGGGTAGAAGGCAGAAATGGGGGAACTGGGAAATGAGAAGACCTGGGGTGCATCATGGGAAATTTCCAAAGAATCAATTTTTTAAAAAAATATGTTTAAAAAAAGTTCAGCCACCAAATGCTTAGCACAAAAGTCTTCTGGCAAGATTCTATGCTACATAACAACAATGAAAGCATGTGATTTGCAACAAAAACACATAACTTAAACTACACTGAACATCTTATTCCCATATTTTAATTTTAGCAACTAAGAATGCACAAAGCCTCTTAAACATGACTTAACTATTTAAAGCTACAGTCAATCTTATCTTCTCATATCTCATACAACAAAGTTGAGTGTTCAGTTATAAGCTAGTCTGGAACATCTGGTTATCTAATATTATGAGGCTTTTGGATTTAAACAGATGCCTTTTTAAATTATTTGTATAGGGCTCCACCTAGTGGCGGAAAATACGACTCTGGGGAGGTAATGATGCTGGTACATCGTGAAGATTCTAAATGTTAAAATGGATGAAGTAAAAACTGATGCGTTTATTATCAACTGTACTCTGCTAAATCAAGAGACCAGTGTTCTGATAGATACACACATTTCATTCTGCAAATGAACGGAGTTAGTAATATTTCATAGTTTTGTTTTTTGCTTTGGTTTTTCGAGACAGGGTTTTTCTGTGGAACAGCCCTGGCTGTCCTAGAACTAACTTTGTAGGCCAAGCTGGCCCTCAAGCACTGGGTTAAAGGCAAACACCACCACTGCCTGGCATATTTCATAGCTTTATTTTGGTAATGAAAAAGTATTTCTGATAAAAAAAAATTTAATTCCCAAGAAATGTAAAAAAGAACTTTCATCTCTGGTAATTAGAATTTTTTAATCAAAGAGCACATATCTTCATAACTATTTCAACACTTTTTCTTTCACTGTGTCTTCATTATAAAGAGTATAATATACACCACAATATCTGAGAATAAAATAAAATATATTGGTTCCCAAAACGTATTTTTTCTCTAAAACATTTAAACTTTGAGAAAAATTGATGTAATCTCAAAGCATCTAATTCTCGACTCCATATATTTCCTATTTTTACTGAAAAAACTATAATTTCTTTTCCAAATAAAATAAGCATTTTCTCTCTATTCCAGAATGCTTCATTAAAATCTTGCCTTTTTAAAATGCTCCTATGAAGACAATTTTAAATGTAACTACAAAAATACTGATTAAAAATTTCCAAAATCCATTAAACCATCCTTCAACCTATCCAATATATATTAACAACAGGTTCAAAAAAGATTTTAAAAAGAGTTTTGTTAAGTCAGTAAGTTTAAAAACTCGCGAAGCTGTTATCAATAATCATATGGCAACTGAAAAGGCAAGATTTTAAGATACTTCCTTAAACAAAAGACCATAATTATGACAGCTCTTGCAGAATGGGACATACATTAAGTATCCAGTCAGTAAATGGGCACAGTTGCATAGCAAAATGTGAGCTAAGGTGTGTGCGTGTGCGTGCATGCATGAGTGCATGGAGGAAGCTACATTCTGGTATTCTATTTGTTACAACCTGAGTGACCATTTTGTTTCTAGTTACATTTTTCATTCTTGGCTATTACAGATTGAGGATATAATTCGGTCTTCCAGTGATGCTATCTCTTCAGAAGCAATTCAGAATCCACCTGAGACCCTGCAGCTGGGGCCAGAGATGGACCTGAGAACTACAGACCTTTTTAGATATGCTTAAGGCTCTGGATTTCCAAAACAACTTGTAAGGAACAGTGAGGTAAAACATTACTCAAAGATACTGAAGGAGATGCCATGTGGGAGAAAGGCCCTTTATTTTTAAAAAATTACATAATTCATAATTATTTTCTTTTAAACAAAATAGAGTCCATCTAACTTAGATGAATAAAACATTTGCTCAAGAAACAACTTAATTTTGGGGAAAATTCCATTCCAAGGATGCCTTATCCTACACAAGCTTCGATTCATATCTTACAGTTCTTTTCAGTTTGAGCTCAAGATGGCTATACTAGATAACTCTCCAATTACATGGAACTTCCCCAGGCCTTCTACACAAAGTCTATACTATCTTTTTATTCATATATCACATCAAATTTATTTAGTATGTTTCTGTTGTTTGGTTTGGTTTGTTTTTCAAGTAAGGGTTTCTCCATGTAACAGCTCTGTCTGTCTGTCTGTCTGTCTCACTCTGTAGACCAAACTGGCCTCTATAGCATGAATTCTAATTGGTAGTAATAATAAAAAACCCAGAGTCAGATATAGGGGTTAATGCTGAAGATCAGAGAAGCAGAATGGCCAGCCACCAGAGTGTTCTTTTACCTCTACCAATGCTAAGACCGAAGATGAGATCTTGTCCTCAGACTGCATCTCCCAAACCTCAGACTGCACTGTCTCCTGTCTCCTCCCACTTTATATTCCTCTCTCAGCCCAGCCATATCACTCCTGTCTCCACCTCCCTAGTGCTGGGATTAAAGGCATGAGATCCCAAATTCTGGGATCACCTTTGTGTGAGCTCTGTTTCTCTTTTAGACAGATTCAATCTTGTGTAGCTCAGGGTAGCCACGAACTAACAGAGATTTCTCTGTTCTGTCTCCTGAGTGCTGGGATTAAAGGCGTGTCTACCACTCCCTGGCCTCTAGTGGCTTAGCTCTGCACTCTGATAAGGCAAGCTTTTTGTTAAAACATAAACAAAATATCACTACAGGCCTCGAACTCAGAGATTTGCCTGCGTCTGCCTCCAGAGAACACCACCACCTCCCAGCCTATTTAGTATATTTTTATTTTCTCAGTTCCTTGAGAACTGATGATATATTTCATGTTTATCCACAAGTGTGCAGATAAGAATCAGTCACTAAGCCGGGCGGTGGTGGCACACGCCTTTAATCCCAGCACTTGGGAGGCAGATGCAGGCGGATCTCTGTGGGTTTGAGACCAGCCTGGTCTACAAGAGCTAGTTCCAGGACAGGCTCCAAAACCACAGAGAAACCCTGTCTCGAAAAACCAAAAAAAAAAAAAAAAAAAAAAGAATCAGTCACTAAGCCAGAGAGTGGTAGCGCACACCTTTAATCCTAGCACCTGGGAGGCAGAGGTGAGTGCGCCTCTGTGAGTTCCAGGTGAGCATGGTCAACAGATCTAGTTCAGGACAGCCAGGGCTGTTACACAGAGAAACCCAGTCTCAAAAAAAAAAAAAAGAAAAAGAAAAAGAAAAAAGAACAGTCACTAGAGGGCACTCTTCGCCAACAACAGCTCTCAGCAATCTTAGAACTGCATCAATATAAGTGCATCTCATGCAACCTAACATGTGAGTAGTATAAAACCAAAATAAAATAAAAATAAGCTTTTTCCTTTGTTTGCATTTTTTTTGGTTTTTCAATACAGGGTCTCTCTTTGTAACCCTGGCTGTCCTAGAGCTATGTAGACAAAAATGACCTCAAACTAACATAGATCTACCTGCCTCTGGAATGCTGGATTAAAGGTATATACCATAACCGGTTATTTTTCTTTTTAAAGCTATTTTATCTTGTTACTCATTACTTTAAAATAAGTATTTAAAATAGTGAAACAGAACTATAAAACAAAAAAAATTCTCCAATCTCAAGCTTCTATGAGTGATCAGCACGGCACAGGATAAACCTTTATCTATTACATACTTACACACTACCTGAACTTTCATAATCATTAAGGTACTGAAAGAATACACATAAAAATAATTTTATTGCAGTTGGGATGTAATTTATGAGAGAAGAATAAATTAATAAAAATAATTTTACTATCAAAGTCAGTATTTGAGTTAAAATACATAAAGTATGTGTATTATATATACCAAAAACTGATACGAAGTCAACAGTAACTCTTTAATTAAACTAACTGAATATCAAACTACTCCTTATTTTCTACATCAACATTCAATACCTACAAATAGATTACTTTATGATGTATTCATGTTAGTGTTGTGTGCAGATGATGCTAAAATCATGGATTAGTAAAGTAAGTTAGCCAGTGTACTTCATCTTTATGTGTTTACTGTGATGTGTGTGTGTGCACTCACATGCACCTGCGCCATGGTGTACACGCAGAGGCCAGAGAACAAGCTGAGGGAGCGGGTTCTCTCCAGGAACCATGTGGATTCCAGGAACTGAACTCAGGTCAGAAGGTTTGGCAGCAAGCTCCTTATCCAGCTGAGCCATCTTGTTAGCCAATTTGTACAACGACATCAGGAAGCACCACGTGGTAATGTAGAAATAAGGCCCTAAAGCCCAGATGAAATGGGTAGACTACAGGAGAACAGTGCTCCTAACGCCCAGGACTGCAGTGCTGATGACGATGCCATCAAGCTTTCCACTTGCTTTCCCCCCAGATCATCTGTAATATTGCACTGCTACAATATAACAACAACAATAATAATCAAGATTAAGGCATCCTACAGTCGGTTGGGTATCCAGACCCAATGGGGTATCCTCTGGCTTCAGAGTCACTGAGAGTCCCTTAGAACTTTAGGGGGCTGGGGCGAGAAAACACAAGACCAAATTTCTTTGTCAGAGAATCCTGGAAAAGACCTGTTGTTTACAAAACACCCATTCTTTGTATATTTACCCACGAAACGGTATATCTAGTTTGCTACATTGCTCTTAAAAGCTTCCTAGGGGGGGCTAGTGCCACAGCTCAAAGGTTAAGAGCCCTTGCTGCTCTTACAGAGGACCCAGGTTTGACTCCCAGCACCTCATGGTAGCTCACAACTACCCATAACTCCAGTCCTACAAAATCCCAGACCCTTTTCTGAACCTCGCAGCACCAAGCATGCACATGGTGCATATACAAACACACAGGCTAAACACACAAAGATAAAATTAATAAATCTAATAAAATAATTTAATGCTTTATAAGATAACAGCAATGTGATTCAAGTTCAGTTAAAATTTGAAATATTCAAAAATATTAAAATATTTTTTATAATAGAGCTAACACACCTCACCCTCTTTAAGGGTAAGAGGTGCTGGGTTTGTCCCCTACAGCACTGGAATATGGACACACATCATAAGGGATTATCTGGCTTGCCTAAGCACTATGAAGAAGCAAAGGCCAAAAATGAAGGAGTATTTTCCTAAATTTCTGATGTTGAATTTGATTTGCCATGTTTTCCACCGTGTGTAATTCCACTTGTGATTTGTTCTCGCTAACAGTATCCCATCCCTGTGTATAGGAAACATTAGTTAACATTAGTTAACATTACTTCCTGTAATGAGTTGACACTCATAGGCCTGGCATTAGCACTCTCTAACGCTGGCTAATAGCGCAGTACGCGCACTAATGAACATCCTCTATGGGAGAGCTGAGGGTGTAATCAGCCAAGGCAGACTTCCAATAGACTTCCTCCTTCCTGTTTTCACATTCCTGACCAAAAGATGTCCCTTCCTGTTGACTTTTGGAGTACCTGGTAAAATACAAAGGGTGAGAAATGGAAGCACCAACAGGTACCATTTTATTGGTCCTCGAAAATAAACAATTGCTAAAATCATGTTTAATTTTAAAATCTTGCAGCAATTAAGTAGATTAATGCATGTGGATAGAGATGGCTCTAGAACAGTTTAGAAATTTATCAAAAATATCAGGCTGTCTGGGGCAGACAGACCTAATATGCACTTTGCCAATGGTTGAACTTAATGCTTTGCCAAAATCCCTCACAGGAACACTATTTTATAATTAAGAAGAATTGTGCTGCAACTAAGAAAGAGCTGGCTTCTCAGCACAACAGCAAAAGAACACATAAACCCAGGACAGGACAAAAAAAAAAATAAGTCACTTTGTAATGCTAAAAATTGCAAGTGGAGTAGTATATTTATTTTTCAAAACAAAAATGTAATACTGATATCTACATACCCCTAAACAGGAACAAATTTTCACAAAACAAAGACTAGAATCTCTTTAAACCCCACTATTTAAAACTGTTGTATCAACAGAAAAAATACAAAGTTCAAATAGCAAAATTTCTCTGAAACAGTAATAAGGAGAGATCCAGACATACGGACACAGCTAGGGCAAGATCAGCAATGAAATAAAACCACTGGAGAAAAACCTATAGCAGCAGATAATTGTACCAACTAAGCAGAGGGTCCAAATTCAAAACGTCCCAGGGTAAAGAAAGAAGGACTCATCAAGCAGAAGAGTAGAAAGGAACATCAGGAAATCAGTGGCACTAACAAAACCAAAGACAGGCTTCAAAATTAACAGATTGAGGCTAGGGAGTACTCTATTGGTCAAGTGCTTGCCTTGAAAACACTGCAACCTGAGTTTGCTCCTCAGAAGCCATGTTTAAAAAGCCGGCATGTGGGTGCACTCTTGTAATCTAGGGGCAGAAGGCAGGACAGGTGCATCCCTGGGGCTAGCTGGCCACCCATGTCAGCCCGATTGACAAGTCACAGGAAAAAGGTACAGAGCCTGAAGAACAAGAGCCAACGTTGTCCTCTGACCCCCATATGCACATGCACACATACATACAAACATGCAAAATGCACACACATAAATCAATGGCAAGCAGGCCATTACCCTGAGTGTGTATGTGTTTGTGTGTATGTATGTGTATGAGGGAGTGTCAGTGATTGAAGTTACAATTACCCAAAACTAGAGCTGACGAAATACCATCAAAACAAAACAAATTATTAAATCATAAAATTATATTTAACTCTGAAGTATTTGATAAACTTGAATAGATGGATAATTTAATAAAATATAACTAATTGACCACTTAGGAACAGAAAGTCTCAGATTGATTACTGCAAAGAAACAGAAAGAAGAAAAAATGGCTTCATGAAAGCATCATACCCGAGCTGATCCTTTCAAGGTCTTGCTCGACCTGTGGAGGTGAGGGTTAGTTAATGTTTATGCAAAGCACAGAAACTGAAGGAGAGCTTCAGTTTTGTTTTATGAAACAGACACTGCATTGCCTGTAAGACAGTCCCAAGAAAGCAAGCAGACCAACCTCACCTTACAAAGACAAAACACTCTGAAAAGCACACAACACAACAACTCCCAAACACAGAGAGTGAAGACCACCACCATCGAGCAGTTATTTATTCTGCAATGGCAGAAATGTTTCCTTAATGGGAAATTCACCGTCAATGCAGCCACTGTTGAAGCAAGACAAAAGTCAGATGACTATTCCCAAAGGTGCAGAAAAGCACAGAACGAAAGTTAGTCTTTTTGTTAAACATTCCCCTAGCCCCAAAGCCAGAGCTGCCCTGGGGAGGGCCACTAGCAGCTTTCCTCGGGCTCAGGGGACAAAAGAGGTGCTGACACTGCATGTAAGGAGGCACCAACCCAAAGCGCTCAGGACCAAAGGCATCTGCTATCTGCACCCTTCAGAGTTTGAGAAGCTTGCACATACACAGACAATGCAGTTTAGGGAAGGAGACATGAAATGCATTTAGACTTCTTTACACTGCCTACACAGAGCCGAACCGTAATTTGGCACACTATTTTTGGTAACTGAACATAAAACAAACCATGGTGTGGGATTTCCCCCTTGTGGCATTATGTTGGTGCTCAAAAAGTCTCTGACTTGGGGGCATTTTGGAGACAGATGTTTCCGATTAGAAATACTCACCCTGTACTGTGTTCAACTTGTGCATTACACTTAAATCAGAAAAGAAAAAAATGAACTTAAGTTTTAAGAAATGAGGAGAAAAAAGTAAAAGTTTTTCAAATGCATTATTTATTATGGGTTGAATCTGAAATGTCCCCCACAGGCCAACATTTTGAGCAGTATTCCCTAGATGGCTGGTGAGATGGCTCTGTGAGTAAGGTGCTTGCTGCACAAACCTGACCGTCTGGACTCCATCCCTGACGCCCACATAAAGGCAGGAGAGACAACCACCATTGTCCTCTGATCTCCACACATGCCAACAACAATAGTAAACAACAGCAATTTATAGGGGTGGGGCCTAATTGGCCTTCTAGGGGATATCTGCTTCCCACCTCACTTTCTGGTCCTGCAGGATGGGAGGAGCCTGTACACACTCCTGCAGTAGTGAACTGAGCAGCTCTGCCTTGCCTTCCTTGCCATAATGCCCTAAAATCCCCAAAACCATGAGCTAAAATCAATCTTCCCATTAGTTGTTTTCAATAATGTGTGTGTGTGTTGGTTATAGCAACACAAAACTAACATACACGCGCGCGCGCGCGCGCGCGCGCACACACACACACACACACACACACACACACACACACACCCCAAAGCCTGTGGTGGTTTAAATGAGAAATATCCTCCATTGACTTCTGCATTTGAATATTTGATCCCCGTTGATGGTTTGTTCGGGGAGGAGCAGCCTTGCTGGAGGAAGTACATGGGGCGGGGGGGAGTCTGGGGGCTACAGCCTTGTACTACTTACTATTCTCTGTCTTTGTTTCCTGTGAGTGGGTAAAGCATGATCACCCAGCTTCCTGCTCTCACAGCCAATCCAGGCCTTCCCTGCCATGAGGACTCTATCCCTCTGGAACCATAAGCTAAAATAAAGCCTTTCTTCCTTAAATTGCTTTTGGTCATATTTTATCACAGGAATAGAAAAAACTAATACAAAACCCAATAGAATTAATGGGGAAAACAATTTAACTGCAAATGATAAAACTTTAAGGTAATAGTCAAAAAGTTGGCATCCGGGGCTGAGGGTGTAGCTCACTGACAGAGCATTTGCCGAGCTTGCACAAGGCACTGGATGGCGAGAAAGACCACCAGTATTTGTAGAGGGAGTGTGTGTGTACACGTGTACTCAGGTGTCACTATAAAGAACTATCAGAAATAGTTACCTATAAAAAGGTTTATTCTGGCTCACTGAATACAGGAGGTCACTGTTTTGGGCTTGTGGCAAAGCAGCACACTGGCAGGAAACATGGCAGAGCACAACTGCTCTCCTCATCAGCCAGAAAGCAAAGAGGAAGAGGCTGAAGACCCACAGCACCCTCCGAGGGCATGTCCCCAGTGACCCAAGAACCGCTCACTACAGCGCTATGATGGCTATTCTTGGTTGTGAACACAACTACATCTGGAATTAACAAAAACCCAAGTGCCTGGGCACACCTGTGGGGGATTCTTTCTTAACCATTTGAAGTGGGAAGAATCACTTCTAAACCGGATCTTTGAGATGGGAAGATCCATCCACCTCTAATTCGGGCCACACCTCCTGCTGACAGCCTGCTGGAAGAAAGAAGCTTGCCTGCTCTCTCTTTTCAAACTTATTCTCCCTAGCAAGTCCATTCCTTCACTGGCATTAGAGCCTACTTCTTTAAGATCCAAAGTATAATGCAGACTAGCTGAGACATCCAGTCTCGTGTACTAACTAAATACTAGATTCTTGCATCTCCACTGGCAGACAAGCACTGTTGGACCGGCTGGAGGACAGCCCGTAAGCCACTGCAAAAAATCCCTTTCTCTCTACATATAGATTTATTTTGTAAGTTCTGTTCCTGGAGAGAACCCTAACACACCCTACCTCCTAAAGAACACCACTTTCCAAAAGAACCAGCCTAAGAATAACGCCTTCAACAAAGAAGCTAAACCACAGTAATATGTGCGTATTTGTGTGTGTATAAGACCAATTACAAAACATAAGAATCAATTAAAATAAGAAAAAAAATCAAATCCAGTCATAATGCTACTTAATGATGGGACTATGTTCTTCATCTCTCTACCCCTCTCTCCTTCCCTTGCTTGTTTTCTTTTCTGGTGGTACTAGGGACCAAACTCAGGGCCTCAATGCATATTAAACAAATACTCTATCATTGGGTTACATCCCCAATTCACAGGCTATGTTCTAAGAAATGCACTGTTAGACATGGAGTGAACGCTGCAGACTGTATTTACACAAAACCAGGTGTCACAGCCTACTACACCTCTAGCTATATAGATCTTGTCCCACTGGAAGGTCTTAGGGGGCAATAATATGCACAGAGCTGTGATCTCCTACACAACAAGGCAACAAGGCCTTCAGGACCTAAAGCTGTCTTACAGCTAACTTTACACAGAAAAAGCAGAATCTAAAATGGTGATTTGGGGGCCAGAGATATGGCTCAGGGGTTATGAGTGTTTATGGCTCATCCAGAGGACCCAGGTTCAGTTCCTCACAATAGCCTAGTAACTCCCGTTCCTGGGGATCCAACACCCTCTTCTGGCCTAGGGCCGACAAGCACCTGCATTCATGTGGTACATTAAACTGAGGCATACACATACACATAAATAAAAAATATTTTTTAAAATAAAATAATTTTCAAAAGTATAAACAATAAACCACTAAACACCCTCTTAAAAAGTATACAGTTGGCCGGGTGTGGTGGCTCACACCTTTAATATCAACACTTAGGAGACCGAGGCAGGCAGATTTCTGTGAGATGGAGGCCAGCCAAGTCTACAGAGCAAGGTTCAGGACAGTCAAGATTGGCTGTTACACAGAAAAACCCTGTCTTGAAAAAACAAAACAAAAAGCATACAATTGTACAAGCTTTACTTTTATATGGGCAGCAGCATAGCAGATCTCTTCACCACAGGCGCACCACAAATATGACATTGATACACGTGCTATGACATGTGCTATGACGTCACCACAACTATGACATAACTAACAGAAATTTTCCAACTCCACTACAGTCTTATGGGACCACCATCATATATGAAATCTATCATTGATCAAAATGTCTCTAAAACGTACAAGACTACAATTATCCACCTAATCTTAAGAGTTCTAAAATTTATTAATGGAATACTTTCAAATAGTATTATGTTCTTGGCTAGGCAGTCTTAAAGTTACCAAGATGTATGTTCTCCCTAACTAATCTATAAACTAAACTGTAATAAAACACCTTCAAGATTTTTAGGTTTTTTTTTCCTTTGGAGGGGGGTTGGAGACAGGGTTTCTCTGTAGCTTTGGTAACTATTTTGGAACTAGCTCTTGTGGACCAGGCTGGCCTCAAACTCACAGAGATCCATCTTCCTCTGCCTCCAGAATGCTGGGATTAAAGGTGTGCGCCACCACTACCTGGCACTTTCAAGTTTTTTTTTAAGAGTTAGACAAGTTAATTACAAAGTTCATTTGAAGAATAAACTAGAAGTACCAGGAAACCCCTTTAAAAGAAAAAATGAGTAACAAGGTTGAGATAGCCCAAACAGATTGAACAAACAACAAAGGCTCCATAATTAAAGGGTCTGTTACAGGATGGGACCAGACATAAAACATTAACAGAAGAGAGAAACCACAGTTGGTCCCACTGAATGCAGCTACAAAAATTCAGTACTTGATATCGACAACACTTAAGAGTCAATGTGGAAAAGAAAATCTACTTTTTAAATAATTAATATTAAGCTATCTGGATTACATATAAAAAGGGATAAAATCCTTATACCATATCTCAGGAATATGCTACAAGAATCAAATGTAAAAGTAAAAATAAAATCATATAAGTATCAAAAGAAAACAGGGATGAAGTTCCTTACAAGAGGATAGGCTTTTATACTATGACAAAATCCAGAAGCAAAAAGGGGAAAAAAATTATTTGTATTTTAATAAAAAAAATACATAGGGAAAAAAATTAACCATAAGCAAACAACAACAACAAAAAATGTTTCCAACTAATGTAATAAGTTTTCTTGACTTTGGCTAGTTTAGTTTTGTTTATGATTTCTTTTTAATATTTAGTAATTTTTTTCTTTGACAAGTTTATATATACATACAGACACACAGACACACATATATATACATATATATGTATATATATATATATAATTCTTATTTCTCTGTTTGTGGCAGGTTGAAAGAAAATGGCCCCCAAAGAGAGTGGCACTATTAGGAGGTGTGGCCCTGTTGGAGAGGAAGTGTGTCACTATGGGAGTGAGCTTTGAGGTATTATATATGTTCAAACCACGCCAACAGTCTCAGATCACTTCCTGTTGCCTGTGCAAGATATAGAACTCTCAGCTACCTCTCCAGCACATGTCTGTCTACATGCTACCATGTTCCACCATGACGATAATGGACTAAACCTCTGAAACTGTAAGGCACCCAATTAAATGTTTTCCTTTATAAGAGCTGCCACGGGCATGGTGTCTCTTCACAGCAATAGAAACCCCCACCTTAGTTAGTCTTAACACTGTTATTCCCGCTCCTCTTTTCAGGTCCCTTTCCCACAGCTATGCCTTTTTGTTTTGTTCTGTGACTCTCTGACTTCACCCAGTACGGTCTCTGTGGCCACAGGTTTGGAACTATCCACTGAAGCCTGGTGGGCTCCCCATCTGGCACATACTGAAGGTACTGACTGTCCTTCTCCCAGAATCTATCAGTAGCTAACAGTACAGCAGGGATAGGTCAGAGTTCCACTATCCCGTCCCCATCCATGACTGGCTGTTGATGCGCCCAGCCTCGTGCAGGTCCAACCACAGCTGCTGTAAGATCGTGCTTGCATCAGCTGTATCAAGTCCTCGAGGCAGCATCTCCCAATTCTTCTCCCTAACTTCAGGCTCTGACAGTCTTTCCCCTCCATCCTCCACAATGTTTCCTGAGCTTTAGAATGGGTAGTACATGTGCCCCATT
Organism: Microtus pennsylvanicus; assembly: GCF_037038515.1. Classification (NCBI taxonomy): domain Eukaryota; kingdom Metazoa; phylum Chordata; class Mammalia; order Rodentia; family Cricetidae; genus Microtus; species Microtus pennsylvanicus. The sequence goes on along the minus strand of NC_134583.1, from coordinate 116,625,501 downwards.
CAGGGCCGAGCACGAAACTATCGATCATTCTAAGCGTCGTGAGCACTCATCGTTCACCAACAGTCACTCCTGAGAGAAGCTTCTCTAATGAAGGATGAGGGGAGCGTGTGTCTGTCAGCACACTTAGGATGCACCTTGGGGCCATGTCAATTTAGCTCAGCCACTGTAGTGAAGTTCCCAGCATGAAGTTTTACTAAGTAAGGTGACCCAGACCAAGAGAACAAACCCACAGTCTCTGATAAATGGATCCTAGCTTTGAATCTTTAGTATGCATTTAACTTGAAGTGCTTGTACAAACCAAAAAAATAAAAAATTTAAAAATAAAAAAAAACTAGAAAGGCCCCACTGTGTGTTGGGGGAGGGGAGTCAAAGGGAGAGCAGCCAGTAGAACATAGATGGTTTGAAAAGAGAGGGAACACTGAGGGTGGACGGGTTCAATTATGAATGGGGGTTGAGAGACAGGGGAGAAGAGGGAACAGGGAAAGAGGGTTAGGTGAACTGAAGGATACATGAAAAGCCATATCTAAGCCAATTTTTAAAAATGAATAAAAACAGTTTAAGAGAGAAGTCTGTATGGCTAGATAACACTGTTCCTAGAATCCACTGTTTATCAGAGAAAACCCCAATACTAGAGATGGGGTGTCTTTATATAGTCAGGGAGGCCCCAGAAGATCCCAAAACAACACAGGCTATTCCCATTCCTCTTGAGTTCCCATCAGACCTAGACAATAAGACTGTGCTGCTTAAGACACCCTGGGTACAAACAATATAGACTACAACCTGGAACTGAATTGGAAGATTCCTCCCTGCCAGAAGGTGCAATGCAGGCTGCTAGGGAATATAAAATATTGATAGTCTCCACCAGAACCCTACAAACTGCAATGCCAACCTGCCATAAATGTCCCTATGGTGCAATGGTGGCACGGTGTTGTGGGGGTAACCAACTGCTCTCAGCTTGGATTTGGGGCTGCTTCACAGGAGGGAATGGATACATGTGTGGTACTGTAAACATAGTCACACACAAAAGTTTCTGGAAAATTTTGAAAGTGTTACTATGGAGTTTTTGTTTGTTTGTTTACTTGCTTGCTTTTAACCAAATTGGGTCCTTTTTCCTCTCAGAATTATAGAACCAGTAACAAGACCAAGCACCAACTGAGAAGCAAAAGAGATTTTATTCTTGATCAAGAATGGGAGACACAGGAAATAGACTTGAAAGTCAGTTTCTCAGCATGTTGGGAGTCAGGAGAAATGGGGGGAAGGAGTAAAGAGAATGGGCTGCCTAATAAAAGGAAAGAGCAATCATGCCGTTTCTGAGAAGGAGCAGATACTTTTCAAGAATTTGGTTAAAGATTTTCTATCCACCAAGGGCCCAGGTCTGATGTCTGTCTGAATCAGTACTCTGTTTGCTCCATGTATATATGATGTATATGGAGGGGGGGGATAATGTATACACTGGAGTGTGTGTGTGTGTGTGTGTGTGTGTGTGTGTGTGTGTGTGTACACCTGTGTGGATTCTGGAGATCAACATCATATGTCTTCCTTAGCTGTTCTCCACCTTAGTTTCTGAGACTTTATCTCTCCTGAACCTAGAGTTGAACAATTTCGTAATATAAACTCAAGTCCCCATGCTTATCCGACAAGCACTTTGCTAAACCATCTCTTCAACCCCTGGACCAATAAGTTCTTCTCTCTATTTCTCTGTGTCTCTTGAATGAAGTTACTGAAACAAGTTTATCATCAGATAGGTTTTACCTCTCACTATGTCTGTAAAATGGCTTATCTTAGAGGGCACAGATAATTTATAAAGTCCCGGACCTAAGGAGCACTGTTCTAGCTTGCTTACTGATATAAGCAAGTGTTAAAACAAGTGGAAAGCCATGCTCACCAGTCAACACCTTTAACCCCAGCATTCAGAAGACTTACATAGCAGGCACCATAGAAGTTCAGAGCTAGCCTGACTACAACTATCTCAAAAAAAACAAAAAAAAAAAGTAAGTCACTTACTGGACTATTTGAAATTCCAAGAAAATAAGAAAATTGGACTTTAACTACATTAAATGTACTGGTTGTAAAAAAAAAATCAAAAATTTTTCCTACCCGAAATTAACTCAAAAATGCCTAAATGCTCAATCTTACACGACAGTAGAACTTTGGCAAACAACCCTAGTTTGACAATTTATTTATAAAATTGGCTATTTCTTATTTTTGATCATTTTATTCAACTAAGATTTTCCTATCAATTTACTTGCTGACCAAATAAGTTAGCATTACTCTAACAGTATTAAGATGATGAAAAGGGCAAGTTTATGCTCAAATAAATGAGTCATTTCTTTTTAATATGTCTAAAAATAATTGCCAAGATCTTCAAGTAACTTTAAAAGCTAGATATTTAATTAATAATCATTCAATCATCTGGTTGTTAAGTACAACAGAATCCTAGAAGACTGACTACCAAACACAACTAAATTATATATTTTTGTCTCCTTTTCCTATGTCCTGCAGAGGCTTTATTTCTGTACAGCTCATGCAAGTGTTCATGTCTCTGCTTTGTGAAGAGTGTGAAGGATGTTTGTAGATACAGGAGCCCATGTGCTCATCAGCTCTACTGCCCGACTGTAGCATTACCCCAGTAGTTTTCATATGAAACATATTCATTGGGCAAAAGTTGAAATTATAACCAGTCGTTTAAAAGCATACTAGAAAAATAGTGACAGAGAATACAACTGTGCTTTTGTGTGTTTTTAACGTGTTTGGTTTTTTTGGGGTTTTTTTTGGTTTTTTGTTTTTTGTTTTTTTTGATTTTCGAGACAGGGTTTCTCTGTAGTTTTTGGTGCCTGTCCTGGAACTAGCTCTTGTAGACCAGGCTGGTCTCGAACTCACAGAGATCCGCCTGCCTCTGCCTCCCGAGTGCTGGGATTAAAGGAGTACACCACCACCGCCCGGCTTTTTAATGTGTTTTTTCCAGAGTTGATGGCCAATCTCTGTAATCTCAATATTCAGAAAACTGATAGAAGAGGACTATAGTGAGTTCCAGGCTGGTCTGGGCTGCATAGTAAGTATGAGGGAGGGAAAATAAAAAGAATTCTCAATTTTTTTTGTTCTCGTTCACACTCTAAAAACTTACAGAAAAGTCCATAAAGCTTTTGCTTATATGGATTACAGCTGACAATATTACTGCACTAAAAATTAAAATGAGGAGCAACAAGATGGCTCAGTATGTAAAAGTACTTGCTGCACAAGCCTAACAGGAATCCAAATAAACTCTGTGAGTTTCACATGCACACCATGGCATGTGCCCATGCACGCCAAGCAAACACACACACACATTCACACACACACACACACACACGTTCACACATGGGGGCACATCATATACACACAGAAGCATAATAATAAGTTACACTTAAGTTTTAAAAAAATCAAGCCACGTCAGGACATGCTAACACACACTGTAATTCCAGCATTCAGAAGACAGGAACAGAATAATTACTTGAGCCCAAGAAGTTGGAGACTATCCTCAGTAACACAGTGAGACACCCTCATCAAAGGGAAAGAAAGAGGGGGAGGGGAAGGAAGGAGGGAGATGAAATGAAATAGAAAAAGAACTTTTTATAGAATTGGATCATTTATTCTGGAAAGTAAGAACCGCCATGACAGGCTCTGTGTAAGCTGGAGAACCAGAACCAGGAACACAATTCTGGGGAAATCAGGCCTGGGAACCCCAGGGACGCCTATGAGTACAGAAGGATTCCAGAAGCTCCAGTATCCAAAGACAGAGGATCCATGCCCCAGCACAAGAAGAAGGAATTCAGGGGCTGGAGAGAAAGCTCTGTTGCTAAGAGCACCGGCTGCTTTTCCTAGGTTCAATTCCCAGAACCCACACAATGACTCACAACTGTCTGTAACTCCAGCTCCAGAAGATTAGACACCCTCAGCACCAGGCTCACATTTAGTGCACGTAGGAAAAACACTCATTCACATAAAATAAAATTAAAATAACTTCAAAAGAGAGGGAGAACTCAGGTTTTCTGCTATCTCATCCTGTTAGACCCTCCTCAGATCACTAGAAGAGGTATACACATATCGGTGAGGTAGAAAGAACTGAGGGAGGCTACAGCAGGAATCACAACCCTATCTATAATCCAGTTCTTAAATAAGAGAAAATCTGAAGCAACACTGACATCCAGTAAAGCCATACGGTAGGCCCTTGCCGTCACGAGATTATTCTCTAGTGTACGTCAAGGTGTTTGAGTATCTCCCCCAACCATCCTAAGTGGGTAAACGTGGGAAAGAAGAGAAATGGACACTAGTGTTTCATTTGTTTTGAGTTAAAACCATTGTTTAGGTGGTGCAAGCCTATAACCCCAGCAGTTGGGAAATAGGCAAAACATCCTACAAATTCAGGACTGGCCTGGTCTATTTACAAGCTCAATACACACTCAAGCTACCCAGTCATTTCGTCTCAAATCAGCAACAACAACAAAAATCTCCTAATCTGACTTAGACAAAATATAATTTAAAACTTGACCAGGAATGGTGGCACAAACCTTTAATGTCAACACACATCAGATAGATCTTTATGCGTTCAAGGCCAGCCTGGTCTACACCGCGAGTCCTAGGATAGTCAGCACAATATAGTGATACAGTCTCAAAAATTTGTTTAAAGCTGCTGACTTTTACAGCCTCTGTTATGGGGCGATGGCCAGTCTGGTGTCTGAGTCATTCCTTGGTTTGCAGCCTCCTGAAGACCAGGAGGAATACAACAATATAAGGACTCACTGTCCATTCCACCTTCATTGGCTGGGCAACTACCAAAACCAAAAGGAAATTTTCTGATCCGTGGCAAATAAAAGCAGTACTGAATCACAAATCAATTGCTTCATGAACATGTTAAGGAATGGCTGTCCCTCTATGAGACTAAAGAGGTCCTTCAGTAGAATCTAGATATCACCAACTTTTCTTGGAGTTTGATTCATATTTTACTATATGTAAAGTTTGATGAAAGAATTCATATAAATAAATAAAGAAAAGGTACTGATGAGGCCTTCCCATAGCATGGCAGAACTTTGTATAATAAAAGCTTGGAGGTAATGACACAGCAGAGAACAAACAGGCACGGTCTCTCATGTTCTGGCTTTCTGGGCATCTCAACACTCCTTCCACTCTACAAACATGGAAACAAGGCCAAGGGGGTTAAATGATTTTTGCTGTCATAGTGGCAGGTCTATGGGAAAGAAAATACACCAGATGAACTGGCTCACTGGGGTAAAGTGAATTTGCAACTCAAACTGACTTCGTGTTATCGACACTTAACGTCGAGAAAACAGAGTTCTATTTCCAGGAAGTATATCCTGAAGAAAGACTACTGAAAAGGCACAATCCGTCTCAAATTCCCTAAATGAACAAGTTCATTCATCCTAACTGCGAAAGAAGAGACTTTAATTCTTGGAGAGTGTGTAGCCCAGTGTTAATGCTTCTGTATTGGTACCAGCTAACATTCTATTGGGACAGCAAGCATCCCATCTGGTACGGAATATTCATTACCTGGTACTATTCCTAAAGAGAATGGCTTAGGACCCATTTTAAAACAAACCGAAAATTTAATGCAAAATTAACCAAATATTTGCTTGTCAATAAGTAAAAGCTTCCTGTCCCAAGAACATCATCACCCCAGCGTGAACCCTAGCCATCGGCTCCTCCCCTGCAGCCCACGCTCGCGTCTCGCCCGAGGAGAAGGGTGCTGCAACCGGGGAGAAAGATGCTGGCGTCTCCCGCTCGATTTCAGTTCTCCCACGCCCGGGGTAGTCAGGGCGCCTGGGTTTCCTCCAGAGCGCAGGTTGGCACCCGGGCCAGTCACGCCGGCCGCCGGCAGGTGACCTTCGTCCCCAGCAGAGCCGACAGCCTCACCGCCGACACAGCGCTCGGGGTCAGGGCCTCGGCGCCTCAAGGCCCCAGGCTGGGGCGGCTCCCCGGGTCACAGACACCCCAGCAGCCACACCCACAGGCGGCGCGGTGACAGGTGCCCGGGCCCTCCGGGTCCCGCAGCCCACGAGCGCCCGCCCCCGCGCGCACCACCTGTCGGGCCGACGCGCGCGCGCACCCGGCAGCAGACGCCCCGCCCTGCTCCTAAGGAGTCCCTGACCAGGGCGACACGAAAGCCCGGGCGGACGAAAGCTTTACCGGAGGGTGGGCCCTACGCAGGCGGTGTCTGTGCTTTCGATCTCCTGCAGGATCCGCTCGTGCTCCGGGACCGTGCCCAGAGCCTCGCCGCTCTCCGCCATCTTGGCTGGAAGCGGAGGCGCCGGCCGGGCGCGGCGCCGCGCACCACAGGAGCGAGCGGCAGGTGGCGCAAGCGCGGCGAGACTCTGAGGGGCGGGGCTTAGGGTGAGGGGGCGGAGCCTGGCCGGGTGGGGCGCAGAGGGTGGGGCCTGCCCCTAGAGAGGTAGCTCTGACCCTGGGGGACCAGACCACCGCCTCCAGTTTTCCTCGCGACCCGCCCCTGGTTAGCTAGAGACATGTATTAGTGTAGTACTTTCCAGATCCCCAGCTGAACGCTGCAGGGACCGTATGTATCAATGCAGAGGTGTCCCTTAGTCATACTCTGTAATAGAAGCTACCAGAGCACCTGATGGGCTTTAAAATAGTGGGGAGTCAGAGAAAGGCAAATACTCTCATGAAAACCAAAACTGAGTGGGTCGTTGAGATTTATTTTAGAAACGAACAAAATTCTATATCATGACTGTTCTGAATAGATCGTGTCCTCTGCCTGATGCAAGTTCACCGAGGTTAGTCATATTGGACATAAACTATTAAACATCAGGAAAAAAGAGAATGAGACAAAGGCACTTGCTGACAGGATAAAAAAGAGGCCTAAGGCGATGACTCATTTAGTGGCAAAGCTCTTGAACCTACGTGCTCCCAGGCAGTGGTAGCTGGGATGGGGTGGGAGAAAGAATGTGGGGGGGGGGGGCGGTTGCATAACATAGAGGTGGAAAGAAATGGCAGGTGGCTTGAGCAAAGGAATCCAGGTAGAAAAAGAGTCTTGCTTAACAACCTGTATCTAGGACACCACGTAAACCAGTTTGTCATGATCAAAGCAATGACTGAAGATTAATCAGAAAAGCGTGCAAACCTACCCTGAGGGACAATTCTTTTCTGGTTTCCATTAATCCAGGAGCTCTGAGCTTCCCTCTGAGCCAAGCAGGCTTTGCACTAGCCAGCTGTCAGGCTCGCTCGCTTCCCTGGGTCTCGACTACAAGCCTTTCTCCTTCCTCCTCCCCATAGGAAATCCTGGGAAGTGGAATTGAGTCATCGTTAAGAACATGAACTCTGACGACAAGTGTCCCAAACTACATTCCTGGATTGATATCACTCCGCAGCTTGTGACACTATCTCAGTTTCCCCACCTATAAACACCAATAGCAGCAGTATCTACCTTATACTGCTATTCTATATAATATTAGAGACTGTCCTTTCTAGAACAAATTACCACAAAAGGCTTGAATTGCCTCACGGACTCCCTTAGAATTCTCACTATGTTATTATCAGGGTGCCAGCACTACTGCTTTTCTCTCCGGACTCTAGGCAAGGATTTGTCCCTTTGCTTTGCCAGCTTCTAAATGCTATTACACCCTTTGCTTGTGTCTTTCTCACCTTGTGGCTCTGATAGCCTGGAACTCACGACATAGACCAGGCTGGCTTTGAACTCACAGATACTGACTGCCTCCACCTCACAAGTACTGGGGTTAAAGGCGTGAGCCGCCATGTCCAGCCTTTTCCTTTAAAGGTTTATTTATTTTACGTGCACTATTGTTTTGCCTACATGCGTATCTGTGTACCACATACAGTGCTCACTGAGGCCAGAAGAGAACGCCAGATCATCTGCCACAGGAATTGCAGACAGTTGTTACCCACCACACGAGTGCTAAGAACCAAAGCCAAGTCCTTTGCTACCGCAGCAAGTGCTTTTAACCGCCAAACCACCTCTCCAGCCAAGTGTCGTTTAGTTTGCATACCTGAGTCCCAGAAACTTGAGTGCATGCTGGCTTATAAAGACAGAGTCGGCTCCATCTGACAGTGCATTCCCGAAACCAAGCCCCACTGCAAGTCAATGTGAAGCCACCAAAGCCCCACTCCTCTTCCCACGGCCTTGATAGTACAAAGGAAATACAGCCTTCTCTGGAAAATCTCTTCTCCTTGTGCTCCCAGAATATGAATGACGGGGGAAAAAAATCTCTTCTCAGAACGACCAAAATTGTCAAACCAAGTTAAGCTCCTAGAGTTCAGATAACTTTTTTTCTCAACCACTGATAACCACTGATAGTTCCTCATAGGAATCCGAAACACGGCAGAGAAAGCTGAGGGATTTTTTTTTTCTTAAAACCAAACAATGCTGAAGTTCTGAACTAAGTGGAAAATTTAGGATAAGGTAGAAAGAAACTGGTCCAAACAAGTCTAAGCAAAGGGCAGAAGGTAGCTACCCTGCGATTGGTACCCATTAGAAATTTAAACAATGAAATAATTTGCTTTTAGTTTTTGTTTTGTTTTGTGTTTGTTGTTTGTTTGTTCTTTGAGACAAGGTTTCTCTGTGTAGCTCTGGTTGTCCTGGAACTCACTCTGAGACAAGGTTTCTCTGTGTAGCTCTGGTTGTCCTGGAACTCGCTCTGTAGACCTGACTGGCCTCGAACTCAGAGATCTGTCTGTCTCTGTCTCCCGGGTGCCTGACTTAAACTATAAAATTGTTAGTAGTTCCTTCACAGTTGCTCTTTGTGCATTGACATTAAAGATACCATAATGCTGCTGTGTAGTCATCTTGATAGAAGCCTGCGGCACAGTGCAAATTCCCTGATGCCTGGGTCTAACAAGAGTTCCAATGTGAGAAACAGTATTTATGAACTTCTGTCACAGGATATAAATCTCATGGCTATTCATACAAATGAGTCTTTATTAAAAATAAATTAGACTTTCTTCTGCTGACTGCTTCTTCAACTACTGAGGCACCCCTGTCTGGTGTTAGAGTCCCTACTTTCAGATTCCACTCTTGGGAAGGGAAAAGAAACCTAAAAACTAAATCACAAAAGAAAGAGAACAAATTTTTTTCTTTCTTACAAAGAAGTAAAAATCTAGTTCCTGCTACAGCAAATTCCAGAGCATCTTGACTCAGAAAGTAAGTGTGACCAGACTCTCCATAGAGTAAAGCCAGGCTGTGAATGCAAGAAGAACCGGCATGTTGGCCAGGCCAGCTTGCTGTTAGCAGCTGTCTCCTGCCGAGGTATTCCTCTCCTAAGCATCCGCTACACCGACCTATTCCCTTCTCTTCGAAATCTTGACACCATCTGTCTAAACCTACTTCCAAATGCTCTCTCTCCTTGAGAAGTCAGGACTGCTGGAAGGCGTCTCTTACTGGGCCCCTTTCAGCCCCTGCCCAGAGAAGTTGCATCACCTTCGGTACCCTGCCTTCTTCTGCACAAATCAGGAAGCAGGGAAGTCAGTCCTCTTGCCACTTCTCCTTTGAAAGCAGTTTTTGTTGTTTCCTCTCTGTGGCTTTTGACAGTTCTGTTAGTACCTAGATGGTTTTTGTGGGTTTTTTTAGCTAAGAACTTAAAACTACATGTGTTTACAACTAAGTTTTCTGTCTTTGATTTTTGTTTTGGTTGTCTGATTGGTCGGTCCATTGATTGGTTTGTTCTTTGGTTTTTATTAAATTAAGGGCCTTGAGGATGCAAGGCAAGTGTCACTCTTAACTGTATAACAGAATTTGCATACTGAAAATGGAGGCCGTGGCTGAGCTCCCCACCTCCTACCCCTGCCCAGCCCCCCCCCCCCCCCAGAGGACTGGTAACATGTCTCAAAGCTAAACTTGTCCATATATTTCCTAAACTTTGTTTACTTTTTCTGTAAGTTGTAAGACTGCCCTGGGAAAGCTGGAGAAAAATTAGGAAGTTTGGGTTTTCATATCTCCCTGGTTTGGCCAAACTATGATAAACCCAGTTTCTTTTACTGATTCATGGTCTCTTCTGGTTCTCCTCTCTCTCTCTCTCTCTCTCTCTCTCTCTCTCTCTCTCTCTCTCTCTCTCTCTCTGTGTGTGTGTGTGTGTGTGTGTGTGTGTGTGTGTGTGTGTGTGTATGTGTGTGTGTGTATAGAGAGGAGTTTGTGTATGAGAGAGTTTATATGTATGTGAGTTTGTGTATATAGAGAGTTAGTGTGTATGTCTATGTGTATGAGTGTGTGTGTATGTGAGAGTGTGTGAGAGAGAGAGTGTGTGTGTGTGTGTGGTGGCATTTCATTTGTATTTTAAAAAATAAAGCTTGCCTGAAGATAAGAGAGTAAAACAGCCCCACTGGTCAGCCTTGCAGACCAGGCAGTGGTAACACGCACCTTTAATCCCAGTAGCCACAGTAGTTTGCCATAGAAACCGGGAGGTGCATGCTTTTAATCCCAATGCTGCACGCCTTTAATCCCAGCCCTAGAGAGGAATATAAAATGGGAGGAGACAGCTCACAGACAAAGCCTCATTCTGAGATTCCTGGAGTCAGGATCACCATTTTCGGACTGAGGTAGAGGTAAGAGCGAGTGGCTGGCTGGCTGCTTTGCTTTTCTGATCTTCAGGTTGAACCCCAATTTCTGTCTTGAGTTTTTATTAATTGTTCTTCGTGTGTGTGTGTGTGTGTGTGTGTGCATGTGTGTGCATGCATGTGTGAGCACATGCATGTGAGTGTGTTCATGTGAGTGTGAAGGTCTTAGGACAGCCTGGGGTGTTGGTCCTCATCTTGCACCTTGTTTTAAAACAGTCTCTTTGTCTTTCACTATTGTATACACTGGTCAGCAGGCTTGGGAGCTTCCAAACTGGCTCCTGTCTTTACCTCCCATCTCACAACAGGACCACTGAGGTTACAGAGCCACCCGACTGGGCCCAGCTCTCCATCTGTTTGGGGGATTTGAATTTAGAGTCTTATGCTTGCACAGTAAATCCTTACCCCCTTGCTATCTTCCCAGACCAGCTCCAGGGTCTTTATCTTTTTTCCCCAGCGCTGGAGAGCAAGCCTAGGACCTCACATAGCTATCATTTCTTCCTGTGTATAATGAACCTGAGAGTATAGTTACAGCCACAAACCTGAGTTTTCTGGCTACGCTACCACCGAGCTACATCCTTAGCCCACTATCTTATCTGCACACTTTAATCAGACATAAGTATAACGAATAGGGAGAAAAGGGTGGGGGGCCTGTCTAAGGGGTGCACAGTTCCATTAGTCTGTTCCGGGGGTGCAGATGGTAAGGCACACGGGCAGATTTCACATGCACACTGATATGTTTGGGCAATGGACAGTAACTGCCCAAGGCCCACCCAAAGATCTCGAAAGATAAACAAGATATGCCAGGAAGTCTGTCACAGTGGGATCCATTCTCTGTCGAGCATGAAAGTAACCAGCAAAGTACAGATTTGACCTGGAAAATCTGTAGTCATTAAAAACTTACACTTTAACCACTTGCCTCTGGACTAACAGCCTGGCTTAAGAAGATGTGCATTTTAGGAGGAGAATACGGGAAGCAGGTGACCTAGTCTGACATTTTAACTACTTAGGGTCAAATTCCAAGTCACCTCTTAGTAGATGTTAGGCTTCAGGGATTTCTTAACTTGTCTAAGCCTTAATTTCTTCAAGCAAGGATTAGTCACAAAAATAAGGGTCCCCAGTGTTATGGTAAAACTAAAATGCCAGGGACTGGAGAGATGGCTCAGTGATTAAGAGCATTGCCTGCTCTTCCAAAGGTCCTCAGTTCAATTCCCAGCAACCACATGATGGCTCACAACCGTCTGTAATGAGGTCTGGTGCCCTCTTCTGGCCTGCAGGTGTACATGTAGACAGAATATTGTATACATAATAAATAAATAAAAGAAAAGAAATACCTCTTTAAGTGCACGCCTTTAATCCCAGCACTTGGGAGGCAGAGGCAGGCATATCTCTGTGAGTTCCAGGCCTGATCTACAAGAGCTAGTTCCAGGACAGGCTCCAAAGCTACAGAGAAACCCTGTCTCAAAAAAAAAAACATCTAAAATGCCACAGGTCCCCAAGTGGCAGCAGTGGACAGTGGGCACAAGACCACAGCGGGCTATGAAGGCAGCTGGTCCCAGGCAAGGAACTGGGCAGTGGGTGAGAGACAGAGACCTATTAGGCATACCATGCAGAGAAAGTGGGTACTTATTTTGGGGATTATGGAGGAGAAAGGGAAAGGGGGAAGGGGAGAAGGGAGAAGAACAGAAAGAGAGAGAAAGAAGAGAGAGAGAGAGAGAGAGAGAGAGAGAGAGAGAGAGAGAGAGAGAGAAGGGTGAAGGGGAGAAGTGAGGAGAAGGAAGTGAGGCAGAAGTTGCCTCTTCAGGAGAAAGATGGAAAGGAAGGGACTCAGGCTAGAAGCAGAAGCAGAAAAAAGATGCCTCAGTGGTCGGGGAAGGGAGTGGACAGGGTTTGTCTCTTAAAGGGACAGGAATGACCATTATATTCCCATCTCTTTTTTTATAATAAAAAGGTGGGGGGTTAGGCACAAGAGGTTAAAGGAATTGTACAGTGGATTCTCAAGACTAGTTCCTGCTTATTTGTGGGCATGATCTTGTGGGGGGGGGGCCTGAGAAAGCTGGATGCTGGTCACATCCTGGCATAGCTGGTCTCTTTGCTCCACCACTATTGCTGGTCCTGCAGGAACGATAATATTAGTTGGATCCACGAGGCATCTGTTTTTAATTCCAGCCTTTGCTCCCCACTGCCGCTTATGGTGCAGCAGCTCAACAACAGGGCAACTCAATAGGTCTCTCTTGTTACTATGTTTAAAGCTCCCACTGCTCCAAAAAAACATGGCTTTTCCATACTACATGTGTCTGCTGCCATTTTGACTGAGGTCAGGTGACTTCCACGCCATCTCAACTGATGGCCAGGTCAGGTGACCAAGTCCCACCATCTTTTTCTGAGGTATTCCATGTGTGCTGCCCATGCTGACTCTGTTGTGTGTGTGTTTTGTACAGTGGCATGCTTTCGGTAGGGCCCACCAAAGCATCCACCTCGCCCAATTCCTGTTCACTCTTTGTGCATACATGAAACCTAAATGCACCTATGTTTACTGTTAAATGTTATAATTGTCTGTTCATTGTATCTCATTCCAGACTACAAAAACAGTAAGTCTCGTGTTTTAAATTGGTATGTACTTTTAAGTCTCTTAATCCAACCCTGCTTTACCTGTTAAGTTGACAGCCAGTAGAGTCAAGCTAAGACTCAGCCCTCCAAGCAGATTCTATACTGTTGTTATAATTCACCTATACCCAGTAAACAGTCCTCATCTGCTCAGAGATCTGGGGAATATGACATTTAAATACTTAATTATTAAAAAAAATTATAACAAAAAGCTCCTAGCAGCAGCATCCTATTTTCTCCAAAGAAGACAAATGGGCACAGAAAAACATCCATCTACAATTTGCTTCAACTGCCAAGCACTGACCACTGGGCAAAAACTGCCTTTCATCTAAACTGAAGATCTCCAGACAGTGAACACGATCGCTGGAATCGACATCCTAGCTGCTCAGGTCAAGGTAGGCTTGTCTTTCTACAGATTTCTTAGCCCACAGGATCTTCTGGAGCCTGGCAGGCCCTGTGCTAAACAACAAAAGAAAAATATGACCCTCAGCAACCATGGAAGACCCTGAGGAGTAGCTATAGGTGCCAACCAAGTAAGTTCTCAATTGTTCTTTAATCAATAACTCCTCAAGTAAAATTTTATCCTTCTCAAAGATCTCTAATGCAGTTTGACACCTGAGAGGTTTCCTCAGTTTAAAAGGACAACTTTTAAATATTTCAGTAAAATACAAATACAAGTTATTAAGGTGTGTACCTGCAAGTTATAAAGGTGTGAAAACAAATACAAGTTAACAAAATTCTCTCTCACACTGCCTTTCATAATCTTAACAATACTTTTCATTGTGCAAAAACATCTGTCACAGTCATTCTGATATAAATATGCTGCTGTTTAGAACTTATGTTTCATAAACCCCCAAAAAATCTTGTGAGTTCCAGGGAGCCGAATTGAAGGAGCCACCTTAAACAGGTCAGGTACCCCCCTCTTAATTCCCTGGTCCCAAAATTTTTTTTTTTCCTAAACTGAACTTTGTCCTCTGTTCTGCCAATACCTTAAACAGGTGTAAGAGACACCAGATGTTTCCATACCACAAACACCAGACAGGAACAAAGAAATCAACTACCCCAGGATGTGACCAGCACCCAACTTTCTCAGGTTCCCCCCCACAAAGACAATGTCCACAATATAGGTAGGAAGCAGTCTTGAGAATCCGCCATCCCAATTCCTTTAACCCATTGTGCCTAACCTCCCACCTTTTTATTATAAAAAAGAGATGGGAATATAATGGTCTGTCCTGTCCCTTTAAAAGACAAGCCCTCCCCACTCCCTCCTGTCCTCTGAGGTAAGCCTTTCTGCTTCTGCTTCTAGCCTGAGTCCCTTCCTTTCCATCTTTCTCCTGAAGAGGCAGCTTCTGCCTCTCTTCCTTCTCCCCACTTCTCCCCTTCTTCTCTGTTTCTCTCTCTCTCCCCCTCCCTCTCTCTCTGCTCTTCTCCGTTTTCCCCTTCCCCCCTTTCCCTTTCCCCTCCATTACCCACAAAATAAATACCCACTTTCTCTGCATGGTGTGCCTAATAGATCTCTGTCTCTCACCTGCTGCCTGGCTCCCTGCCTGGGACGTCTCGTGCCCACTGCCCACTGCTGCTACTCGGGGACCTATGGCATTTTAGTTTTACCATAACACCTAGTGCATCAAATTGTGTGTGGATTAGAGATAATAAATGTGTTATGTTTAGCTCTTAGAGTTCTACCAACATTGGCACTGGGGGCTAAAATTACCAGGGATTGTCAGTAAACTATATAACCGTTTAATTCCCTCTTTGATAAAATAAAAATAAAAAGCAAGTCGTAATTGTTCTTTTTTCTAACCACTGCTACAATAACATGGCTGGGCATAGGGGCTCCCAGATCATGTTCCTTGATATTTCTGAAAGTTCAGTCGGTGGAAACCACATAAATCCTGTTTCCTGCTGTCATAGAGGAGGAAAATGGAATACATCTTTGCCTTAATCTCATGGTTCCAGAACCACTTCAGCAGGCCCTCTGGATCTAGTATTAGACAGACACACATCTCTTCCTGTCCTCCAGGTCAGCGCCCATTCCTTGAGGACAAACATGGTGGTAAGCAAAACAAGGCATCTGGCTCCACTTCTAGGCAATGCTCCTAAAGCAGATACCAGGACCACACTCACTGCCCAGGCAGGGCCTTGTGAGTACTAAACATTTGTTACGTGGGTGATTCAGATTAATGCTACAAAAACCTGTTCCATGATGGTATAGGTATATTTCTATTGAAAACCCTTCCTGCAGTGGAGAATCCTTTAATAGTAATGATTTTTATGCTCTCAAGATTTGCTAATCTCATTCAGTTGCTTCTTAAAGATATGTGATTACAGAACTGCAACAAAATATAAACCCTACTGGCTCTAATAAATTAAGTGTTCCGGCTGGCTTCTAGATGATTCCAGATAGCCAGTCCCAAGGGTGACTCCAGCTTCTTCTTTCTTGGTGCAGTGACCCCAAGTGACCATATATTGTAAGTGCATGAGAATAAACAAAGCATAGGGACAGGGTGGCTCCCTGCTGCAAACTCTTGTACAGGAAGCTGCAGTCCCATTAAGCTCAGGACCCCACCGTGGAGAACAATAGAAGGAAATTTGGTATTGCAGCCAAATAAAATCAGTTTTTCATGAAATATGGAACAGTTCTCAAAGAAGTTCAAAAGTAATCAGCCCCAAGTTTGTTCATACATCAACTGTTTTTATTGCATGGGTTTTGCTATTATTGTTGTATTTTCTGCAGTGCTGGACAAATGCTTGACCACTGAGCCGTCAAGTTGTCAAGGTACTATAAGTGCAATAAGCCACTGTCATTATCATAATCTTCCTTCTCTCTCTCTCTCTCTCTCTCTCTCTCTCTCTCTCTCTCTCTCTCTGTGTGTGTGTGTGTGTGTGTGTGTGTGTATGTGTGTGTGTGTGTGTGTATGGTGTGGGAAGTCCTTCTGTATATGTGTTGCTTCTATTGGTTAATGAATAAAGCTGTTTCAGCCAGTGACTTAGCAGAATAGAGCAAGGTGGGAATTCCAAGCAGATAGAGGAGGAAAGGAGGCAGAGTCAGGGAGAAGTCAGGTAGCCACCAAAGGAGAAAAATGCCTGTGGTAGGTTGTTGAAACCTTGCCGGTAGGCCACAACTTTGTGGTAATTCACCAATTAATAAAAATGGGTTAATTTAAGATAAAAGAGCTAGCTAGCAATATGTCTAAGTGATTAGTTGACCAGTGTTTTAATTAATACAGTTTCTGTGTGCTTATTTTAGGTCTGGGTGACCAGAAAAGAATAAGCAGCTTCTGCCACAAATTGGCATCCAGTGTGGGGCTGACTACATTCACATAAAACCTGAGAGAGCTTTAAAAAAAATTCTAGACACACACACACACACACACACACACACACACACACAGAGAGAGAGAGAGAGAGAGAGAGAGAGAGAGAGAGAGAGAGAGAGAGAGAGAGAGAGAGAACTAATGCAGCTTCTTGGTAGCTGCATTTTTTGTTTGCTGGTGTTGAGCAAGAGTACCACACCTCCTTTAAGAGAGGTCTTCCTGACTCAACGGTGACAAAAATGGCTGTGTGACTTCCTTAGAAGCCAGCTTCCTGGTCACCGACACAAACAACTCTGACTCTTTCTGGAGGTCCAGGGACAGAGTATTTGAATGGGATTTGTGAGTAGAGTGCTACAACTTACTTAATGGCAGCAAAGACCCTGTGTGTGCCTAAAAATGGGGCTGTGAGCATGACTCACAGAGCTGACACTAAACAGACCTCTGCCATGTGTTCATGTGGTCAGGGTCAAAAGGCAAAACAGACTCAGTCCTAGCCATGCTACTTAACATTTTAAAAAGCAATCCTGGTCAAAAAATAATTACAGATACACACACAATAAAAACAAATCTAAATAAAAAAGACTTCTAAATGGGTCACAATGTTGAAGAAATGTACATAAACTTGAGAGAGAGAAAAAAGAGTATAGACACTTATAATATAAAAGAGTACAGACTGTCTCACGTAAAGATGAAGTATACACAGAGAGTCTAAATTATGTAAATTATTGTGTTTTCTTTTCACTTTTGGCTGTAAATAAGCTAATTACAGAGAGACATTTGATTGTATGTGTTGCTAAGCTAAGTCGACATATATATTTTAAAGGTATCTTGACTTCAAAATTTGGGTTAAGGATTTGTTGCTTTGAAAAAAAAAGGTTCTGCTTTTGTTTCCACAGAGAATGAAAACCTGTAGATTCTTTCCAGAATGATGTGGTTTTGTGGAACAAGACCCCCTAAAAGATCTTCATAAACCCTTAAAATTACCCAACAAAAAGCAAGAGTACTATGCCAAATTTCCCAAATATTGTTTATAAATGCTTGTTTACATTTAAAAGGAGATAATGATATAGAGATAAATACTTTGCATTGGTATAGATCTTGGTTTATTGATACAAATTTAAGATCAATTTTATTATATGTGTATTTCTGCTCTTGATTAAGGTATTGTGTTTGTGAGACTCATTAAAAATGTAATGTATAATTAAAAATATATATTAATAGATAATCATCTATAATAGTCAAGCTTGTAGTCATGTTAGGTTTTCTAAATATATAGAGATATATTTCAGTTAGATAGGTATTCTTCAAACCTTTCAAAGACTAACAGAATATGGCATTTAAAATGTTTTAAAAACTTAGGACTTTTCATGACAATAAGTCATATCTGCTCCTGGCAGCACCAATTACTTCAATAAGAAAATGGGCATCAGGGGCTGGAGAGATGGCTCAGCGGTTAAGAGCACTGATTGCTCTTCTGGAGGTCCTGAGTTCAATTCCCAGCAACCACGTGGTGGCTCACAACTACCTATAATGAGATCTGGTGCCCTCTTCTGTCCTACAAGGCAGGATACTGCATAAATAAATAAATAAATAAATTTAAAAGAAAAAAAGAAAGAAAGAAAATGGGCATCAAAGAGGTTCCTTATGGAGTTTGCTAGCCATCTGGGCAATAAACTGTTCTTGCCTGGACTACTTGATGTTATGCTGTATGAACTGGACATGTAGGACCATAGAAAAATGACTGTTAAACTTGCCTAAAGGTGAGATGGTCCTTCAGAGTTCCTGCTTCATGAAAGAATCTGCCTGACATTCTGCAGGACACACAAAAAAGTAACTGCTACACTGCCAATATAGGTGGAACTGTCTTTAAAATTTCCTGCTTCATGAAAAAGTCTACCGAATACTATGGACCTGAAGGTTGAAGATGGATGCCCCAGTGTTACAAAAGAACTTTGGGTGACTATCCAGGCAGCAAGATGTCTGTCTCTGTCAATTCTAGAGTTTTGGAAGTTGCTTACAATGCACTTCCTGTTTACTTAGGTAATATTATATCCTTCTGGAGTCTTTGATGGAGTTAAAAAACAGATAGTTATAGTTTTCCTTAGTTATGATAAAAGATAAAGTAGATATAAATATTGTAACTGTAATGCTTGCTTAATACCTGCTTTGTTATATGTAATTCCACTTTGTTATATGTAATTCCTTTTTATTTAAACAAAAAAGGAGAATGGTGTGGGAAGTCCTTCTGTCTATGTATTGCTTTGCTTTTATTAGTTAATGAATAACGCTGTTTTGGCCAGTGGCTTAGCAGAATAGAACAACGTGGAAATTCCAAGCAGATAGAGAAACAAACAAACAAAAAAAAGGCAGAATCAGAGAGATGCCATGTTGCTGCCGAAAGAGAAAGACACCCATGAGAGCTCGCCATAACCTTGCCAGTAGGCCACAACCTCATGGAGATGCATAGATTAATAAAAATGGGTAATACACCTAAGTGATTGGCCAAGCAGTGTGTTTTAATTGATATAGTTTCTGTGTGATTATTTCAGGTCTGGTGTCTGGAAAAGAATGGGCAGCCTGTGCGTGCGTGCGTGCGTGCGTGCGTGCGTGCGTGCGTGCGTGTGTGTGTGTGTGTGTGTTTGTGTGTGTGTGTGACTCCTCCCTCCCTTCCTTTTTTAAAAAGTTACATGTGTAGGTTTTTTGCCTGAATGTATGTCTGTTCACCATATGTGACTGGTACCCAAGGAGGCCAGAAGAGGGCATTGGATACCCTAGAACTGAACTTACAGACAGTTAGGAACTACCATGTCAATAATAGTCATTGAACTTGGGGCCTCGGTAAGAGCAGCCAGTGCTCTTAACCTCTGAGTCATCTTTCCAGGCCCCCTTTCTTCCTTCCTTCCAAATGCTTATTACTTACTGCTTTATTTATTATAGTTCTATGTATTAAACCCAGGGCCACACATTTCAGTGCTTAACCACTGATCTGTACCCCAGGTTTATTTGTTTCTTTGAGAAAGAAGGTGTCATTTTCCCGTATAGCAGAACACATGGATTACAGGCATCCCTCAGCACATCCAGTCTTACCCAGTGCTGGGAACAGAGTGCTGAGCTTCATGGATGCTGGGCAAGTTCTACCAATGGAGCTATATCACTGACCTATTGACATTCTTTTCTGAATAGTTTTTCTGAATTCTTACACCAATAAAAAATATAGTACAATATACAACTCTGATTAGAGAATAAATGAGATCATAATATTGTCCTAGGTATTAGGTATTAGTGAATATGATTTTTGAATGGGACACCTCTCTTCCCTGAATATATGCAGCCAAAATAAAAGTTTCATTACTGCAAGCCTCTGAGTGTTGGAATACCCAGATATAAATGAAACTTTGTTTTATGTGTATGAGCGTTTGGTCTGCATGTATGTCTATGCACCATGTACATGCTTGATACCCATAGAAGCCAGAAGAGGGCCTTGGATCCTGTAAGACAAGCCTTACAGATGATGTAGGTTCTGGAAATCAAACCTGGGCCCCTGGAAGTGCAGCCAGTGCTCTGAACCTCTGAACCCAGCAATTCCTTTTAAAGCAGTCACTTGGGAGCTGAAGAGAGGGCTCGGTGGTTAAGAGCACTCGCTGCTCTTCCAGAAGAACTGAGATCACTGCCCAGCACCCATATCAGACAGCTCACGAATTGCCTGTAACTCCAACTCTCGGGTGTCTGACACCTTTGTTTGGCCTCTGTGGGTACCCACATTCATGTGATATACAGACACACATCTACACATGAATAAAAACAAATCTTAAAAAAGAACGTACAAACTTCAGAAACACAAGGAAACCATCTTTCTGAACCCGACAATGAGCTATTTAAAGATGTTGTAATAAGATTGGCGGGCTGGGCTGCGTCCCGCCACCAGGCTAGCTTTAACGGAAATAATTACACGGAAACTGTATTCTTTTAAACACTGCCTGGCCCATTCGTTCCAGCCTCTTATTGGCTAGCTCTTACATATTGACCTAACCCATTTCTTTTTTTTTTTAATTTTTTATGGTTTATTTAACTTTATTTTATGTGCATTGGTGTGAAGGTGTCAGATCCCCTGGAACTGGATCTTCAGACAGTTGTGAGCTGCCATGTGGGTGCTGGGAATTGAACCCGGGTCCTCGGGAAGAGCAGTCAGTGCTCTTAACCGCTGAGCCACCTCTCCAGCCCCGACCTAACCCATTTCTAATAATCTGTGTAGCCCACAAGGTGGCTTACCAGGGAAGATCTTAACCTGTGGCTGTGTCGGGAGTGAGAATCATGGCGACTGCCTGAATCTGCTTCTTTCTCCCAGCATTCTGTTCTGTTTACTCCACCTACCTAATTTTCTGTGCTATTAAAGGGCCAAGGCAGTCTCTTTATTTAACCAATGAAATTAACACAAAACAGAAGACTCTCCCCCATCATAAAGACATTTTTATAAGGCTCTATGGTCAATTCATAATATCAAGATGCTGGCATTCACGCTGCCCTGTCTTGTGACTAAAAATTTTTAAGAACTACAAAATTCTTTTTAAAATTTTTCATCGCATGGGGCCGGAGAGATGGCTCAGAGGTTAAGAGCACTTACTGTTCTTGCAGAGCATCAGGGTTCCATTCCCAGCACCCACACACCACGTCACAGCTACTGACCATAACTCCAGTTCCAGAGGAGTCTGATGTCCTCTTCTGACCTCTGCAGGCACCAGGAATGTTCATGGTGCACAGAGATACGTGCAAACCAAACACTCATACACATAAAAAAATACAGCTACTCAGAGTTTCAAGATGCTGTGAGTGCTTGCTTATTGTGACTCTAGATTACATATTAAAAATGAAGTGCGTATATGACATAGATGTATATATTGAAACATACACCTCAGATGGAAACAGTGGTTGTGAGGCCTAGCGTTCACTAAGCATTTGCTATGAGTCAAGCAAGCATTATCTGAGCACCCTTGCAGCAAGCTGCATTGTTCTTTCTGCCTCATAGTTCCGGAAACTAAAGCTGAAATCAGACAAGCAATGAGTGTCTATAGCCCCCATTAAAACCTCCATCAACAACATACTTACCAGAATGAAATAAAGTGGGAGTCTTACATTTCTGAAAACACAAACAGGGAGAGCATTCTGAAGTTGAACTTAATCAGCTAACGTTTTTAGGTTAAGATTTGAGGACATATATTAATGTAAAGCTTAAACAAACAAAACCCTCTTCTTTCCTTTTCTGAAATCGCATTTGTTATCTTTATTCCTAAAAACACACAAGTCAAAGAAACACGGTATCCTGTTTGCTCTCAAACTGGTAGAGTTTCACGCTTAGGTTTTGGAAATGTGCCCAAGGGAGTCTGTGAACACAAGTGTGAAACAATTATGTTATCACAGAACAATTACAAGAATTTCTTCTGGTACGTCATCCTGTACAATTCCCTTTTCCTCCTATTTTTTCCCAGCCTTCTGCAGGCCCCTTTGTGGCTATGCCCCCACCTCCTCCACCCCTCCACCTCCCACTGGCTTTGCAAGGCCACAATCCGTCCTGACTTTCTTATCAGGGAGACTCTGTTCCAGCGACAAACATAGGTCAGAGCCTGGACTAAAGAGCTGACAACACACCTGCAAGATCCCAGGAGGCTTAAGGAACCCTAGGCAACATCTGACCCATGCGGGGCATGTCCAGTAGTTGAGGCCTAGTGTCGGGAAGTTCTAGTGTGATTGGTAAACGTTGCAACTGCTCTCTCCTAAAACCATAGTGCCATCGCTAGTTTACCAAGAGCATCCTCAAGATGATTCGGGCAACCATTGGCACAAATGATATGCTAGTTGAAATCTATTGACTTCCTTGCTTGAGGAGGCTATTAAGGCTTAGAAAATTAGGCACCAAGTTTTCTCAACAGGGCTAAGACGTTAAGCCTCCCAGAGACAGTCATCGAGTGTCCCGTGGACAGAGGGGATCACGACCCCTAGAGGGAGAAGCTGGCATAGTACCAGGTGGGTCTAAGCCAAATAGACAGGAGTAAACGAATCAAGGCACCTGGACAGCGTGAAAATAATCCTGTGGATATATGTAAGTGTCTGGATGTAGCCTGGTGCAAACAGTGTGCCCAGAACAAAAGGACAGGGACAGCAAAAGCAATTCCAGGCCCCATCTGTTGGTGAGCTGCACCCTCCAGTATTGCTGCTGGCTAGGAGATGCTCAGTGTTCAAAGCTGACTTGGGCTAGGACAGTGCCCTAGTGGCAGTAGGTTTTCCTTTCCATCTCTCCCTTTGCTCTTCCATCACCAGCCCTGTGGTTGTCGTAGGTTTGATTCTGTTGCAGAGATAGCGGAAAAACAACTCTGGGAGAAAGGGGTTCTCTTAGCTCACACCTCCAAGTTACAGTGTATCATTTCAGACAGTTACAGTGGCAGGAGCTTGAAGCAGCTTGCCACGCCCACAGTCAAGAACCAAGAGAAAGGAAAGTATGAATTCTTAGTGCCCAGCTAGCTTTCTGGGTTTTCATACAGCCCAGGGCCCTAAACCAGGGGATGGAAGCACACACTTTTAGGCTGGGTATATGCCATCAATTAAGACAATCAAGACACTCACACGCTCATCTAGATAGTTCTTTACTGAGACTCCCTTCCCAGGTGACTCTCCATTCTGTCAGCTGGATAATTAAAACTAACTGCCACCATGGCTAATATGAGATTCTACTTTTCCACCCTGGAATTTTCTTCTCCAATTCAATTTGTACAGCTGTAATGGATGTTTCTTAGGTAAATCAAATCTGGGGCTAGCAGAGAGTCTCAGCTCTCAAATTCTCTTCCTCCCTACCTCCCTCCCTCCTTCCCTCCCTCCCTCCCTCTCTCTCTCTTTCTTTCTCTCTCTCTCTCTCCTTCAAACAGTACAGCAGCCAACGGTGCCATATTTCATACATAGAATGAAAATTAACACAAGGCCTCAGAACCATGTGGTTCTTGGTCATCTTCTGAAAAGGAAGCCGAGATGCTGGTCTAAGGGTCTATTGAGGGCAGCAGGAAGGGGAGTAACTTGCTCTGGGAACGACTTGAAATGAAGACATGGGAGGAATACAGCCTTAGCAGGGCACAGGAGACCACAGGTCGTCTGTGATTTCTGCCTGCATATTTCCTGGTCTCAAGGACCAGCTCATGACTCTCCAGATAGACCAGGCTCATTTTCCCATCTGACGTGGTGGGGGAAGTGAGTGTGCCAGGAATGTTGGCTTGGTTGGTGTGCAAAGAAGAGCCACTGAGTCATCCTTAAGTGACATTGTTAGAAGTCATGTGAGCTCCAAGCCAAGGAGGTCTCCGAATTCACCTTGCTAGGACTTCATTTCCCATCTGGCCCTGATTGTTAACCCTGCTCTTCAACAGGGAACCTCAAACTCCTGCCTGGAAACCAAAGTAGGCAAGGAGAAGATGGTGTTTAGGATGTTGGTTCAAAGGGCTGGGCTTTGTCTCCCTCACGGTAGGAAATGAGTAGCATAACTCTCAGGGATTCCCCTGCCTCAGTTCCCATGCACAGGGATTTCCCCAGGAAGGCGTCATAGATTCCTAGTCTGATCATCTCAGTGTCCTAGCCCTTCCCTACCGTCCATTCCAGGACCTCACAGCAAGACCTTTTGTCTCTCCCAGGCAATCTACTTCCATTTAAATCCTTCCTCTCTGCCCTTAGAGCTTGTCATTTGAAACCAGTTTTGCCCCCATCCCTTAAGTATTTGTTTTTTCTTTTGCATTTGTTTTAAATTTGGAGTTTTTTTGTTATTATTTTTAGGTTGTTTTGGCATTTTTGAGGGATTTTTTTTGTGTGTGTGTGTGATACAGGGTCTCACTGTGTAGCTCAGATTGGTCTGGACCTTGTGAGCCTCTAGGCTTAGCCTCTGTCTGAGTGCTGGGGTTATAGGCATCTACCACCATGATGAGACTTGCTTCTTTCTTCCATTGAAATAATGGCATTTTCTCTTGACTGTCTATTTTCTTTTGTCCCACAAGAACATAGTCATAGTCTATAGATTTGGCTCGGGACTGTAATACTAGAGAGGAAGTGGACAGGATCAGTGGTTGGAGGTCAAGGACTCTGAGCAGCATCGGCAGCATAGACCATAGGAACTGGATCTGTTTAGGGGCCTTGACTCCCTTCCTTGTTTCACTTTAGACTCCTAAACTAGCCACTGAGCAGAGGCACACACTCAGAAGGCGCTGGCTGGTACCGTCCACAGTACAATCCACACAATGAAGTTTCTTTTGTATCTACGACCATATGCTGCCAGTCAAAAAACCAGGTAGGAAGACACAGTGGTTTTCTGTGGGCCCAACACTGTCCTGAACTCTTTAAAGAGGTTCAGACTATGTGGTGCAAAATAAAATGTAAACAAACAGCAGAAACGAATGCAAGCTTAAGCAATAGACTCTCTGAGAGTAGAGACACTGAAAATGTCCTCCCTCTTACTCTCTAAACATCAGTCAACACATAATCACATCCCGTCGCTGCCACATGCAGCGGTTGGCATCTTGTTCCCCACACTGACGGACAGTCCGAGAGGAAGAACTGTTTAAAGCTACCCTCCTGACACAGAGACATGGTTTTTCATTTTAATCCAGGCCTGAGCTGTGCAAGTGACTGCCCACATTACCAAAGGGGCTATTTTTAGGTCTCGCATGGAAATAAGAAGCATTTAGCTAAGAGGCCGCTCAAGAGAACAATACCAAACAAGCATTCTCCTGTGTTGTTCTGTAACCCAGATATAAGCCGATTCCAATGCTAGGTCTAATGTTTCTGCTCCTTTTTCACTGAGATATTGTAGAGAAAAGAGTTGAACAGAAATGGAGTATCTATTAGGAGATGATATTGGATCACTTCAAAGTCTCACAATTTAGTTTTGTGATCGTGGATCAGGAAACAAACACAATACAAAGGAAAAAAGGTAGATTAATTCTTACAATATCTCAAAGAAATATGAAAACTTCGATATTAAGTATCTAAAGAACTATGGTTGTTTTTCAAAAGTATTTTTATTCTGTTATCTTTTAAAAGTATACAAGAAGCCGGGTGTAGTGGCACACATGTTTAACCCTGTCCCTTGGGAGACAGAGGCAGGTGGATCTCTGTGAGATCCAGTCCAGCCTGGTCTACAAAGCGAGTTCCAGGACAACCGGGGGCTGTTACACAGAGACACTCTGTCTCAAAAAGTCAAAACAAAGGGAGGGGGCAAGGAAGGTATACACAGATCATTTTAGAGCCACTAAAAACCTATAGAATTTAAAACCGAGTTGTGCACATTTGTAATCCTAGGACTCAGGAGGCTGAGGCAAAAGGATAGCTGTGAATTTGAGGCCAGCTTAGGCTATGGAGTAAAATTGTCTCAGGATACCAAAAACAAAAAAGGAAAAGAGAGAAATGAAGTTAAAATAAATAAACTGCAAAATATAAAGGCATCCTACCTTAAAGTAGCTTCAATGGGGAGCTCAAAAGACTGTATCTCAGCCAGGACGTTCTCATAGGCTTGCTCTGTGTCTTCTTCTAACATGATCCCGCATGCCCCCGACGTCCCAGCTGCAGCAGCCATTCGATTTTATATGAGGATGATTGTATTCGATACAACAAATGATGTTTTCTCTCCAATCGTAAGTCTTCTCTGGTCACCCA